>NC_139579.1:28284736-28404736 GCF_946808225.1 Silurus aristotelis
AAAAAGGAAGAAGGGCATAGGCAAAAAAGGACATGTTTAGATGAATTAATGGGGTATATTAAACTCACATTACAGAGAGAGAGAGAGAGAGAGAGAGAGAGAGAGAGAGAGAGAGAGAGAGAGAGAGAGAGATAAGGAAAGAAAGAAAACACTGGACTAAATTCTCCTGAAATGTCATCCTTCTTTCCCGACTCCTTCAGCAGAGACGCTCTGTCTATCCGTCTCAATCCATCCTTTAATCCCTGATGGAGTGTTAGTTCCATGCACTGCACCTCTTGTGGTTTAAAAGTGCATGTGACCTTGAAACGTCCTTTAACAGCTAAACACAGCTAAATGTGCATCTTCCGATTAGCAGGATACAACTTTCAAGTTATTCAGACTACCCAGAATTCCCTGTTGTGGCCCGAGAGCCGGACCTGTCTCATGCCTTTAACATTATACAGTGTTGCCTGAGGGATAGAAGCACATCACACATTCAATCTAATCTTCCGATTTATAACACAGCTGTGTGTGTGTACACGCGAGTGCAAACATAATAACACCTGCACACACACACACACACACACACACACACACACAGATACAGATAAATAGATACAGATAGTTTCTACAGTATGAATAAATAACAAATACTGTCTAGTATCTGTGTTCTTTTTGATTTCTTGTTTATTCTGTATATTGGGATTATAATTAGAAGCTGTAGGTAAACTTGTGTTATGTTTGGGATCATGAGCTGACCCTCTGATCCGTTCTGCTCTGCTTCCTGGTTTATTATGTCCCTTATATTGTATATCGGCTCCCATTTTTTTTTAATCTCCGGTTAAGATGATGTATTGGACGAGTGCTGGCATTGCTGAGCGTGAGATTAAGGACTAGTCTTTCCTACAGAGGGAACAAGATTAGAACAAAAAAACATTTGGGCTCTCAGCACTCCTGCTCGGTCACCTAGGATAGATACAGCTCTCACTGTCCAATCGCATCCCTGCATTTACAAATCTAATCCGGACCTGACCATTAGGATGTGGAGGGCCAGAGATCTTATTAAAAACTGATAAGGAAAGAGGGTAAGAGAGAGAGAGAGAGAGAGAGAGAGAGAGAGAGAGAGAGAGAGATTAGAATGAAAATGAAATGGGTGTTTTGATGGATAGGGGAACGCCTTCTTGCTTTTCTTTCTAGGAATCGGATAATCTCTATGTCTCTAAGTCTCTCTCCCATTCACTTTCTTTTTCAGCCGCATTTTCTCATTCTCTCTCTCTCTCTTTCTCTCGCTCTCTCTCTTTCTCTCTCTCTCTCTTTCTCTCTCTCTCTCTCTCTCTCTCTCTTTCTCTCTCTCTCTCTCTCTCTCTCTCTTTCTCTCTCTCACACACACTTTATTCTTCCATTCACGATTTGGTATCTCTGTCTCTTCCTCTCTCATTCTTTTTCTTCCTACAATTTGCTCACTCTTTAGCTCACGTTATAGTTCCATTTACAATTCTCTTGCTCTGTCTCTTTCTCATTTACTTTTTTCTACCCACAATTTTCTATTTCTCTCTTACTCATTTTATTCATCCATTCACAACTCTCACTCTTATTATCTCTCTCTTTGCTAACTTTGCTTGTAAAAGGTAATGAGCTAGCTAAATGCGATGTTATCGTTGATGAAAATCTCACTCCTGCCACTCAAACATCCCTCCCCATATTGTTTGATTTAGAAGTTACACTTATATGGGGGAAGTAGTAAATCAGCGGTTATGATATACAGTGGTTTAGATGTACAGTACTTATTTTTGTACTTTTATTTGGACAATCCACATGCACAGCTTTGTGTACAGTTTCACTGTGTTCACTGTTTTTGACAGATACTGTGTATACTGTCTCTTTGTCTTTTGTACTTTGCATTAAATATTGCACATGTGCATATTATGTTGTTGGTTTAGAGTTCTGCGTGGTTCTTTTGCTCCTTTTGCTAATTTATGCTGTCTGATGTAGCACCTTTGTCCTGTGGAAACATTGCTTAAGTTTACTGTGTACTGTAGATGGATGAAATGACACTAGAGACAACTCGAATTGATTTGAATATGTTTGACTTCTGATCGAAAGGTTGTGAGTTCAAATCCCAGCACCACCAAGATGCCACTGCTGGGCCTTTTGGCAAGTCTTTTAACCCATAATTGCTCAGTTGCATAAAATTACAAAATGTAAGTCGCTTTGGATTAAAGTGAAATACTGTAAATAGAACTGTAAACGTTTGTTTGTAAAAAACAATGCAATCTAGTACTTAACTTTCAGGTTGATGGTTTTGCTTTGGTAGTCTCCACAAATACAGATAAAATCAAATGTTTTAGATGTCGGACAAAAGAAGATTTTAGTCTGCTCTTGTACAAGTAAAAGTAAGGATTGGAAAAAAAGAATTATGTGTTGCTGAGCCTGCAGAGGCTGGAGCAACCTTCAGTGGAGTGGACAAGCGCGTGTATGAGTGCTATCATGACATCACCGAGTAACTGCTTTTGGAAAAACGATGATGTCGTCTATGAAATAGATATATGTTGTGGATAAAGAGCCATTAAAAAGGAAAAACTCTGAAGTTAAACAGAACAGATCGAGAAAAATCTGTGGAACAAAACAATACTAAAGGAATAAAAGTCTTACTTTAGTACAGTGCTGTCACAAAGTGAGTGTTCGGGTGAGAACTTTGATAGATGATGGATGCTATTTACTCAGTTCCACTAAAAACAAAAGCAATGTACTTGTTAAAGAATAGTTTCTTGACCTTTAGCATTTCTCTGATTCATCTGAAAGTTTAATAGCTGAAGGGGGTTAACAAAAAACAAGAAAATGCTAAGGAGAAAAGCAAAAACCTCAGTGTAGAAACAAATGACAGCTGATAAAGGTTTTAAATGGATGGTGTGTTTTCTGTTGAGGAAACTAAATTGGTTTTATTTGTGCTTTTCTGGAATTAATTGGTGCAAAAAGAAAGAATATGGGAAGGGGGTCCCCATTTTTGTCATAACACCATAAATGTAAGAGTGGCCATTACCAAAATTTTTAACCGTTTTTCATACCATGTCAGAGGAGTAATACTGCTATTTTTTAGACATTATATTGCTATTTTTAGAAGTTTTATTCTACAATGCAGAAATGCCCGACTGATTAAATGTAATTGCTGGCTGGTTATGTTAATTGTACAAAACTTCATAGGTCTTCATTTGCCTTGTGCAAGAGTCTCATTAAAATGCATGAACTAAGTGATGTTGGGAAGCATTTACATGACAATCAAAGCCAATGTACTTTGATTATCACACACATGATAATGCTTTAGCTCTTTTAAGACTAGACAGATTTTACGTTTTTAGATCATCTTCGTATTTTCCCAGCCATTTTTTTTCTGATCTTAGTATGGTGCAGAAATCAATTAACCATCACAGTGTTTACTGCCATTTAAACACTATTTAATTCAGCAAGGATTTTTGAGATTTTAAAGCAACATCTCTAGCAAACAAACCCAAATTATTGAAAGCCTTGGAGACCAATATAAAGAACTGCAAAAGTTATGAGTCTACTGATATCAAAACTATACAGAGTTTCTTTCAAAAAGAAATAACCAATTAAAAAGTAGATTAGGGGGTAAGGCACAGGGGAACTGATCTGGTCAAGATTACACTCAGGTAGATGCCCCATCCAAATACTGTTCAGTCTGGAGATGGACAAAAAAGATTTATCTATGCTTTACATTCTGAGGCTGGGGCACTTTTTCTAAACCCTGGAGATATGAGAAAGAGTGAAGCTTGTATTGATGAAAATTCATACAGAAGCAAGTTTAGTTCAGGAGGCAGTCAGGAAAGCGTCTTTAATAACATTTCTTTGGTGTCTGATAAAGTGAATGTAGAGATCTCAGGTGTGCTGAGTCTGGAAGAACTGCACTGAGGCAAAGTGTGTAGGAAATTGGCAGCGATCGATGGTCTTCCTGTCGACTTTTACAAATGTTTTTGGAAACAGCTAGAAGAGGATCTGTTGCAGGTGCGTCATAACAGTTCGGCTGAAGGACAGCTACAATTGAGGACAACGTCACTGTTTCTAGGCATAAGCAAACTGGGTGGTCACCCTGGGTGCAACCAGCTGGGGGCACCAGTGAGCACATCATGCCCATTGCTCTTGAATAGTTTATTAACTATAAGATGGCTAGTTTATTAACAAGGTCAGGGTTCTCTAAAGCTATGATAAAAGCATACTTAAAGCTAAAGATAACTTATGCAATTCTTTCAATGTTGAAAGAGGCATCAGATAGAGAGAAAGATGTTCTCTATCTGGAATGTTATATCCTCTAGCAGTAGACCCTCTTCTACAACATAAAAAGAAAATGTTTACACCATATTCACCTACAAAATCATGGTTATGGAATTATCTATCACCCTGTGCTGATGATGTAATCAGCAGACATAACAATGTGCAAGTCTTCTGCAAAGATAAACTGAAAATAAAGTGAAACTATGGCATGACAAGCAAGCCTGTGTGGTTATTCCTCCAATGCCTACTGGCGGAGTTTCAAGATGCCTTGATGGACTTCTTCCGGGGAAAGTTGCACTGTGTGCACAGGCTGAAAAGCAAGACACTGGCCTTTTGTCTGCATTTTCTACAAACAGTTCTCAGTGGCTTAACGACCTCCAGCTGGAAAGCAACAGTATGTGCCATACTGCGCAACAGGACCCCGTGAAGCTGGATACTAGTGGGATGCCAGCATTGTATTAAACTCTCTTTAAAGCTTCTAGGCATCCAGTGAACCTGACAGGAAGTGATGCAGAGAAAGTCTAGAGTCAGATCGTTATGAGTAGTTGCTCAGAAGCTGTCAAAATGTAAGGACATTCTCACAGCTGAGAAAAAGACCACTGCTGTCGGATCACTGAAGACGGCTGGATATGACAAACACCAAGGGCACATTTCAAAGTGTGGTCCTCTTGCCCAAACTGGATGACTGCACCAGTACTTGCTTGGAAGCTGGAAAATCTCTCTCACTGTTACTCTTCTTAATGTTTTAGTGATTCTTTCCATTTTCCATTTCTTCCATTCTCTTTCTCCCTCTGTCATTCATTAGAAGAGTTGAATCTCATTAGCCACATTCTGTTTTCCATACTGAAGCACTCAGCTACTGGTTTGAGCAATATAAGAATCTGAATTATTCTTCTGTTGCTTGTTATTTTGGCCAAACAGCACAGTTATAAAAAAATAAGGGGGTCAATGGAATTGTTTACTAGCAAAATGTTCTTATTGGAAGCTGTATTTTCACATAGTAAGATGTAAGAAAGAAAACACAGGGGGGCATTATCTGAACTGAGGGGTGTTATTTGCTCATTCAGTGTCTCCACTTACTGTTAAAGTCACCCTCAGATGCTAGTTTTTACCTAAACACAACTTTAAATTGTTGTCTGCTGTTATAGCTCATCCTCCTTAACACTTTGATGTGTTGTACATTCTGAGATGTGTTTCTGCTCACCATGGCTTTAATGAGTGCTTATTGAAGCTACCATAGCCTTCCTATCAGCTCGAACCAGTCTGGTCATTCTTCTATGATCTCACCTACAAACAAGGCATTTCCACCCACAGAACTGATTCTCACCGGATGTTTTTCTCATCATTTTGCACAAGAGAGGTTTGTAAAAATCGTAGAAGGGAAAAGTTTTTAATAAATGCTCGAACCAGTCCATCTGCCTCTAACAACCGATATTTGTTCTGAACATTAATCATAGTTGTTGACTTGTAGCGGAATGATTTTATGCATTGTGCTGCTGCCACAGATCTCTAATGTCCACTTGTCAGTCTGTGCGTTAATAAAACATGAGAGATTTGCACTGGCTTTCGTTCAGCCCACCACCTACAGCGTTTCATGAGCCTTACCCGAGAACACACTGGGGATTTTGGAGAGAAAACTCTTCACTGTGCGGATCGGGATGCCGTTCTTCTCATCCTGCATGCGAGCTATCAGGTCTTCCATCTGAGAGAGAGCAGAAGAGAGAGAGAGAGAGAGAGAAAGAGAAAGAATGAGGGAACGAACAAAAGACAGATAGTGAGACTTGTGCTGAAAACAACAAAAGGTGAAATTTTTCCAGTAATGCAGCTCAGCCAATGCAGTGTCTCAGCTAAAATAGACTTAAAATTAGTTCACTTCCTTCTATTCGGTACCCACCCTTTGTTCTATTTTAAATTAATAACCTTGTCATAGTATATTATGTAATATGCAACAAAACATTTTTCATTTAATTCATGCTTATATACACAATAAATTAAATATTTACACTTCAGAATGTAATCCATATACAGTAATTTCTTTGTACTTGTCAGCTGCAGAACTCGAGAAATGTTTTGGCACTCATTGCATATTCTGAACTTGACACCAAATCTTGCGATTATACTTGTTTCTGGCTGCCATTATGACAGTGGCCTCTAGAGGCGAATCAATTACGCCACTTGCTGTTTGTTTTTACGTGAAAGACTGCGCACTGCACGGAGAGTGCTATATTATATTTATTATTTATAATAATAAATAATATAAACTTAACTATATAATTATATTTAATATATTCATAATTCATTTAGCACATTTTAATGATTCAGTACATTTTTTTTCTTTTTTTTGTAATAAAGTGCAATACAATTTTACACAGAGAGTCATGTTTGTTTTTTATCGAGCAATTATTTATTATACAGTACAGTACTTTATTTTACATTTTACATACTTGTTGGGTACTTGTTGGGTCAGTTTCAGCACTTGTCATGAGTTCCGTAACGAATTACCAACAAGTACTTATGTATATATATATATATATATATATATATATATATATATATATATATATATATATATATATATATATATATATATATATATATATATATATATATATATAGTGGAACCCGGTTATGTCGATGTCCTAGGGGGACGCCAAAAAGCATCGAGATAACCGATGATCGAGATAAACGAAAATCAATATGACGGCAATATATTAAGGTGCTTGAAATTTCTTTATGTACATGATGTGCGTTAATAAATGAGAATGTGCATGCACGTGTTTTTGGAGTTTGTTTTTTTTTTTGCTGCGATTTGTTTGATGAAGGCATGCTATAAAAATTTACATGCATGTTTGTTAACTGTCAGGAATCCACCTGCCCTTTGGCGCCCCCTTTCGGCGTGGCAGGTGTTTTCTCGGCCGCTTTCTCTGAAGCTCCCGGCTTCAATCGCGCACGTATGCGCATGCGTATCCCTGTACGTGCCTTCCCACCGGCACTCTCTCAACGGCTGCGCTTTTCTTCCCAAAGCTAAATATATATATATATATATATATATATATATATATATATATATATATATATATATATATATATATATATATATATATATATATATATATATAAAACATGGCCATGGTTTACTATTATTGAAACAATACATAATCAAAGAATATTTGTTTTTGATGTAAATTGGTTTATTAAAAGTAGACATTTCAAGATTTTTATACACATATTGTCTGTGAGGCAGGTATTCACTGAGATTCAGGTTGTTTTATTTATGTGTTTGTGAAAAGAGATGAAAGAGAGGGCAGAGAGCACCCCTTATCTGTTTTCTTTATTTTACAGAAGCACAGTGTTTTGTTGTTATTATGACTGTATACACATAAAAGTAGACCCTTTCCAGATTCGAATGATGCATTCCTCTTATCTCTATTATCAAAAAAGACAGTAATTTAGGCTCGTTTCTGCCTTATGAGGAAAAAAATGACACCAAAAGTGCTGGCGCATTTGTTGACCCCAGAGGGTTAATTATTGGATGTGTGCACCACAGCGTTTTTTTTGTTTTGCTTGTTTTGAGACTTGAGATCAATAAAACCTGCACATCAGTAAAACAAATTTTTGTGATTAAAAATAATTATTTGGATTAAATTTTTTTTATAGCCGAGTAAAGAAAGGACATCGTGAATAAATGTGTTGATTTTAATTTGGCCTTTTTTATTTTTATACTTTTTATGAAAATAGTCAAACAGAAATGTGCACTACATTAATAAAATTAGTGTTGTTAAAATGAATTTCGTTAGATAGATAGACAAAGTATATCAACATTTTTACCTAAAAACTATTTTTGTAAAATCCTGTAAAAATTCCTGTAAATGTTTAACAAAAAATAAGTTCCTATCCGGGAGAGTGGTGGCTCCAGCGGTTAAGGCGCTGGGTTGCCGATCGGAAGGTCGGGGGTTCGAGCCCCGGTATCGCCAAGCTGCCATTCTTGGGCCCTTGAGCAAGGCCCTTAACCCTCTATGCTCCAGGGGTCCCTTACGAGGGAAATATCAAGGTCCGTGACGTTGGGCCGCCTTCCAGTGGGCTCACCACCTGCAGGAGGGACCGTAAGGGACGGTGCTGTGAGGATTGGGCAGCAGTCGAAGGCGGGGGCCTACTTAGACTGCTGCCCCCGCGACCCGAATTACGGATAAGCGGGAGAAAATGAATGAATGAATGAATGAAAGTTCCTATCCAAATAAATACATAAATAAAACAACCAATTATCCATCTGTAGCCTTGGGCTCTTTGGTCATAATGAAAGTTTTGATGAAAGAACATCGAAGACACTCCAAGACACTTAGATAGAACAATATAAGCAGACAAAAAAATTACTAAAATGCTAAACCAGATTGTACACTGAACTCATTTCGTACAAATTCACACTAATCCATAATATCGCTGCTTCCCCTCTGAGAAAATTTGTCACACTAAATTCAGATAGACTTAATAGAGCCACACGGTCGACAGTCAGAGGAGAGTGCAGCGTTCCAAGATGCAGAACCACTTATGGGCAACATTCGTTCTTTTATAAAGCAGCGAGCCTTTGGAACACTCTTCTAAATGAAATTATTTCATGTACAAACCATAGCACATTTACACTCCTGACCAAACAGTGGCTATTACATAACAAAGCAAACTTGTAAGCACTGAATGACTGTGATATGAACAAAGTAGATTGTGAGTGAGTGAATGCTAGATTCATGAAGTGGAGAGTGTTTTATTGATGTGAGTGAAGTAAAGTTTTTCTTGTATAACTTCTGTATATCATGAAGTGGAGAGTGTTTTTAATGATGTGAGTGAAAAAATGCTTCCATGTATGATACTGTATGTATTTCATGACCTTTTGTAAATGTAACATCTGTCTAGAGACTGCAGGTGGAAATTAGCATTTTTTTTTTTTTTTTGCTATAACCTGCTACATGACATCTCTTCTTTCTTAGACTAATGTTTTCTGTGCATTGTCCCTGATTAAATAAACTCATTCATTCATTCATTCATTCACACTTATACATATATCATCTACATTAACAAACAAACCCATGTTGACACTCACACGACCAAAGGAATTCACACTTATCCTAATACAGTTCACGATTCTATTTTCACCTGCATCTTACAATGCAGTAGAGGTCAAGGACGCCTGCCTTTAAAAAGAAATGAGAGAAAATGTGCAATGTCTATTTTTTTCCCTTCCCTGATTCTGTTCCAGAGGGACACGTCAACACGGACCAGTGTGTCAGCGCAGGCTGGCAAACACCACCATGACACATAATTCAGTCAGGATACTGCGCCACTCAAAACAGCCCAAAACAATTTGCATACCACCTCCGCTTCTGCCATTCCTCCTTGGCTCAGTAGAGAGAGAGGGAATGAGACAAGGTGAGACAATGGATAGAGACTGAACTACAGCATATTTCAGGGAAAGTATTAGTAATAAGGTTTGCAAAATACAACGTGACCCGTGCAGTATTTTTGTAAAAGGCCAGTACAAAAAGCTTGCTAGAAATTCAGTTACTGTATGTGGCACTGTATTTAACAGAATTGTTGGTTTGGGTGATGTGAACCAGTATATGCAGCGGATTGGACGGATTATCTAATTGTACAGTATTTGGCACAAACTAAAAGACACACACAAACATTTTCTACGTCGCTTGCTGGTCTGATGGTTAAACATGTTAGAGGTAATTGAAGCCAATGAGAGCACTCTGGAGTCTTCACCCTGGCAGTGTGCTAATGGATGTCTCATTAAGGGAGAGAGAGGGAGAGAGAGAAAGAGAGATTGAAAGTGGATGTGATAGACAAATATGTTTCAGCAACGAGAAACAAAGCAGAATATGGAGGTAAAACTATATTTGTGGAGTCATTGCCAGATAAATAGAAAAATATTTTTGTAAATATAAAAGAAAAAAGAAAAAAAGGTCACAACTGGATGGATAGATGTAGTGGTGGATGAAGTACACAAACCATTTAGCTGAGTTCAATTACAAATAAATATTCCAGTGATAGTAAAAGTGCTCCCTTTAAACATACTTTTTTAGTAAAAGCGCAAAAGTATTTGCCTTCAAATGTACTTAAGTATCCAAAGTACTATGATTTATTATGGCTGTAATGTCCCAATTCAAATTTTTGTCACAAGACTAGAAAAGACTCTAATGTTACTCTTATAACATCAATCTATTAATAGAATGATATTATGGAATCAAGCACTGATTAATATCTATCTATATATATCTAAAAAAAAAAAAACACAAATAAGGACACGGTGCTGTGGCAAGTTCGAGTCAGGAGATTCTTCCATCATTTTTTCCTCTCTAAATGTTCTGCTTGCTGTTGATCTGATGCTGAACTGTGTGTTCGTGCTAAGTAGATGCCACCAAGCAGCAATCAAAACAAGTTCAAAACAGAGCGTGTGCTCTACCCTGATTGGTAGTTTGCTGTGTGTTTGACTAGTAAAGTTTTTTCCACTCATAAATAAAAAGGAATGACTGATTTCTCAAATTTGTGGTTAAGTAAAAATTATTTGACTTTAAAATTTGAAGTTAAAGTAAAAGTCTCCCCAAATAGAAATACTTCAGTAAAGTATAGATATGTGAAATAGCTAATTAAGTACAGTAACAAATTACATTTACTTTGCAAATGTCCAAGTCAAGTTTATTTCTATAGCGCTTTTCACAACAGACATCGTTTCAAAGCAGCTTTACAGAATTTTTTGTTAAGGTGAACGATGTGTATTTACCCCTGATGATCAGCCATGGTGACTGTGGCAAGGAGAAACTCCTTTAGATGTTATGAGGAAGAAACCTTGAGAGGAACCAGACTCAAAAGGGGAATCCATCCTCATTTGGGTTATTTCAAGAGTGTGATTATAAATCTTTACACAATACAACTTGGCAACTGTCCACAGAGATGGATGGATGGATGGATGGATGGATGGATGGATGGATGGATGGATGGATGGATGGATGGATGGATGGATGGATGGATGGATGGATGGAAAGAATATGTTAGCTCACATTAGCCATTTCCTGACCCACTCCATAACTGTGATCTGTAAATGACTACTTTCAAAATGATGAAATAAGGCACTTATACTATATTCATAATTTCTAATTTGAATAATTTAAGGCAGTAGATGAGTAGTTGGCTACTAGCTCTGAATAAGTGACAGAGCTGTATAGAAGAAGTAAGTAGTGTTTACACCTGTATGTGGCAGTCTCTTTATGTGGGCTCTCCTTTTCAGTAGGTTGCCAGACAAAATTAAGAGATGGAGTGGACGGTATTTGCCCCTTGTTTCTTTGAGCTAGGCTAAAATTTGGCCAAGCAATGGGACATAAAGACTCTAGGACTTTGGTACAGTCGGGTTTGTTTTTGTTTTGTGTTCTTGTGTGCACCGAGTCCCATATAAACCTGATAAAAAGTGACTGGTTAGAAAAAAAAACTTAATTTTACTTTCTGCCTTCTGCATTCTTGTTACCAACAGGATCAACACACTAACCTTGTTCTGACCTTTTGGTGAACTGCTCATCATAAGTATTTCAACCCTCTGCATGAATACCCTTATCATCAAACGCCTTTGTTCTTGGGTAAATGCAGTGTAGGCGATTCTCAGCAAGAGAAAAGTACTGCACTTGTCTGGATACTTGTCTGAATGCACACCACAGCCAACAGATACTCATCAAAAGTGGACCACTCAGCTCTGTAATCGCAATCAAGACCAAAAACTGCTCAAACACTTCCCACCAGATAAACTCTTCAAGAAAAAATCTGAGGCAAAGAGCAAATCATGTCAAAGGTCAGCTCTTTTGAGCAGTTTCAGTTGCTAAGGTACCACACATTTTTGATGGATGAATCGGGGATGACGTGGAGAAAGCCTTCGAAACCTGAATGAAAGTGAAAGCCTTGACGAGAGCTCTCTTCACATGCCAGTAAATGTAAAATTAGTCGAAGTGGTGCTTCAGAAATAGAAGCAGGGTATCTGTTCAGACTTGTGGACACTTCAGGAGCACGTCACTACAGCTGATTAAGACAGCAAAAGAGTGGGAGAGGTTTTTCTCGCTGCCTGAGAGTTGATATGATGCATAAAAAAGAACAAGGTGTAACTGGAAATGAATCAGTGCCTTGATGAATGGAATGGTATTTCTGTTACCAGAAATAGCACCGTATTCTCAATGAGAAGGTTTGCTATTTAAAGGAGATGGTACTTGGATTACAAAAAGGCTGATCTGAGCTAGTATTGTTGCAGGATTTGAGATGTGAGAAACTATTGAAACTTGCTGGCCGAACAATTATCTTACCCAAAAATGCTAGCAATATAAGTAAAAGAATGGTATGTGCTGGACGTCTCTGAAGTACGCAAGCAAATGCGTATTAGCAAGCAAATTTTAATAAAGATCCAAGGTTCTACCGTATATAAATCATCGGAAACTGAACTTTTGTTATGTTTTCTTATAAACGTTTTTAAATGACAGATGTGTGCATAATTCTGGTTGATTTTGGTGCTTTGATATTAGATTTGATGTATCAGTAAAACAAATGTTTAGTGACTAAAAGTTATTTTTCGCTGGAGTTTATAAATAAAGTACAATAGCAGTGCTAAACATATATATATATATATACTGTATATGTTTAGCACTGCTATTGAAATTCAGTCAAATGATCCTGGACAAACTCTTTACCTTCCAAATCATGTGATATTTCCACTATTTGCAGAACAAAAACAATATAGATATTCCTTTCCACTACCACAATCTTTGGGTAGTTCTGGACAACCTATAAATTCAGTTCATGTTGCATACTGCTTATAGCAATAGACATTCAGTAATCCAGATGTAGATTTACATACCAAATGTGCAAACAATAATTGGCAATGGAAAAACAACTCCCTGAGGTGACATTGGGAAGAAACCTTAAGAGGACCAAGGTTACACTGACACTGGTTAATTTAATTTAAAAAAATCATTATATTATACAGATTTGCACATTACATTTATTTCTGTTTTTCCTGATAGAAGTCATAGTGACAGCAGAGTGAGGTCAGGCAATGCTTTTCTGTCCCCAGGCACAAATTCCATCTGCTCCTTGTGGAGCCCCCAGGCTTTTTAAAGGCAAATGTAAGATGTAATTTCTTTATTAGGTCCTGGGATTTCCCCCAGGTCCTGGTCCAATGGGACATGCCTTATAGAGCTCTAGTGGGATTTGACCAAGGGGCATTGTTGTAAAATGCCCAAACCACATCAACTCTCATAGAGCGTTACTCCAGCAACTCTGCTGGGAAACATTGGTTTAGCTGGCCATTCTTGCAACTTTATTATTTTGGTTAATACAGTGGAACCTCGATACGTCCGACCTTGACCCTCGTGACCTCATAGTTCACGACTTTTTATTTGGAACCGGACTAAGAGTAACTTGCGAAAAAACTGATAGTTCTGAAAGTGGTTTAAAGTTCGGAGTAACATTTCAAAACAGACTTTTGTACTAATAAATTACATAAATTATATAAAAATGTAAAGTAAAACCTTTATGACAAGTAATTCACATTTATTTGTTGAGTTTACAGTACATTACATGTACAATTCCCCTTGAATAAGGAACTATCAAATCCAGAGAGTCAAAACTTCATGATCTTTTGTTACTCACGAGGGGTCACAGAACATAATGCTCATGAGTATAGAGGTTGCACAGTATTTCTAACCAAAGAGAACACTCATTGAGGATTACTGCTGAACCAGAATGCAGCTGAGCAGTGGTGGACAGTAATGAAGTAAATGTAATTTGTTTCTGTACTTAAGTAGCTTTTTTGCATATCTGTATTTCACTGAAGTGTTTCCATTTGTGGAGACTTTAACTTCACATTTTAAAGGCTAATATCTTTACTCAACTACATTTTTGAAAAATCAGTTGTTCCTTTTTATGTATGAGTGAATAAAATCTTAACTTAAACACACAGCAAGCCACCAATCAGAGTAGAGCGCACAGTCTGTTTTTCACTTGTTCTGATTGCTGCTTGGTGGTACAGTATTTACTTAGCACGAACACACAGTTGGCCTTATTTGGAAAATGAGGTTTTGGGCACATGATAATTGCAATAAATATCAATGTTTGACTCATTAATATAATTTTATTACTAGATTGGTGTGCTTAGAGTAACATTCAAGTCTCTCACCGGATTCGGCGCTCTCACCGCTGCGGCCCGGGTTCGATTCCCAGTCAGGGAACCGAACCCAGTCATTATGGTTGCACAAGCCAGTGCACTCTTAGTGCCGGTCTCAAGCCTGGATAAATGGTGGGGTTGCGTTAGGAAGGGCATCCAGCATAAAAACATGTGCCAAATCGAACATGCGGATCAGGAATACTGATGATCCGCTGTGGTGACCCCTAATGGGAGAAGCCGAAAGAAAGCTTAAGCAAAGAGTCTTTTAATAAAAATGATAATAGGAACATTATAGCCATAATAAATTATAGTTCTTTGGATACTTAAGTAGAAAGTAGTTTATATTTACTGCAGCAATATTTGTGTATATAGTGTAACTCTACATTAACTCAAGTAATAGTTTGTGTACTTCGTCCACCACTGCAGCTGAGCGAGTTGTTTATTGAACTCTACCAAGTTCTCCTTCACAATCCCACTGCCATCTTTGATATACTGGCTTCCTGTAATTTTGCTGCCCATATCAGACTTTTTACAGCAATGCTTACCAGAGGTGGCAAAAGTACACACATCCTTTACTTAAGAAGAAGGACAGATACTTATGTTTTAAAATACTCGAGTAAAAGTTGAAGTACTGATTAAACTTGTAAACAAGTGAAAGTAAACAAGTTTGGGCTCTGACATGTACTTAAGTAAAAAGTAGTTATTACTACTTCCTGTTTTAGTGTCGGGGGGGAGTGGTGGCTCCAGCGGTTAAGGCGCTGGGTTGCTGATCGGAAGGTCTGGGGTTCAAGCCCCGGTATCGCCAAGCTGCCACTCTTGGGCCCTTGAGCAAGGCCCTTAACCCTCTATGCTCCGGGGGTCCCTTACGAGGGAAATATCAAGGTCCGTGACGTCGGAGTGACGTGGGGCCGCCTTCCCGTGGGCTCACCACCTGCAGGAGGGACCGTAAGGGACGGTGCTGTGAGGATTGGGCAGCAGTCGAAGGCGGGGGCCTGCTTAGACTGCTGCCCCCGCGACCCGAATTACGGATAAGCGGGAGAAAATGAATGAATGAATGAATGAATGAATGAATGAATGAATGAATGAATGAATGAATGAATGAATTAGTGTCATGCTGGTAACTGGACCTCACATCATATTAATATTGGGGCTGTTAATACTTTATGTTTTTAATACTCTAAGCAACATGGACATGGAGAAAATATGGATGCTTTTTGCAAATGTGTGTTTATTATTAGTGAAACCAAACTCAACATAAAGCATGAAGACAAAAAAATCTTGTAAATGTTTGAAAGTAATAATGGTGGTTTAAATTACGTAAATCATCAGGACACCAAACGGAACCTTTGCTATGTTTCCACAAGGACAGTTAATGAGGTGATACTGGAGAAACTGAAATTTTTCAAGGCAAGTCAAGAAGCTTTTATTATTATCATACCGATTTATGGTATGGTATGTTTTTATGGGATTTAAGGTATAAATCATACTGATTTATGTAATCATACTGGTTACATAATCAGAGAATATTTTTATCCGATGTGAATGTGGTTTATGTGGTTTAGTTTTCGAGCTTTCTATACATATATTTATTATGTATGGGAGGCAAATATTCACTGATCCTCAGATTGTTCTATTTGTGTGTTTGTGAAGAGCAATGACAGAGACGGCAGAGAGCGCCCCTGTCTGTTTACTTTAATTTACAAGACTTTAATATACACATTTATAAAAAAATGTGTATACAAAAAAACAAATTTGACATTTTACAGATTCGAATGATGTATTGTTCTTATCTGTACGATCAAAAAAGACAGTAATTTAACTTCGTTTTGCCATTATGAGGAAAAAAAAACATTTTGATCTGATACTTGGCGCATAAATAAAACAAATGTTTACTGATTTCAAATATTTTTCGGTGGAGTTTATTAATTAATTTTATATAAGTAATATATTTATTTTATATAAGTAAAGAAAGGACACCGTGAATAAATGTTGTGCTGAAGGTTTTAATTTCGACTCTTTTATATTTAGTTATTTAGTTATGTATTTATATTTTTTATAAAAATGGTAAAACAGAAATGCACGCTTAATTGATAAAATGAAAAAATAAAAAAAAATTTTTTGGTGTTCAAAAGTTAAGAAGTTAAAGTTAAAAAATGTTGTTACCTAATAAATGTGTCCAGGCTGAATATCCACATATATAACCCAAGCAGAGAAAAGATGAGGATGATGATTAGGTGATCAGGAAAGTCTCTATTCTCTGTCATGTTTACATCACTGACTCCCTCTGTCTTATTCACCTTAGCTTTACTTCTTGTTGCTTTCTGCCCTGCCTATTCTTATCTTCATAAACTAGTCTACGTCTGTGGTGAGTGAGAGCCAGGACATTATACACCAGTGGATTAAAGAAGACCTGCAAAGACAGAAAATTGTCTGATGGGCTGAAATCAGTAAAAATAAAAAAATAAAATTAAACGTAAGAAGTAGAAAGTACATATATTTTAGTACAAATTTAATAAGTAAAAGTAAAAAGTTGTCTGAAAAATGAAAAAGTACTGATACAAAAAAAATCTACTTAAGTACGTTAACAAAGTATTCGTAATTTGTTACTTCCCACCTCTGATGCTTATTTAGTCATTCCTAAATAGACCTAACTAACACCTTCCTGAAGACACCTAAAGAAAACTCTGCTAAGAAGCATACTCCTTTCAATACATACTCTCTGCACAGCTAAACTTAACCCGCCATTAATCTAGTACCAAGAAAGACAAACAATGTTTTCTCTGTCTGGGACCCAGGTGGTGGAATACACATCCTGTGGTTATCTGAACAACTGAGTCATCATCTGGCATCTGCAAAAATCTGTAAATTCTTTGAAAGATTTTAAAGCCCACACACACCTCAGTGTCCAAGACCTTTTTGTCTTTCTTCTCCCTCAAGCAACATCATTTATAATTTTTTTTATTGATGAATAAAACAGATCAGAGCGTACACTTTTTTGCCGCAGTGTCTTGTAGAACAAGGACTATTAAGTGGCTAATCAAGTGAGACCCTTGAGGAAACGGACTCTTCATCAGTAACTTTTTAACTATGGTTTGAAGTGTCAGCATTTAAGTCATTTATAGTAGCTACTTTTAAAGGTCCACCAGCTCATGTGGCTCTTCTCCGAATTGTCCCCACAAATTTAAAAGCTAAAGTTTTAGCTATCTGCAAGAGTGAAAGGGAAAGTTTATAGGACTGTGGTGAGACCTGCGATGTTGTATGAGACAGTGGCATTGAGTAAAAGACAGGAGGTGGAGCTGGAGGTAGCAGAGCTAAATATGGTTTTTGTTGGGAGTGACGATGATGGACAGGATTAGAAATGAGTTTATTAGTGGGACAGCACATGTAGGACGTTTTGGAGACAAAGTGAGGGAGGCGAGATTGAGATGGTTTGGACATGTGCAGATGAGGGGCATGGGGTATATCAGTAGGAGAATGCTGAGGATGGAGCCACCAGGAAGGAGAAAACGAGGAAGACGAGGTTTGTAGATGTGATGAGGGAAGACATGCAGGTAGTTGGGGTGAAAGAGGCAGATGTACAGGCCAGGGGGTATGGAGAAGGATTATCCGCTGTGGCGACCCCTAATGGGAGAAGCCGGAAGAAGAAAAAGAAAGTTTCAGTAGTAATCATTCAGCTATTCACCACCCAATGACATAAAAAAAGGTTTTCTCTTTAGACATTTCTGACTGTTTTTTTAATGTTCTCACATGACTAATTCTTTTCTTTAAGGGATTCATAAGTTATTTGTTGGCCATTTTAGCATCGCACCACCCCTACCTTTCCAAAGGCAAGTAAAGACTGTGTTAGCAATACATTTTTATTTTTATGAATGAAATAAAGTCAGTGCTGAAAAAAAAAGAAGAGAAAAAACTGACATGACATGCTCCAATGAAGGTACAAAAGTTACACTGTTCAGAGGTCAGTCTGACTTCTAAAAAACAATGGAATGGTCACATTGTATCCTATGTTCTCTGCAGTGCTACATGCTACATTGTGGTTTATACAGTGCAAAGAGAATTTGTGGGATTTAAAAAAAACATATTCTGGCTCTGTGCCTAGTCTTTAACACTGCAGCAGATGCCATTGGACATGAAACTTGCCTTATAATTAGAGCCAAATCAATAATTCACTTAGCGCTAATGGCTAGGGATTTGTAGTGCTGACTCTCTCACACATGCACACACATTAAAAAATAAAAACGACCCCTTAGGCTTTAGCTTTTATCGGTGGTGTTTTTATTCTGTAATGTTCCCTTCGGCTCTGTGCCTCTTTGACAGAACCTCATCATTTAGCTCTCTCTCTCTCTCTGTGTGTGTGTGTGTGTGTGTGTGTGTGTGTGTGTGTGTGTCATTTTGTAGTTTGAAATAAAAAGCATTGTTGGCTAATTTGGAGAGCAAAGCACATTTTGGAGCTCGGAGTGTTTTGTGCGTGGGTTCAGGACACACAATATCTCTCTCTCTATCTCTCCCTCATGCACACACATGCACACACACACACACACACACACACACACACACACACACACATGCACACACACACACACACACACACACACACACACACACACACACACACACACACACACACACACACACACTTGAGTCAGAACAGGAGAGCACAGAGACATAATGCACTGAGAGGGAACAGGACCAATAGTTTGGCTCAATTACTCCTCATAGCAGTTTTGAAATGGGTTCCCAAAGATGGCTGAGGGTTATTTAAAACACTTATTAACAAAAGCGCAGCACCTACTACCACTCAAACTCTCATATATACACACACACACACACACACACACACACACATACACACACACACACACACACACACACACACACACACCTTACCTACGGGCCTGTGCAATGCTGGTTATGGCTTTAGGGCACCAGCATGCGTTTATACATTTGAAACAAAACTATTGGGACCTGCTTAGAGAGGAAGAAGTCAAATAAGAGGTTTGTGTGTGTGTGTGTGTGTGTGTGTGTGCGTGCGTGCGTGCGTGCGTGCGTGTGCGTGTGCGTGTGTGTGTGTGTGAGAATTGATGTTGAATTCTGGTAAATCTCATGCAAAATGACACTACACTATGTTAATTATTTGCTGTTATACTATTTATTCTACATGTTATAATAGTGACTACAGCCGGGAAAAAAAGCTCAGATATGGATGGTTCCAATTGAACAGTCTGAAGATCCATGATTTTACTGTGGATAAATTCAAGACCCATGAACATGGATTTGGACTGTGATTAATATAATGGCTCACGGTTCAAACATTTGCTATTACCAGTTTTGCATTAAAGTGTCTATCAGTAAACAGTTCATCAGAAATTATAATGAATGGACATTTGGTGTGACCCAGATATAAATAGGGTCCCTTTCAAGTCTGGTTCCTGTCAAGGTTTCTTCCTTTTAATATCTCAGGTAGTTGTTCCTTGAGATTGTCACCAATGGATCGCTCATTAGGGATAGATTTATAGGGACATATTTATGATGCTACAATTTATAGACACATTTTATTCAATTCAGTAAAGCTGCTTTGGGACAATGTCCATTGCTAAAAGCTCGGTATAAATAAAACTGAATTGAATTAAAATTGAATAAAGATTATTTCCCTCACACACAGTGATCATAAAAAAAATTACAAGAAAAAACAAAAAACAAACACAAACACAAAACCACTGGGAATCAAATTCCAAAAATGTGCTATTGTATTTATTTATTTGTATTTTGTATTTACACATTATTTATTACTTCTACTTAATATTTTGTTAAGTAGTATTAATTTATTAAGAATTTAATTATTTATTACTTACATTTTTCTATTACAGGTTAAACATGGTGTTACCATTAAATGAAAGGATAGAGGTTGCACTTCTGGGTGCCCTTTGGTTCAGCTTGTGTAGATGACATTCCTCAAAATGTGCTTGAGGGTAATAAGGATATTCCGTCATTTTTATTGAAGCACATCCATCATTCATCAGTGTTTAAATCGATTATTCTATCATTCATGGCATCATGCTTTATAACTGAACTTTGATTGACCGACTATTGTTTGTGCACCAACTACTATACACTGTGTCTTTATTCAAAATCTGTTTAGGAGAAAAAGAACAGAAATTGGGTGATCCTGCACGACTGAACTAGAAATTATGTAAAGCAGTTAAACAGGTCTAAAGCCCACACTCTATTTTCACACAACAAAATGCTGAGTGTAGTTTTCATTAAATAAATATGTGACTCTATTCACAACGACACGCACACACAGGACTTGTTCGCACCTTGAGAACTGTATTTGTAAGTGAACATACTAGAAAACACATCAACAAAGTGTAAAATACAAAAAGCTGAAAGTACAGGATACAATTGGCGCTCAGAGCTATTGCAGACATTTTCAATCCGAATTAGTGACTTACGTTTGAATATATTGCTGTCTGTGAATACGTATTAAATTATTCCCAATAGTTTATTATTTTTTTCTTTTCATAGCAGGTGCACTGCTTCCAGCTGTAAGTTAAGGTTAGAGTTTCTATCCAATCAGATTTTAGCCATCACATTATGTGTTGCTGGGGTCAAGAGTATCTTATGTAAGCCCTTTGTTGTCAGCACTGTGTGCTCTTGTAGCATATAATTCATGTTACTTAAAGCTGTTTCTTTAACCAATCAGATTGTGAGTTGTTGTCTCTGGAGCCATTTAGCAGGCACCCAATAATGCCAGCATTTTCATATCCTTTGATTGGATAGTCAGAGAGCTCACTAGTCAGAGCATGCAAACTGCATATATAACAAGCTGCACAAACCTTAATATAATTGTGTGGATTTAATATCTGTTTCTTTTTTCATTCCACAGTGGCTGACAGAGGAGATTTGATTGGTCTCAGATAAACATACAAGAACATTTTCAAGATGGACTTTTCAAGAAAGGATGGACATGATGAGGATATATCAGCCGAAAGAGTTAAAAACAACTGTTAAGCTGTTCAAGAATTATTTATACTATTGTGTTTTCTTTCCCGTAGAATTTGCACAAAAACGCACAATTTGCCTTCATTTCAAATCACCAGAACATAACATAATGCACAGCAACAATGCATGAACATTCACGATAAACCCGGAGTCATGTTATGAGGTTATTATTGATGCTTTTGTGCAGCTGTGGCTACAGTGAAAGGAGACTTGTTAAATTGTAATCATTGGGTTTCTTGCATTAGTAATGTGTGTAATGTCTGATATTGATAGTTTCTTTAGCTGTGGTGTCATAATGATAGTATTAAGAGGTGGTTTGATTCAGGCATGACACCACTGAAGGCCTAGGTGTGAAATGCTTGGCCTGCCAATGCTTTAAATACATAATAAACAAATTGCTCAGTAGCTGCTTGTTGTGAAAAATGATTCTTGTAATCTCATGAAAGTTCAAAGATCCTTCGGCTTGGACATAAATAATTATAAGTAAGTGCAATGTAGCAGAGCTTGGTAAGGCGTCTACTCGAAGGCAGTCTCCTAAGAATGACTATGAATAAATTTGAATTTGTAGGGGTGCCAATAATTGTGCCACACACATAAATAACAAAGTTAACTTAACTGCAATCTATCTATCTATCTATCTATCTATCTATCTATCTATCTATCTATCTATCTATCTATCTATCTATCTATCTATCTATCTATCTATGTGTAAATATAAATATAGTTACTATACCAATCTGATTCTGTAAATATCCCATGTTCACACACACACACACACACACACACACACACACTACACACACAGAGCCATTCATGTTGAATAAGCCAGCACTTTTACACAACCTATACACACAACTGAGCAATGACCAAGCACCTATTTCCAAAAACACACACACACACACACACACACACACACACACACACACACACACGCACGCACTCAAATAATATCTTCTTCTGTCCACTTGCATACAGATCTAATCTATGGGACCTTGCACACACTCTCACTCTCACACTCACTCTTACACACACAGACCCTCTTACAGGCTGCTGTTGCTCCTGTTGTGACTGATATGAAACACGTTGGTGTGTGTTAATGACTGTCAGTGTTATCAGCCTCCCGTGGACAAGGTTATTGAAGGACGTCTGCTATTACTGTGTCCTTGTTCCTCTCTCTCTCTCTCTCTCTCTCTCTCTCTCTCTCTCTCTTTCTTTCTCTCACCCTTTCGCTCTTCTCAAGGCAGCCATGATGTATTTATGTCGTCATCATGCAGGTTGCCATGGTAACTGAGCAAGAGAGTGGAAGTGAGAGTGGCGTGCTGCCTGTTTTGGACAAGTTGAAATTCCTCCTGGATTACATAATCCACCACAACACTGAAACAAAAAGGGTTTGTCTTTGAGCTGAGGACATGTACACACAAACACACACACACACACACACACACACACACACACACACACACACACACACACACACACACACACACACACACACACAGATGAATACAGATACACACAGGCAAAAACACACACACAGATGCACACAGGGACATAACTGTGAAAACACACACATACAGATACACCCACACAACCATGCACACAGAGACCTAGAAACACATACACAAACATACAGATACACACACACAAACACACACAGATGCACACAGAGACATACAAACACAGACAGATGCAAAGACGCACACAAAGACAGAAACACATACTGTACACAAA
This sequence comes from Silurus aristotelis, assembly GCF_946808225.1. Classification (NCBI taxonomy): domain Eukaryota; kingdom Metazoa; phylum Chordata; class Actinopteri; order Siluriformes; family Siluridae; genus Silurus; species Silurus aristotelis. The sequence goes on from NC_139579.1 coordinate 28,307,925, forward strand.
TATACATATATACAAACACACACAGGCAAAGACACAAAGAGACACACAGATGCACAGATGCAAACAGAGACATAAAAAGCACAAAGATACAGATGCACACACATACACACACAAATGAGCACAGAGACATAGAAACGCATAAACAAACATTGAGATATACACACACACACACACACACACACAGAGACAGTTTACAGGAAAGAGTGGACCAGGAACGGATGTGTGAATGAATATTCATTAGGCCAGAGCGCATAATTAAATAATTAAATAATTGCATAATTGTTTATTGAATGTATAAAACAAAGAGCAAGAGAAACTGAATCAGAGCACATGCTTTGGTCCTCCAAATGAAAGAAATAAAAAGAGAAAGGGTCTTTCAGTCTCTCTCTCTCACACACACACACACACACACACACACACACACACACACACACACACACACACACACACAGGGATGACAGATGGACAGTAGCCTTTTTTTTTACTCATTGCTGGAGGTGCCGATACTCTCAGAGCACTCTGCAAGCCTTTGAAGTGCTTTATGCTCCTCTACACACAGACACACACACACACACACACACACACACACACACACACACACACACACACTCAAATACATACACAAGCTCAGCATATGCTGAAATACACAAATATAGACACCCTTAGAAGCCTACCTCCCCCACAAACACACACTGAATACATGAATCCCCCCCCCCCCACACACACACACACACACACACACACACACACATACACACATACACACACACACACACACACACACACACACACACAATCATAAGTAGATACACTTATACTCTCAAATAGACGAAGACAATAACACTGTATACACAGTACAATTTTACATGACAGTAGCACCAACCTTGTAGATCCCACCCACTGCAGTAGGCCCCTCCCACAACCCAGCCTTTAATACCTGAGAGCAGAACTGTAGCACAGTGAAGTACAGATATTCAGTTAATCTTATTTAGAAATTTCATTGTACACATCGTTTTCATTAGTGCGCTCCAAAATCGGTCATTAGAAACCGAGCGAGTGCAAATCCCCTATGATTGTGTGCAGAAAAACTTGCAAATTATGTACAAATAAGAACTGTGTTAATACAAAATAATTGCAATACAGCAAGTCTGCTTTACATCTGCAGGTCAGAATGAGGTACAGTCTATATGTGTTTGCTTACTATTAAATGTATGAAAAACACAAACACACACAGGGAAAGACACACACACACAAACACACAGATGCAAACAGAGACCTAGAGACCCATACACAAAGATGCAGATGCACACACATAGACAATGACGCATACACCCACATTTTATAGGCAACAAACATTTAAAAAAAAGTAAGTAAAATAAGAAATGTGTTAATACAATTTAATGGCAAAACAGCAAGTCTGATGTACATCTGCATATAAGTTACAATCTATACTATTATATTATTATACTAAGGTTCAAAAATGTTTATTATTCAATCACTTAATCAATCAACCAATCAATCAGTCAATCAATTAACAAATCAATATATTAATGCATCGAGAAATCCTTTAAAAAATTTCCCAAGCAAACAGCAGGTGATCTAAAAGACTTGGAGGAAATAAAAGTGTAAGTGTAAAATCATCTATGTAACATGTAGACTGAAGTGATATTTTGATGAAAAGCCCAATATTTTGCACAATTACTGTAATGCATACATGGAAAATTCTTAAGTCAGATTGGTCAGGAAAGTGTTGCCATTTTCTAGAACATCACATGTTTTCTGTACATGTTTTCTGTACATTTCTGTACAATTGTCTCACGTACATTGCAGCACAATAAAATTCTTGCTGAAGGGCCCGAGAGTGGCAGATTGATGATAGTGGGGCTTGAACCTCCGACCTTCCGATCAGTAATATCTCAGCAGATTTTTATATATTACAAAGAGAAGTGAGTGGAGGTAAAGAGCTGCTATAATATAAGTGGTAAAATAAAATAAAAAGAACAACAGTAATATAAATGGATAAAAGCATTGAGAAAACACCTATTAGACGTGCTGTTTTTGCGTGACATGTAGTTGATTAGTGTCCTATGATCGCATGGCCTTGGGACCTTAAAATTCCTTACATATTGGCTGAGGTCAATACTGCATTCTAACAGTAGTCATGACGTTTATCAGATTGAGTAAATTAGAGTTAAATATAAACAGTGGAAAATGAAGGGGAGAAGATGAGTGGGTTTTTTGCCATTTAGAAACGAAAATATGCGTGAAAATATGCATGACAATATGCTTTAAATTTTTTTGGAGTGGAAGATCTTGCATGGCTTGCTATAAAGCTTTAAAAACATATGAGTTCCTGAATTTACTAAGACCCTTGTTTCTTAATGAATCTCCAGAATTTTCCACAAACACACTTCAAAATCTAATGGAGCACCTTCCCAGAAGAGTGGAGGTTATTAAAAGATCAAATAGGGTCTAAATGTAGACTGAGATGTTCAAAAAGAAGCACATGCCCATTATATGGTCAGGTGTCCTACAATCACCTCTGTGTGTGTGTGTGTGTGTGTGTGCCTGTTGCAGGTGGGTGGTTTAGTAGAACCATCCTCAACAAGAGATGAGTCAGAGCACCTACTTTACTCCCACACAAACACACACACACTTACATGCAGGAACATAGCGAGCATCATGGTCAGTTCAAATTTGTAGCAAAACATGTTGCTGCGACTTTTAAAACCCCAAACAGACCAAATAAACAGATGTTTATCTATCTATTCAGTGTCACCCAGATGAGGATGGGTTTCCTTCTGAGTCTGGTTTCTCTCAAGGTTTCTTCCTTATACCATTCAGGGAGTTTTTCCTTTCCATTGTCACCACTGGCTCACTCATCAGTGCTATCATATTTTTATTATACAAATCAGTCAATGGGGAGTGGTGGCTCCAGCGGTTAAGGCGCTGGGTTGCCGATCGGAAGGTCTGGGGTTCAAGCCCCGGTATCGCCAAGCTGCCACTCTTGGGCCCTTGAGCAGGGTCCTTAACCCTCTATGCTCCGGGGGTCCCTTACGAGGGAAATATCAAGGTCTGTGACGTGGGGCCGCCTTCCCGTGGGCTCACCACCTGCAGGAAGGACCGTAAGGGACGGTGCTGTGAGGATTGGGCAGCAGGCGGGGGCCTGCTTAGACTGCTGCCCCTGCGACCCGAATTACGGATAAGCGGGAGAAAATGAATGATGAAATCAGTCAATCTAATACATTGTCTCAAAGCAGCTGTACAGATATAATAAAAAATATTAAATATATTTACAATACTTATATTGACTGTTTTTTAGATTTCTTTATATATTTGTAATTTTTTTTATTTGTAAAGCTGCTTTGTGGCAATGTCCATTGTTAAAATCGCTGTATAAATAAAATTGAATTGAAGTAACAGTTATGTATTTGATTTATGTTTGTGTGTTAATGAGGTCCTGATGAAGGGATGAAGGCCTTATAACAATTCAAATCAACAACTAGGTTTTCCACCATGAGAAAGTCATCAGGCTTTTCCATTTCTCTGGAAAAATATCAATGTAAAATTACAAGCTGCAAGGGGGAAAAAAAAGGTAATGGAGCAAGAAGTAAGGGAACGACTGCTCAATAATTGGTTCACAATATTAACCTTTTTCCTTTTTTTTTTAATTTGATTTAATTATGATATTTAAAAGCATTGACAAAATACTGTAGTGTAAAAGGAATAAATCATTTTGTCTGTCCTGAGAAAAGAAACCATTAATCCAATAATCTGTTCTTCTTAGCATCAAGTTCCGATTGGTACCATTGATTAGTTTTCTCCAACAGCATCCCCCCATCGCACCCCCCCAACCGAACAACAGCAACCCGTGCATGTTCTTCATTTAATACTTAAGATTAGGAGTATGTAGGGAATGTGAGCGTTTTGAGTTAAAATCTTGTATCCATCCAAGCCAAGTTTTGCTGACTACAAATTTCCCATTGTGCATGCTGTGAATGTACAGTATTATAGGAGAATAATGTAATCAGGATAATTCAGTGACAGTGTGCAGGCAAAGTGGGAGGAATACTAACAGGAAGAATCCTTAGAATGAATTTGTCTTACCTCCTGTAGCTGTGTGCTGTAGAGTGTGTGTGTGTGTGTGTGTGTGTGTGTGTGTGTGTGTGTGTGTGTGTGTGTGTGTGTGTGTGTGTGCGTGCGTGCGTGCGTGCGTGCGTGCGTGTGTGTGTGTGTGTGTGTGCGCATCATTTTCACTCAAGGATGAAATGTTCTGTTGCATTTACAGATTAAGATCTCCGCGCATGCTGGAATGTATTTATAGGTAATTAAAAACATTGCTTGTGTGAGTTTGTGTTGAATGTATACATCATGGAATGTGTTTTTTTAGTTTCTCGCCTGTGCATTTGTTCTAGTCAACATACCTCAGTGTGTGTCTAAGTGTGAGTGTGTGTGTGTCCTTTATCTTTGTAAGAAAAGAGCAGTTGTGCGTTGCATCAATGTCAGATTTGCCTTCCAGTTCCTCTGAATATTATTTGTTATGATAATGTTGGGTTTTATTTTCTCCATTTAAGCTTAGCATACATGTAAATGAAAGGCTGTAGCCACTGGTGATTATATTTAATTAAGAACACAGGAAGTCTGACATGCATAAGTACAGATTGGAAGCTTGGGGGTTTAATGTATGATAAGCCTGTGATACGCACAAAACACACAACCTCTCTCTCACACACACACACAACATGCACACCATTCACACACCACACACAGTGTCAACTTTGAAAGAGGGGAATATATGCAAGGTTAATTGGCCCCAGACGTCTGACTGGTTGCACTCTACACAGCTTGAAGCTGTGTTGAGCTAATGAGGATTGCTGGGGACTTTGACCAGGTCTTAGCATGCATGCATGAGCAAGTGCATGCACACACACACACACACACACACACACACACACACACACACACACACACACACACACACACACACACACACACACCCTTAAGCTGAGTTTAGTTTTGCACCATATTCTGTGGTTCAATAAATTTGTATTGTTGAGATTGTGTGTTTGTATGTGAGTGTCTTTGTCTGTGTATGTGTGTGTGTGTGTGTGTGTGTGCACTTAAGTTGGTAATAATGTCCTTGTAAGCATTCATTAACTACATTAATGCTTCATAAAGGTCTGGTGTTTGGGCATGTGTTTGTATGTATGTAAAGTATGTACAGAAGGTTTTTTTGGTCAGAGGAAACCAAAAAATAACTTTTTTGACAACATCCCATCTCTGAAACGATTCCATCCTAAATGTGAAGCACGATCTGCAGGGACTATGGTACTTGTCATTATTGTGGTAAAACTAGATGGAGTTAAATACAAAAAGGAGACTCTGGGGAAGCAGCTGATGAAATCTGCAAAAATGTCTGAAAATGTGTCTGAAATTCATAATTTAAAGCTACCAAGGAGTGGCTTAGTAGGAACAAAGTAGATGTTCTGAAGCAGCTTAAATCAGGGCTCGAAATGTAATTGGAAATCTATGCGATGTCTTGAAGGTTGCTGTCCATCAGTGAAAATCATTTAAGGTCTCCAAGCTTACACAGAGGAGTGGGGGAAGATCTCAAAATCCATGCATGTTAACCATATAGACCATATATAAATAAAAAAATTGGACTAGCATTGGTGAAGATTGGCCTTGATGAAAACCTTTTTCTGACATGAACACGAGCGCTGAAAGTTTTGGATTTCTGTACTAGTGTCTGGTGCTTCACATGATATTCGAATGAAGCAAAGAAAACCAAGAAGCTAATTAAAGTCTATTTATAAAACTATATCACAAACCAGATATGTATACTGTTGACTGTACATATTTTGTTTTTCAGGTTCTTCATAATGTTTCTCTACAAATAGAACCCTCAGAAAACAGCACAAACAAAGTAGCCCCTAAGGTATCACCACGGAAACAAGCGTTTGAACCCCAGATTGAGACAGTTTTCTGAAACTGTAAAAGCGAAGGATGTTTTACACTCAGGTAAAAACCCACCCCATGCAAAATCCTCGACCTTCAGGTACGAGCAGCGCTTCCTCTTTGTAGCCTGCTGTTGCTTAGTGCCGTGTTCCCACTGGGCTTTGCATTCTGTGCTCTTTAGGACACTGTGGGATTCGCCGACTCTCCATCTCCAACAGCGAACTGAGAGCACACTCCTTTCTGAGATATCCTCTGTATTACACACACACACACACACACACACACACACACATACATTATATATATATATATATATATATATATATATATATATATATATATATATATATATATATATATATATATATATATATATATATATATATATATATATATTTATTGCTCCAATACTATGGAACTCCTTACCCATTGCACTCAGAACCATTACCACTTTGACTGAATTTAAATCAAGGCTTAAGACCCAACTTTTCATCCTCCACTATTAGTCAATGCATATGTGTTAGGAGTCATTTTTCTGAAATGTGGTGTATGTTTCATGTACTATGTAGTGTTCTATCTCTTGTCCTGTATGTTTTTATGTCTATGTTGTCTCTGCTATTAACTCATGCAGCTGCATGTGATCCTTCGTCCTGGGCAAATGTCCGACGAATATGTTTATGTTTATGTATGTTCATTATATTATATTGTACCTTGTAAAGCGTCCTTGAGCTTGGGAAAGGCGCTATATAAATTAAACTTATATATATATATATTTATATATATATATATATATATATATATATATATATATATATATATATATATATATATATATATATATATATATACTATTTATACCGGGTTTGAGTTCAGAACGTTAAATACGCAGGTAGGTTTGATCAGTTTAGTCAGCATTCTAAATGAATGTGCTGATGAGAAACAACTAAAACATAGTAACATATTCTGAGAAAGGTTTTGTAAACATATGGCCTGAGTGAGATAGAACAGGATGAATTTGACTAGAAAAGAAAACATTTAAATGAGAAATTGAGCAAAAATCAGCACATAAAGAAAACACCAACAGCTTCATTATTAGTAGTATTAGTATTTATACACTATCTGTGTCTCTGTCTGGCTGACTTTCTTTCTTTCTTTCTTTCTTTGACTCGCTATCTCTTAATGGTTAAAAAAGGTAAAGGTGCCTTATACATGTCACACAGGGTCAGCCATGATACAGTGCTCTTGGAAGGGTTTAAGGGCCTTGTTTAAGGGCCCAAGAGTGGCAGCTTGGCGATTCCAGGGCTTAAACCCCTGACCTTCCGATCAGAAACCCAGAGCCTTACCCGCTGAGCTACCACCTTTCGTATAAGATGTTAAACTTCTGATCAAAGGGTTGTGAGTTTAAATCCCAGCACCACCAACATGCACCTGTGGGGTCCTTGATCATGGTCCTTAGCCCTTAACTGCTCAGTTCTGTAAATCATAATTGTAAGTGCATATATAATTTTACATCACTTTGCATAAGGGCACCTACCAAAAGCCATAAATGTAAATGTACATTTCTGTTTGCTTTATCAGTGACAACACTTTTCATCTTCTTCTTTTTAAAAAAAACAACTGCATTCATAAAAACCTGTGATTTGCTTCTTCAGCAGCTGAAAGCTATTGCTGAGGTATTAGTGAAATTAGGATATAAATCAATTTCATTTCTGTCTTCGATGGTTTGAAGTCTCCCAGGAGAGGCCGGATCTAGCACGACCCTGACGTGATTGAGTAAGTGTGTTTGCTAAATAAACAGCATTCAATAACAATAAGCTCTAAACAGTTTTTGTGATTTGTGATCAACTGTATGCCACAGGATGTTTTAGTATACCAAGGAGAGGATTTATTGTGGACCCAAGCCATTTTCTGGTTAAATATATCATTTAAATGTGCCAGATAAGAAAAGGTTAAAAGGTTGTCCTCAGAATGCTATTTTAGGACTCATCCTTGACTTAACATTATTGTGCCCACGATAATTCTTTGGTGGTTTTCATGAGTTTGTTTTTCTTAAAAATATAAAGACAGAAAAAACCTTTCCCACGATTTGTTGGAAAAACTGAGCTGCCATATTTGACCCAAAATATATGCGAAAAAATTTTTAAATGAATAATTCATGTCTGATTTAATACATATTTTGCTCTCTGTAGATTTTTCTTTGTAATGTGCAAACGTATTTTTTTTTTTTATCACATTTTTTATCACTCTTCCTTCACCATCATCCCTGAACGTGGTACTTTCCTGTGTCAGACTGAATCCACCTACTTTTAATAAGTGTACTCATTTAGCAAGTTCTCTCTCACTCTCGCTCAATCCTTCCTGTTCCTATCCATCTTTTCCAGCTTATATTGCACACACTGGATGGCTGATTAATCACTTCAATCACTGCCTTTTTTCCCTCTCACAAATGTGCTACCTCTTGCTCTTTCTCATCTCTTTGTCTCTTCATCTCTCTCTCTTTCATATTGCATGCTGTGGATGGATTATTAATGTTCAGGTGCTGGAGGCAAAAGCATCGAAGGAGATAAAGCTGTCTTCATAGTCTTTGTATATTATTCTCAATATCACACATGCGTACACATGCTCACACAGGGAATATAAAAATTCTGAAAAAAACCCTAATAGTACTATTAAATACCACTAACGGCACTATTAAAATAACACTATCAACAACACTATCAACAATATAACACCAAGGGCATTATTACTGATACAAAACAATACCAATATGAAAAACACTTCCACTGATATCAATAATATCGATAACACCAACACTTCCACCAAATTATTAATACCTGAGTACACTTCTCTAAACATCATCACAACTATTACAATGATATATATATATATATATATATATATATATATATATATATATATATATATATATATATATATATATATACATACAATCACCAATATTATAATAGCATACATTAAAAATATTAAAAAAAATCTTTACAGGATTTATGAGTTACAACACTAATAACATTTTTACTACCACTGACATCAACACTATCACCATCAAATACATTTATGCCATTTGGCAGATGCCCTCATCCAGAGCGATTTACATTTATCTTATTCATACAACTGAGCTATGGGGTTTAAGGCCCTTTTTAGGGGCCTGGAATTTGTAGCTTGGTGTGGCTGGGATTTGATCTAATGTCTTAACGATCCAAAGTCCAATGCTTTAACTGCTAAGCTACAACCTCCCCCACCACCATACACATACAACACTAATAACTTTAATACCACCATAACAACACTAATAACATCAACTGAATCACCACTGAATAAAACACTAAAAAACTCATCACCATCACCAAAACAACAAGACCAGCAGATTAACGAAAAATTGGAACACTGACTACACTCCACACCTTCTCATCCTACATCACTACCTGACTTTACTAATACCCTTGTGGCTGAATGAGCACAAATCTCCATAATCACAGTCCATTATCTAGTGGAACATCTTCAAATTAGAGTGGAGTTTATAATAACAGCACATAAAGGTGACTAAAGGTGAAATGGGATGTTCAGCAAGCACATAAACAACTAATTGTCTTTTATGTTCATGTAGTATATTATATATTATATAGTACATCAACACCACCACCAATACAACACTATTATTACTGTCAGCAAAATATCACCATGAATAACATCAACGCCACCACAGAAGCAGAATAAACACCAGCAACAATTATACCACAATGCTGCAAACAGGAACATAGACAGGAACCAAGTAAAAATGCATCATAACATAACTGCAGGCCACAGAAACCTATTTGGAAATAGTAGCACTCATCTAAAACATCCTTAATAAATATCTGAGATTATATTTGGTTTATGAGCATTAAAATATGAGTACAGCATCTTTACCAGGATGTGGTTCTAGTAATACAAGCAATTACGCTACAGGCAGAGAAATTTTCACAATGGAGCTCGGGCTTTTCTTCTAAACTCAGAAGGAGAAAACGGAAACGATTTGACATTTAATCGGCTTTTAGCTTGAACGATTGTTGACTGAAAAGCATCAGTTTACTGTCCTCGGTAGATTAAACACTTTCACTGTCTGCAGGAAGCTAGCTGGGTGTAAAGCAAACTCGGTCGTGTTTACTTTCAGGGTACCGTGAAGTGCTTAGTCTTTGAGTTTTCATCTTGCTAGTTAAACATGCTGGAAAGAACACAAGGTCAGCACTTAAATTTATGCAATCCTATTGGTTAGCACTAAGGATCATCCAAAGAATCCTACCCGCTAGCAAGTGTTATGCTAGCATTAACAGCCAATCTTAATTATTATTTTTTTTTTATTTGTAGGTATGAATTGCTTTGTGTTTATTCAGGATGGCAAACCAGAACAAAATGACCAGTGTGCGTGTGTGAGTGTGTGTGTGTGTGTGTGTGTGTGTGTGTGTGTGTGTGTGTGTGTGTGTGTGTGTCACTGTTGTTCCCTCAGGCTACAGGACATAATTTTTTGCTTCACTAAGTCACCCTGAGGCAGACAGGGAAAATAAGTTTAACCTCACAACACAGCTCAGCTCTTGTCCTCGACACACACGACATGCCCTACTTTAATCAGCTTGAAAATTCCACAGCTGAAAAAAGACAAAAAACGCAACACAACAGCAGATGAGTTTCATAAAAGTGAAATCTCAAAAATGATTCCTAATGAATATGAATATCATATCACTGAAATATTATTCAATTCAATTCAAGTCTAGTTATATAGCGCGTTTTCCCAAAACGGCAATAAATTGATTGCAAATATAAATTTTAGCATCATTAATTACTCAGTATAAGTTTATCCCTAATAATAGAGCCAGTGGCAACAATGGTGAGGAACAGCGCAACAGTGGTGTGTTTGTGTGTGCATGTCTCTAAATAGGAACAAGCAGTGCAGAAACCAACTGAAGGGTGAAATGAAGAAAGTGAATAAGAAAGTGACAGAGAGAGAGAGAGAGAGAGAGAGAGAGAGAGAGAGAGAGAGAGAGAGAGAGAGAGAGAGAGATTGGGAAATGATTCACTCTCTCATATTGTTCAATCGGATGGAGGCCTCGTGAAAAACGAAACACACTCAGGTGTGAAGTAAAGACCAGATACATTGAGAATGTAGCGGGTTTTCCTCACCGTCTCGTAATCGCTTCATAAGGAAGATAAATCTGTGACGGAAACAACTAACGTTCCGAGCCGTGATTTGATATTATTTCTAACAGGCATAATAAAAAAAGCAGTGCGTATTCGAGTCATTCATCAGACATAATTGTGGCCTGTCTTGCATAAGTGTGTGTGTGATCAAACACAGCGCACAGTACACTAGGCATGAATCACGCAAAAGCCTCGTAAATATACACGTCCATTCACACATGGGTCACATACCAGACAATAGTTTCGAATGAACCCTTTAACTCCTGATTTATTCTGCAAGTTTTATTCATGATAAAAAGCACACGATGCTTCAACTACTATGAATACTTTACTCTGTACAATAAGACTAATAAAACATCTATGTAGGTGTATATCAGTGGGGCTGAATGAAGATAAAACACTCCAAGGGTTTTTAAGGCTTTGTTTGAATATGAAAGCTTTGTAACTTTTGGATAAAACTCTGTTTTGTGGTCCTTCATAGAACCTTTCCACAAGAATTATTATTCAAAGAGAACATCAAAGGTGGGTTACTACATCATTGGTACTATTTGCTCAAAAGAACCTCTGGAAGGTTGTACTTCAAAATAAACCTTTCTCAAGGTTCCTTGTGGGTTCTTCAAGATTTCATTCTTTTTTTTTTCCACCAAAAACCCTTATTGAGGGTTATTTCTATTAAGAAGTGAGTTTGACGTGACACTCTGTTGTAGAATTACATAGCTAAAGCTTTAAACATTCCTGACAGAGGGAACACAGACAAACCCTTACATGCTCTTATCTTACATGATCTTCAATGACTGCTGGACTTGTAAGTTTTTCTTTGACTGGAAGTGTAATAAAATTCTCTAGAACATGAACAAATTGATATAATGTTACATATCATAAGTATTATAAAGCACTAGTTAGTTGATTTGTGCCATTTCAAGCTTTAGAGTGTATAACTGTATGACCAGAAATAAAAAATAAAAATAAATCGGCCTATAGAACAAGACTATGTTTGAAAAAGGATTAGGGTAGACAGTGCTTGTTAATTAGCAGAATGTTAATGATGGAAAATATATATATATATATATATATATATATATATATATATATATATATATATATATATATATATATATATATATACAGTGAGAAAAATAAGTATTTGAACACCCTGCTATTTTGCAAGTTCTCCCACTTAGAAATCATGGAGGGGTCTGAAATTGTCATCGTAGGTGCATGTCCACTGTGAGAGACATAATCTAAAAAAGAAATTCCAGAAATCACAATATATGATTTTTAAACTACTTATTTGTATGATACAGCTGCAAATAAGTATTTGAACACCTGTCTATCAGCTAGAATTCTGACCCTCAAAGACCTGTTAGTCTGCCTTTAAAATGTCCACCTCCACTACATTTATTATCCTAAATTACATGCACCTGTTTGAGGTCGATAGCTGCATAAAGACACCTGTCCACCCCATACAATCAGTAAGAATCCAACTACTAACATGGCCAAGACCAAAGAGCTGTCCAAAGACACTAGAGACAAAATTGTACACTTCCACAAGGCTGGAAAGGGCTACGGGGAAATTGGCAAACAGCTTGGTGAAAAAAGGTCCACTGTTGGAGCAATCATTAGAAAATGGAAGAAGCTAAACATGACTGTCAATCTACCTCGGACTGGGGCTCCATGCAAGATCTCACCTCGTGGGGTCTCAATGATCCTAAGGAAGGTGAGAAATCAGCCCAGGACTACACGGGAGGAGCTGGTCAATGACCTGAAAAGAGCTGGGACCACCGTTTCCAAGGTTACTGTTGGTAATACACTAAGACGTCATGGTTTGAAATCATGCATGGCACGGAAGGTTCCCCTGCCTAAACCAGCACATGTCCAGGCACGTCTTAAGTTTGCCAATGACCATTTGGATGATCCAGAGGAGTCATGGGAGAAAGTCATGTGGTCAGATGAGACCAAAATAGAACTTTTGGGTCATAATTCCACTAAACGTGTTTGGAGGAAGAAGAATGATGAGTACCATTCCAAGAACACCATCCCTACTGTGAAGCATGGGGGTGGTAGCATCATGCTTTGGGGGTGTTTTTCTGCACATGGGACAGGGCGACTGCACTGTATTAAGGAAAGGATGACCGGGGCCATGTATTGCGAGATTTTGGGGAACAACCTCCTTCCCTCAGTTAGAGCATTGAAGATGGGTCGAGGCTGGGTCTTCCAACATGACAATGACCTGAAGCACACAGCCAGGATAACCAAGGAGTGGCTCTGTGGGAAACATATCAAGGTTCTGGTGTGGCCTAGCCAGTCTCCAGACCTAAACCCAATAGAGAATCTTTGGAGGGAGCTCAAACTCCGTGTTTCTCAGCGACAGGCCAGAAACCTGACTGATCTAGAGAAGATCTGTGTGGAGGAGTGGGCCAAAATTCCTCCTGCAGTGTGTAAACCTGGTGAAAAACTACAGGAAACGTTTGACCGCTGTAATTTCAAACAAAGGCTACTGTACCAAATATTAACATTGACTTTCTCAGGTGTTCAAATACTTATTTGCAGCTGTATCATACAAATAAATAGTTAAAAAATCATACATTGTGATTTCTGGATTTTTTTTTTTTAGATTAAGTCTCTCACAGTGGACATGCACCTACGATGACAATTTCAGACCCCTCCATAATTTCTAAGTGGGAGAACTTGCAAAATAGCAGGGTGTTCAAATACTTATTTTCCTCACTGTATATACTGTATAAAATTTAAAAAAATTCTACTATAAAGCATTACTTTTCCTATTCCTAGCAGTCTCCAGACTTAATGTGACACGATTCTACTTGTGATCATCCTATTTTGAAGAACTTGATATATAATAAAAGAGATAACTGATTAAAAACTATTATTGAAAGCGCCCAGGAAGTATTAAAGCTCATTTAGTGCATTTAGAAATGTCTTCATTTCTATAACTTCAGCTGACTTCCTGCCTGACAGATTAAATAATACAACTTCAGCTTCCAAAGTCTATGACTAACACAAGTATGACTTCTTCTGTGCATTCATTTGGGACATTATTAAACAGCACTGAGACAAATGACTCAATCTATAAAGAGGAAGACTCGGATAAATAGAAAGAACTCAACACATCACATCGAGTCACAATAACGAGTTACAAAGTGAGTCAGAGCGAAAAGATTTCCAGACTGGCTGACATCCAAATAGATGATTTTGTTCCACTGACTGGCAATATTCAAACACAGGCATTCTGATTTTCAGGATCCCTACCCACAATCCAACTAAAAACAAGATTTAACAGTAGTCAGTCATTTATTTAGACTGTCAGTAATGAGTTAATAATAAGTGAAATTTATTATGCTAACTGCATGTCTGGCCTTTTACTAAGCCCTGACTTGTAGCTAGCAATGTGTTTTACTCTTTATACTCTCAGGAGCCATCACCACATCAAGGATCATGAAAAAAGAGCACACATTTGAGTCACATGATGGCGTAATTTACATGAAAATCTGCATTTAAAAAATGTTACACTTTGTAAGTTTATGCAGAACAATAAGATAAATCACATGCTTGAAACGGGAAAAACTGTTATGCTAAAAAAAAATCATGCATTTTTATAAATGTAAATTTTTGTAAAGTAGTAAAATATAAAACTTAATTAAATGCATGGAAAAATTTCTACAGATTTTACAAAATGTTGCGAAAAAAAGTTATTGGTTTAGCGTAACCCATAATTGTGTAAAACGGAGAGTGATGAAAAATAAATGACAGGAATTAAACAAAAGGAAATTAATTAATTGTGTGGAAAAGTCACTCGAGACTGTAAAAAATGTATGGAAATATTTTTCAATAAATGTGAAAAAGTCTAAATGCTAGAAAATGTATGGATTTTTTAAATAAATGTGAAAGATTCTCTTTAATAGTCGTGTGATGAAAAGCCACATGAGGGGGAAAAATGTGCATCACGGAAAAGTTATTAACTTGAAAATTGTGTGCAAAAAAAAATTCATTATTTGCAATTTATGTGTAAAAATAATGTGTAGAAAAACCATTCTCAAATGCATAAATATTACGATAGTTAACATATGTTATATTATAATATTATAATATCTATATTACATATAATAATAATATTATTAACATTAAATCAATTGACTACATTAAAAAAATGTCCATAAATTTTACCAAATGTTGGTAAACAAATTGCTGAAAGTCTCAAAAATGCTTATGATTATGGACAAGGACTATGTTTCCCACAAGCCACTGCACCTTAATGAATCATTCCACTAATTTGTATGCATACCCTGATTCATGTTCATGATAATTGGCCCATGTGTATATAGTCACGGTTCATTGTCTTTCATTTGTTGTTGTTCTCTTTCATGGTTTTCACCATTTCCCTCACGTTTCACATTCAGGTTATGGTTTTTAGTATTTTGGCAATGTTTTGTACTTGGTTTTTCCCCCGTTTGCATTCACTCTTTCCCTATGGTTTATTACATTTATAGAAGAAACTAATATTAGAAAATAAATGAATTTTGTGAAACATAAATAAAAAATGCATGAATACAGTACAGACCAAAAGTTTGGACACACCTTCTCATTCAAAGAGTTTTCTTTATTTTCATGACTATGAAAATTGTAGAGTCACACTGAAGGCATCAAGGGCTATTTGACCAAGAAGGAGAGTGATGGGGTGCTGCGCCAGATGACCTGGCCTCCACAGTCACCGGACCTGAACCCAATCGAGATGGTTTAGGGGTGAGCTGGACCGCAGAGTGAAGGCAAAAGGGCCAACAAGTGCCAAGCATCTCTCGGGGAACTCCTTCAAGACTGTTGGAAGACCATTTCAGGTGACTACCTCTTGAAGCTCATCAAGAGAATGCCAAGAGTGTGCAAAGCAGTAATCAAAGCAAAAGGTGGCTACTTTGAATAATCTAGAATATGACATTATTCAGTTGTTTCACACTTTTTTGTTATGTATATAATTCCATATATAATTCCACATGTGTTAATTCATAGTTTTGATGCCTTCAGTGTGAATCTACAATTTTCATAGTCATGAAAATAAAAAAGACTCTTTGAATGAGAAGGTGTGTCCAAACTTTTGGTCTGTACTGTATGGTTTTATAAATAAAAAGAATTTGTCATGTGATGGAAGATCACGTGGAAAAACATGCATCATATGGAAAAATACAGTCAGAGAATGTGCTAAATAAATTGTCAAATTAATGAATGGGAAAATTAATAGTTGGTCAAATATGTATAATATTGGCATACTAACTACAATGCATGGAATAAAAAAAGGGAAAAAAAATTACAAAAAAAGGAAAATGATCTGTTAAACTAAACCCATATTTCCTAAAATAAATAAATAAATCTGTTCAAAGAAGAGAAACATTTTTTTTTTTAAATAAAATCATAAAAAATAATGTGAATTTAAATCAATTATGTAAAAAATCTGACTGATGGAAAAATAAATAAGATTTAAATCACATAGACTTTTAGAATTAGGCGAAATGAAAAAATATATAAATAACCGAAGCATCCATAAAAGCTAGCCAGCTTGACTATGCCTCTCTGAATTGAGCGTTCCTTGTGAAAAATTTGACCAGAAAAAAACAAAACAAAACTGTCATTCTGGCTCTAGCTCTCTTAGTTTTCCTTCTCAAATCAAATGTCAAAATATAAACTTGGATATAAAGAACTGCATCCTGAGTCTTACCTTCCTGTACACCAGTGTGTTCGGGGAGTCATCTGTCTCTCCATTGCTGTTCTGAGTGACGCTGTTGGTTTGCGCCATGTTGGCAGAAATCCAATTCTCAACAGCTTCTCCAGAAGACCAGTCAACCTAGTGATGAGAGACAAGGCAAGTACAGTATATGTCAGTGAGACAATGCACATGTTAACAGACTCAATCAAATGATCAGCAGGGTGTTCGAATCCATGGATCAACAAAAAATCAATGCATCAGGAAAACATTTAATGTTTTGTAAGAGACTCAGGCATGATCAAGTCTTTTTTTTTAGAAGTTTAGTGGATTTAGTTTTTCAGCATGCACTCTTGAAAAAGAAATGTAATTGTTCCTTTCCTTGTCACTGGAGTGGTGCCCTTAAGTACGTGTAGTGTGTGTGTGAATGTAGTGTAGATTAAAGTTTGCTTTTTTCCCTTAAAAAAAAGATTTTGGGTCTTTTAAATGTAGACTTTATCCATGGGATACAAATCGACTTTAAATCATTGCATGTTCTCCCCATGCCTTTCAGGTTTTCTCTGGATTCAACCCCAGTTCCCTTACCCAGTATCAAATAACAAACAGGCATTGTAAGCTGTTGTGTCCTGAACTGCCTCGGAACCACAAGTAATGAGGAAAGGGCATTTTTTTAAAAAGTGTTCCATCTTAACTTGATTGTGTGTTGATCCAAATGTATAGCAATTATTTAAGGGGTGTACAGTAGTTTGAAGTCAAGACTGCAATAATAAAAAGCAAGTCATGTTAAAACCAGGATTAGTCAGGATTTAGTGTAACTCAAGCATGTACAAGATCAAGACTAAAAAAGCAAAAGTAACGATATTTTTCTTTTCACTTATTTTGTAAGTCATTACTTTACTTATAGTTAGCTTTGTTTTTCATTTGCAACAATAATTAGGTTGTTTTATATAAATATAAAGAATCACGTATTGACAATTTTTATGTGTGCAAAGAGAAAGGACATGAGCATTATTTATTTAGTAAGGTTATTAGTTAAGACCAAGACCATATTTAGCAAGATCAGCACTTTAAGGCTTATACAAGTCTAAATACACTGGGAAAATATCTCAAGCCCTGCACCATTATAGGGTTAAGACAATTGCAAAAGCAGTAATTTCACATCTGCATATATATATATATATATATATATATATATATATATATATATATATATATATATATATATAAATATATATATATATATATATATATATATATATATATATATATATATATATATATATATATATATATATATATATATTCATATACTGTATATCTATTGAGACACCAAGGTCAGGACCCTGGCACTCTTAAAAGGTTTTTGTTATTTTGCTAATGAGTAAGTGAGTGTGGGTGCATGTGGGTGTAT
This sequence comes from Silurus aristotelis, assembly GCF_946808225.1. Taxonomy (NCBI): domain Eukaryota; kingdom Metazoa; phylum Chordata; class Actinopteri; order Siluriformes; family Siluridae; genus Silurus; species Silurus aristotelis. Next base: position 28,326,194 of record NC_139579.1, read on the forward strand.
ATAATGTCTACTTTAATTATTTTATATTTTTTTCTATAAAAAAAGTATTTAAGAAAACATGATATTCTTTTCAAGGAAAGTCATTTACAGTCTGTGCTTGAATCACAAAATCAATTTTAAACGAAATTACGGAGCACATTTCATTCTTTTGGATATTGTACATTTATCTGGTTTAGAGGCTGAAATCAACAGGTAACTTCAAAAGTCTCAATTATGAAACTCAAGATAATAAAATCAGAGCATCTTATGGAAAAATGGAACTGAGATAGCAGCAACAAATCCAGCAAACTGTGCAGTACATTGCACCCTGTGCATCCTGATCTATTAACTATGACACATTTCTGTGATATGGACCTCCAGTGAAATGCTGATCCTGACTCATTATGACTCTTTGCGTAACCTGTGAAATAAACCACGATTTTCCATCACCGCGTCCTGTTCCAGAGCACTGGATACTGATGTAATCCAGAAATACATTAAATATAAATTCAAACGTACAAATCTATAAGTCTGAACACATTCATACTGAGAAGGTGCACAGATGCAATGAGCACCTTTAATGCATAAAACATTCTCGGCTTGTCTGTGTTGCAGCTTTATTGCAAAGCCAAATGAAGAAGCAGTGATGTGTACAGATGCCTACATGCTCAACAAGCAACCTTCTTTAAAAATGAAAAACCAGACCAAACCAAAATGATCCCACATGTAGATTTTATCATCATTTCAGCACCTCAGACAGCTCCGAACCCCCGCAGCGCTTTAACCCGCTTTGGTTCATCCTTCCATCCAGGGTTATAGGGCTCGAGGAGAAAGCTGAAAGGGTCGGAGATGAAGCCCGTAGCGCGTGTTGACGTGTGTCTGCAGTGCTCACCTCACAAAAGCGCGAGACCAAGTCGGGATTCCGTCAGCTGGCCGACATGGAAAACCGAGGACAGGGGTGATGCATTTAAAGCCTTTAAGAATCTGCAGCTCGATGATGGATAGAGACAGACAGACAGAGATGTTGCTGAAGGACGGTAGGCGGACGGGGGGACGGGCGGGCGCGCGCACCACATAAGCGAGCACGCGCAATCCGCACGCGCAGATCGCGCAGTCCGCCCAGCCAAGCGCCGAGCCCGCGCGAGCACACACACACACACACACACACCATTTCTCTCTCTCCTTCTGTCACACACACACACACACACAAACGCACGCGCAGAGCTGCTTATGCAAACAAACCGGACAGTCAGATTTGCAGATTTTAGCCAGCAGTGCAAAGTGGACAGAAATTGTACATTACATCTCAAACCTGCATGTGTGTATATGGTTATTATACATTCGTACTGCCTTACATGTATTACGGATACATAGTATGATGCTAAAGATTATCATTTTGATGATGATGATGATGATGATGATGATGATGATGATGATGATGTTAAGCAAGTTAGCAGCAAGAGTAGTTGTAGGTTAGTAGTTCCACATATTTAATTTGCTAGATTCAGTTTATCTGCTCTCTAGGAATATTATTATAGTGTGACAAAATTATTATTATTATTATTATTATTATTATTATTATTATTATTATTATTATTAATAATAATAATATCTGTAGTATTAGTAATCGTTGAAGGAGTATAGAAGTATTAGGCCTATTATATATTAATATGCATACAAATTACTGGTAAACATTTAAATAGTTAAAATACAAAAACTACTTCTACTATTATTATTATTATTAGTAGTAGTAGTAGTAGCAGTAGTAGTAGTAGTAGTAGTAGTAGTAGTAGTATAATATACTGATTAACAAAACATGATCAATATGATGATGATAAAGATGATAATACTAATACTTAGATTAATATTAATACTACCATTAGTATTACTTTTAATATTAGTATTAGTATTATCATCTTTATCATCATCATCATCTTACATAAATCCTTCAGCTCGGTTAGGGTCAGACTTAAAACCAATCCATCACTTCATACTGTAATGTACTGTACTGTACTGTAATGTACTGTATTATAACTAATCTGCTTACCTGCATGTTTTTGGAAACAAAAGATCCAAAAGAAAACCTACACAAGAAGAACATGAGAAACTCTACACAGCAAGTAATCCATGCTAAGGATTATAGAATCAATCCTGGGACCTGGAGCAGCATTTACTCTAGATACTACATTGTTAAATAAAATAGTACACTTTGACATAATTACATCTGTTCTGTTTGGATAAGTATTGATTATATCCACCATATTGAGCTTTGGACAAAATAGCAGTTACTCATATGCCTCGGTCAGGTCTCAGGGCCTTGGTGAAGTAGCCCCCTCATCTGCTCAGGACTGGAAGTGGACTTTCCTCAGTAAAATTACAGGTTCCTGACCCTAGTGCTGGAGAATCCTTTGTTTTAGTGTTTTCACTGCTCAAATACACTAAATGCACGCTTGTACTGCCTATTCGGATTGTAGATTAGGGCAGGAAAAACACTAAATTGTAGGTTGTACTCAAGGAGGTACTCAATTTCCTCAGGTTTCACATCCGCTCATTACAATGAAAGGATTTTGGTAAATACAATACACATATTACAGATATATAATACTATAGATAATAGAGTAGAAAAAACATTTTCAGAACAAGGATCAATATTGTTTATGGGTGTGGGTTTTTTTTTCTTATTGATGTAGATTTCCAATAAACCCTGGCATCCTGGAAAAGTGGAAAGTCACAAAGTGATAATCTGAGTCAATAGTAAGACTATGTGGAAGTGGTTTTATAGCAGAATTTTTCACATTACAAATAAAATAAACCTAGATGTAAGACTGTTATATTTATTGGTGCATACTGTACTATACTCTGTTCAGTAATATGCTGTTATCCAGCTCTAATCAGGATATTTCCCTCCAAAAGCATTTGTGATTTCTATTATCATCATTATTGTTAATAATCTAACACAATTATTGAGGTTATTAAGGATAAAGCATTTTGTTAGAACAAAAACACTGAGCTGTGCAGGAACAGGACATCAGGAAACAAGCTGGGCGTCACAGACGCAATCTATCCAATCAGCGTTTAGAGGGGCGGGGATTAGACATAATGCTGGGTTGTGATTGGATAATACATCTATCAGTCAGTCCTAACGTTTTTTGTTATTCTTTAGCCAACAAAATGGACAAAATATGTTTCATTAATTCCAATGCAAGGACAACAAATCTTAAAAAGTCCTATTTAAGTATCTAAATGTTTTGACCTTGTTTTGGCGATATAATAATCGTTTTGTTCGTTTTCTTTTCTGTTTGCCAGCCGTACTGTATATGCTGCAAGCGAAAGTTTAGGAGTCGAATACCAATCGGATCTGATTGTAAAAAAAGTACACTAGGTAGGGAGTATTCTGTATAATATATAGGACACCTAGGTAGGGACTATGACGTAATTTGGAACACAAAACAGTTAAACTTCCTCTATCCCACTTTATATATTGGTTCTGTAATCGGGAGAGAGGGTTTGTGGTTAAACTGGCGGCGGACAGAACGAGAAATGGTTTCGTGGATTATATCCAGAGTTGTTGTGTGAGTAGAAATATAAATGCCCTGATTTATGTTTATTTTTTTGTATATTTATAAATAGTTTGTAAGTGCATTTTTTTTTTTTTGTAACGTAGCAGTTGGCTAACTAGTAGTTTGAACAGGGCGCTCGTGCGACCACTTCATATCATAAATAAAGCGATATTATAGCAGAAATATAAAAATTTTTGTTACTGCTTATAATTTAAATCCATAAAATGTGCATGTGTGTATATTTTTGTTGGAAAAAACATGATTTATGTTTTAACGAATACAATGTAACTTAAAGAACCAACCCTGGCATGGCTTTTTATATATATATATATATATATATATATATATATATATATATATATATATATATATATATATATTTATATTCATATATATATATATATATATATATATATATATATATATATATATATATATATATATATATTCATATATAAAATGTGTGTGTGTGTGTGTGTGTGTGTGTGTGTGTGTGTGTGACGGCAGAGGTTATAATATTCTTACAAGGTTATAAACGGTTTACGTCTAAACAAACAAACTGACAGTTTTGCCAGAGGCTCCCTGTAATTCAAGATTCAAGAGTTTATTGTCATATGCACAGGAAAGTCTGTTACACTTACACATAAACCTAGGGTTATATTCTTACTACCTCTAAAAAGCCCATGGCATGAAAAGAAAAAAAAAAATGTACTTATTAATGTAAAAAAAAAAAAAGGTTTGGATGGTTCAAATGAAAGAAACAGAAGTGTGTGCATGTGTAGTACAATGTGAAAGTCGTAGAAAGATTTGTGCAAAATCCCGTCGAAGTAGATTGGGTCCATGTTGGTATTTCCATTTGCGAGGGGTGGATGTGTGTGTGCAAAATATGCAGAGGTCGTCTGTACTCAATGTTGAGGTTTGCGTTGTGGGCGTGTGTGTGTGTGTGTGTGTGTGTGTGTGTGTGTGTGTGTGCGTGCATGTGTGTGTAGGAAGGGTTGTGTTAGTTGACATCTCTCAGGGTCAAGGGGTAATCTGTGTCTGCAGTGATGGTGGGCAGTGGATGAGTGTCATTCACAAGCCTGATAACCTTCCTAAAAAATATATATATATTTTCAGCCTTGTTGACGTTTTAGCTTCAAAACTCATGAAGTGATCTGATATCTTTGTTGCTGAAAGAGCACAAATATGCACAAGCACACACTCAAAATGTATTAGAACAACTTCCCTGAAGAGTGGAGGTTATTATAACAACAATGGGAACTAAATGTGGAATGGGGTGTTTAGGAAAATACCAATCTTATGTTCGGTTGTCCACAAACCTTTGTCTGAATAAAAGGATTGAGAAACCTGGTACTGTTATTCATCTACCTGCATCACAGTGCTGTCTTTGTACACATGGAGGTGTAAACATTCTTGAGAAATCAAGGACATTTTGGCTGTATTCTAACAGCATAGTGACACTTAAAGTGTTGCTCTTGTTTCAGAGATTTTTTGTTTTTCTTACCTGTATGAAACGATAGCTAAGGGGAATAGAGATTAAAAAGTTTTGTATGTAGTAATGTATTGTTTTAGGGTTTTTAATTTGATAGTTCACCACATCCAGGAAAAAGGTTAACCTTTTTTTTTTTTTCTTAGTTTTTTTCATGATTCACCCATTATTTTTCATTTATAAAAAAATTGTTCTTGGGAATTATATGTCCCACCCCCTGGGGGGGGGGGGGATGTCTTGTTCTATAGGAATAGCTCATTAGCAAGATGGTTCATTGGTATGTTTTGGTTGCACATCTTTGCAAACTATTCCAACCAGGGCTTGCCTGAGGGAAAATGTTTAAATGTATTTATTTGGAAGACAGAGGAGTTTGTGAGAGTCACTAAAACGCTGCGTTTTGTCTTGCATAACTAAAATATACTTTTTTTCTTTCAATATATAGTTCATAAGTCCTTAACTGGTGCATAAGTCTATTTTTCCCTTCTTGTACGGTAAATAAATAAATACAGCCTTTAAACTAAAAGCTTCTCCTGAAGTCTTAATTCGTCTGAATAACTCATTACTTCCTGTACGCCTGGCTGGAGGTAAATATGACATTAGATTGCTGCTGTAGCTGGATTGCGAGGCCGTAAAATCCATTTTAAACGGATCTTTCCTACGATTTAGAGTGGGTTATCATATGTAAAGAACTAGTAACAATTCTTGTTGATTCTGCATAGAGGGTACCAAAATGTACTGCAATACCGCACGAATGACCCTTGGTTCAAACGCAATTCATAGCCTGCTAAAAGAGAAAAAGCAAAGAGTTACTTTCTGAAGTATCAGATAATAGAAAAGCTCAAACATGAAATAAAGACTAAGTAAGTAAATTATAAACTAACGAGGATCAGACACACAAGTAGCCTTGTGTTATTGTAAGTGGACCTCAGCTCAAACGTGTATGCCATTAACGTAACATGTACGCCACGTACCACTGTGCTTCATCACTGCAGTAAATATCCAGAAAACCTACAGCACTGCAATTCAAAATAGCACACCTTGCAAAAATTGTTGGAAACCTTCCTAAACATTAAAAGCAGTCCCGTGTCCGAAAGCGCATACAAGATTTCCCTGCCCAATTAGGGGAAAAATGCATAATAAATACAGGATGACATGAAACCTCATTGTCATTACATGTAGAAGAAAAATTAATAGTTGTAATGAATATTCAGGTTAATTATTCATTCACAACTGTGATTCCATCACGTGACATTTGCAAGTTTATTTCTATAACGCGTTTTACAATGGACTTTCTCTCAAAGCAGCTTTAAAGAACGTAAGCATTAAAGAACAAAAACTGTTTAATTTAAGCGCATCATGTGTGTTTATCCCTGATGATTAAGCCTGAGGTGACTGTGGCAAGAAAAAACTCCTTAAGATGGTATGAGTAAGAAACCTTGAAAGGGAACCAGACTCATTTGCGTGATTTTAATTTGAGTCCATATTGAGACCATTTTAAGACCATATTGACTTTGTCTTAACTCGTGCGCACGCTTAGCATCAATCAGACTCTTTGCATATGTGTTCATGTGACCCGTCAGTGAGACGGCAGGCCAGTATGCAAATCTAACATTCCCATATGCATATTGTAGATATGTAGTTCAACAGTGACAGCAAATGATGTTTAAAGAATGCTGAAACATTCCAGAGGACCAGCCCTGACTCGTATTGTTGAAACTTCCTCACTATATATTTAAAACAGCATTACAGAACTACAATGAACTTTTCTACTGAAGATTTTTGCTTGTGCGCTTACTTGGGTGAACAGCTTCTGTGGTATAGTAAAGGTTGTAGTGATAAATACAACAATGATGGAAATATAATAAGTAGACGTTTGGTTCCACCCAGTTGAAGATTGGTTTCCTTTTGAGTCTACTCGTCTAATTTGTAAAAAGCACTCTACAAATAACATTGAATTGAATTGAATTGAATTAATAACAGTCATTTCTGTGTGTAAAGGTTTCGTCACAGCCAGTCAGGTGATAAAAATGACAGTCTTGATAGAAATATGTCAAATACTATTGGGTTAAAAAGAGTTATTTGGTTTTGGATTAAGTGTAATGTTAAAAAAAAAAAAAAAACTCACATCCAGACAGCAATAAAAAAGATTGCACTGAATGAGTGACTTTTGAGCAGGTTGTATATTGAACAAACCCGGATGTTGGCGATCTTAAGATCATGTGATCATGTTCCGTTCACATCATGACACCCAAAAAGTTCTAGAACCAGAAAATATGATGAACACAAGAACCATGAAGTGTACGAGAAGCATCGATTTTATTCCAGGATTTGAATATCACTGCTACATACACGACAAGACTAAATACAGTCAGTAACAGCAATGAACTCCCTCCTAAAACAAGGTGTCATCTGCACAAAATCACGGACTAAAATAATCAGACAGGCTCAGAGCTTTTGTCACTGGAAAGTAGTCCAAGACCCTGTTTACATTTAATACTGTTTTAAGATTTTTTACATTCATTTTGCAGATGTTCTTATCCAAAGCAACCTAAAACTTTTTAATCCATTTGCTCATGAGGATACGAGGATCAGACTGGTCTTAATGATTGTTCTAAAACATGGATTGTTTGTATGGTGTGTGATATTGATCTAGTAAACATTATAATATTGATGCGTATGCATTGGCAGCCCAAGAATCCGTTTATCTTTTTACATTAAAACTACAGTGCAACCTCAATACTCGCGGGGGGCTGCGTTCTATGACCCTCTCGAGTAACAAAAAAACCCCACAAGGTTTTGACTCCTTTTGATGAATCGTTTTACAAGGGGAATTGTACATGTACTGTAAACTCAACAAACATTGTGAATTCCTTGTCATAAATGTATTATTTACTACTTTATATAAATAATACAATAATAAAATAGTTTTTCAAACATTTATTAGTACAAACTCTGTTTTGAAGTCTTACTCCGAACAATCAGATTTTTCATGAGTTACTTGTTCCAGATGTAAAGTCGCGAACTATCGAGGTCCCAAGTGTCAAGGTCACGAGTATCAAGGTTCCACTGTATAAAGAGTTTTCCCTACAGTAATGCATATTTACTGGATACAGAGATCTTTTTGTTCCTTAACATTTCACATACAGCGCATATTTATTATTTGTTGTTAAACGTTGGCATTGCATATATGGAGCTCAGTGGTTAAGATGTTGGACTTTGGACTTCTGATCAGAAGGACATGAGTTCCAGTCTCAGCACCACCAAACTACTACTGCTGGGTTCTTGAGAGTGGCTGTTAACTCTCAAATTCTTAGTTGTATAAATCAGTTAATTGTAAGGTTCTCTGAATAAGGGTATTCTAAATGCAAAGCCATACCTTCATTGGAGGTTGAGGTTTGAGTTTTCGCACCCAGTCATTTCACATGAGCAGGTTAAGAGTTTCAACAACTCAGTCATAAAGATATTCATTTTTGATAATGACAGCATTGCGCGTTCTTAATTGCAAAAAATTCACAAGAGTGGGAAATGGTAGCTCAGTGGTTAAGATGATGGACTTCATAGCAGAAACTCATGAGTTCAAATCCCAGCACCACCAAGCTGCCAGGTTGTTAACCGCTCAGTTGTATAAATGAGATAAGTCGACCCAGATAAAGTGTAAAATCTCTGGAGTCCACAGAAAAAGTCACTTTTTTAAATCATTGCTTGGAACTCAACCCCATTTCACAAACACGTCTATGTTTGTGTTTAGTGTGGTAAAGATTAGTGCTTACCTCTCTTAGTTAATCATGCACACAAGGAGGATCACTTATCTGTGAGAATCTAAGATACTACAGCCACGTCACACAAGTATGTCCGTCTGATACAGACAAGATATAAACATTAATGGTTTCAGGTCACAGGTTAAATATCCGCATTAATAACGTGTATGTGTTGGAAGATATAAATGCTATTCATTCAAACACATCAAAGTCCATCTTGAGTGCCTGAGCTGGTCACGATGATCACAGCAGGCAAAAGTACATATTTAGATATTAGTTAGACACAGTGACCTGTCTTTAATACTTGCTGTAATAGTATATATTGGAATTGCAGATGATTTATTTGGAAGTACAATTTCAAATCATAGAAAAAGAAAACTTAAAAATATGAATGCATAGTCATGAATAGGCAGTTAAATATCATTGAGTGCTGAAGATTGTTTCGAATGGAAAACGATGTAGAGAAGCTTATTTGGGAATATTCTGAACATAAAAAACAATCATACTTGGGACAAAAAAAAACAGGTAGTAAAAAAGGAATAACAAAAATTCAATCATAAACAAGAAAACATAAGATATAAAGGCTCTGAAGTGTAGGCAAGACTTCACAATAAGCTAAAGTATATAATATACATTGATTCTTTTTTTTTTCTAGATTATTCTTTTTTATATTATTTCTTTCTCTGTTAATATAAACCCACCATAAGAGGGTAAACTCTCAAAATCAGCAGGGGATCAAATAATTATTTCCCCCCACTGTAGTTATTGAGGTGCACTACATGGACAAATGTTTGTGGGCAGGTGACTATGATATTTGTATGTGCTTTTTGAACATTCCACATTTGCTGTTATAAAAACATCCACTGTTCTGGGAAGATGTTCCACTTGATTTTGGATTGTGCTTGTGGAGATTTGTGAGATTCAATCAGTCATAAGTCATGAGTCATTTCATCCCAACGGTGTTTAGTAGGGTTGAGGTCAGAGCTCTTCCACTCTAAACTATGTAAAGCATATCATCATGGAGCTGCCTTTCTACACAAGGGCAATGTCATGCTGGAACTGGTTTGGGTTTCTTTGTTCAAGTAAAGGGAAAACTTAATTCTAGCACATCCAGAGACATTCTATACAATTGTGTGCCTCCCAATTTTGTGGTAACAGTTTGGGGAAGTCTTTTTAATCCAATGTCTGTTTGTTGAATGTACTGTACTATTCTGTGAGGTAGCTATAAAAAGAACCAAATCTGTTTGTCTTGTGTGCCAATATGACACTATATTAAAAGAATACAGAAAAGAATACATACAAAAAAATATGCAAAGAGCAAACAAATATGACTAGTGAAAAGTAATTCAAGTTGTATTAATTGCACAGCACCAAGCATCTAGTTTTAAGTTCCTTGAAGCCTATTATGATGGCATGTGATGTTAGCATGTGATGATAGCATGGTTCGTCCTACACAGGAACAGTGTTTATTTGTTTTTTAGTACATGGAACAGAGATAGCTTAGGGATGGTTAAGCAATAAGGGGAATTGTTCCAGCAGCTCGTCTTTACACTCACACACACACACACACACACACACACACACACACACACACACACACAGTATCAGGCAGTGCTGTCGTTCCCATAGTTACATGAAAATATACTGGCATGGATGCAGTCTCGCTAAAGGCTGCACGGTTCGCACAAGCACACAGACCCGCGATCATAGTGCGTTCCACTCAGCTCAGTTTCACCAGCAGTTTTACAGGATGAAATAAAAATGTTTTAGGTGATTAGTGTTTATAAATTTGAAACAGAAAGAAGCACCTACACTATCAAGAGGACGCTCGAGTATATTAAAGGGTTTTCTTAATATTTACGATGTCAGACATTGGGCCATAAGTTTTACAAATGTTTTAGCTTAACAAATCTAATCGATTCAAACACTATTTTCTTAGCACTTAAATATACTATCAAATACTGAGGCTGATGCGATTCACATCTCGATGTAGAGCCAACAATATGATTAATTAAAGATACACACAAAGCAGCTACCGAGGCAATGCAATACAGTACAGATTACCCCATTGCGATGTAGTGCAATCTAATTTTGGATTCAACACGATGTGTTTCAATGCAGTATGATGCAAAACATGTAGCTATGCAATAAAATATAGTACAGTTAGTACACTATTATTTATTTGGTTTAGACAGATAGCAAATCATCAATTTACTTAAATGCCTTTTGATTTCTAATGCACCGCCCTTTAAAAAAACAACAGGAAAGAGGAAGCTGCAGCTGTACCTCTGCCATGTTAATCTGTATTCTATGTGACACTCAGGACACACCTCAGTCTTTCAAATTCGTGTAGCAGCAGCTAAAGTAGCGAGAAGAAATCTACATGTAAAATATTTGTCACAAATTATTGCTCACTTTCTGAATAATAAAAGAATAGAGCATCTACTAATAATTATATATAAATTAATGTTTTTTTTTTACCAATGAAAATATGTTATTGAACTATGAGGCCCAAACCTAGGAGACTTTCAGTGATTATATGATCTTGTGTGGCCTGCTTAAGAGCTCTGACCTCAACCCTGCTGAACATCTTTGGGATGAATTGGAACACTCCAGAACTGCTCACCCTACATCAGTACCTGACTTTACTAACACTCCTTAAGCACACTCCAAAATCTAGTGGAACATATTGCCAGGAGAGTGGAGTATATTATAACAGCAAATAGGGATTAAATGTGGAATGAGCAGTTCAAAAATCACATACAAATCTTATGATGAAGGTGTCACAAACTTTTTTCACTTAGTGTGTAAACACAAACTCGACATATTTAAACCCCCTATTTAAATTTGAATGAATTGCACATAACTTTCCAAAATAGGAACATCTGGAATCAAGCTATATATCTGCTATATAAGCGGCACATCGACTACTCTAAAATATATCTTAGTTTTATTTCTACAGTATTATACCGTCTAACAAATACTAAAATGGAAATGCTAATATATATATATATATATATATATATATATATATATATATATATATATATATATATATATATATATATATATATATATATATATAAATATGTTTGTGTTCATGTTTTAGGCTTCTTTTTGGCACACTATATCCAGCATATTACTCCTACAAAGCAGTCAGGACCAAGTGTGTAAAAGAATACGTAAGTTCGATTTCCTTCCTTCCTCACAAACCCACTGAGATATGTCACCAAATAAATAGATGGAACTGAAAGAGACGAAGTCCGGCTGCAGGGTCTGAGATTGAAAATGTATTTGATAATAATTTTGCATGTCGAAATTGTGATGCATCTAGAAATAATGCTTATATTTTCTCTCGAGGTGATTCACACTAACTGTTGTTACTATCGCTGTGAAAATTACTCTGTAAAGTGGTTGGGTTGTGTTTATGATGTCATGTGTCAAATCAGCATCTATGCGTCCTGTAAAGAGGTAAAAGCAGCCCTTTCCGATCTCTGTCAGGATATTTTTTCATTTCCCTTTCCTCTACGTGTGTGTGTTTCCGCAGGTACGGTGGATGATGTATTGGATAGTATTTGCTCTTTATACTGCAGCAGAGACAATCGCAGACCTCTCTATAGCATGGTAAGACATCACACTCTTTTATATATATATATATAGGGATAAGCAGAGGCGGAGGGAAAACTCATTTTTTACTATCACTACTGTACACTACGTATCCCTAAACTTACAATTTTGTACTTTTTCTACTTTGCTTATCTTAATTTTTGTCACAATCTTCGCGTTTTGGCTTCGCCATCTAGCAGCGGCAAAAAATCGACAGAGTGACCGCTCGTATCTCGGAAAACTTGTACATTAAGGCACTCGTAGGTCATGGTACCACTGTGTATATATATATATATATATATAACTAATACTGTAACGCGTTACTTTTAAAAATAAAGTAACTCCAATACAAAGTGTATTCCAAAGTCTAACCTGTTTACAGCAGCGTCACATTGTAGGATTGGTGGATGAACCACTGTATACACAAAGAAGACGCGCTGTGGACGTGTCTCCGTTTATTCAGGTCTGTGCGGCAGTAATGGCGAGTCGAGGCGAGAGCAAGACGAGTTTCTCAAAGTGGAATTTTTGCTCATTATTTCACTTTAGTTGAGTATAAATACAAAAACTTTTAAGTCAAATGTAAGCTGTGTCTTTCTGGTTTGAAGGTCGTATCTACTGCGATAAACAGCAACTCCAATCTGTTGAAACTCCTCCAGAAACTCAATGCTAGAAGCTAGAAGTGTTATGTTCTACATTGTTGATAGTTTTCATACTTCAGATGTGAAAGGAAGATGTTTAAAAGCTCAACACAACAGCAGAAGCCACATTAGTTTTTTATTGTGAATCTATTATTCAGCTTGTTTTGTTCTTTATTTCAGAAATCCTTGTGATATATTCAGTTTGTGTTGGTCTGACTTAAATAAAATAGTGTTTAAAATGACTTTGTGTTTAATTCAGTTTTGTGTTTGTAGACCATAACGCATAAAAGGTCATTAATGGGAACATTAAAGAACGTTCTTTAAAAAATTAACTAAAAAGTTACTTTTAACAGCAACTCATTATTTTTTGGTGTAAGTAATCAACAAAGTAACTAAGTTACTTTTTAAATGAAGTAACGAGTAACTGTTACTAGTTACTATTTTTTTAGTAACCAGCACAACACTGTATGTATATATATATATATATATACTAGAGGACCTCACTCACAACTTCTGCGGTGTTATCAGTGAATGCTGTTTTTTCTGTTTTACACCTGCAGGTTTCCGTTGTACTATGAATTAAAAATGTGTGTGGTGATCTGGTTGGTGTCGCCCTACACCCGAGGAGCCAGTTTAATCTTCAGGAAGTTCCTGCACCCGCTGCTGGCGTCAAGAGAGAGGGTACCCACAACGCATTAATCAACATCCAGGCTGTTTGAAAGGGAAACTGTTGTCCAAATTGGAACAAAAGCCACACTAACAATGCAAGGACACTGGGGGCATTTAGCATCTGCTCTTGACTGGACATTTCATTTTACTCCTTTACTTTTGACTGGAAAAACCACACAATTAGTGCACAGCAGTACAAACAGACATATTGAAGACATAATTACATTCATGGTGTACAGAGTGACTTTCTGGTATTTTAATTCTAGAGATGAAGGTTAAAAGCCTTGCTCAAGGGCCCAGTTTGGTAGGGTTTGGATTTGAACTTACAACCTTCGGATCAGAAGCCCAGCATCTTAACTACTAAGCGACCACTTGCCCACTTTCAGGCAGTTAAAAAGACAGCCTTGTGAAGCATGCTAACTTTTTTGTGTTTGTGTGTTTCAGGAGATAGATGATTACATCGTTCAGGCCAAAGAGAAGAGTTATGAGACCATGGTAAACTTGGGAAGGCAAAGTCTTAGCGTCGCTGCTTCAGTTGCTGTCACTGCTGCCGTCAAGGTAGCATGCACACACAGAACTTAAATGTGAATAAACATTTCTGGTCGTTTTTTTTTTTTTTTTTGCTGTCATGGCAATAGATACACAACACTCAGGCATTCCTCTTTATCTCACAAAGGATTCTTTCAGAGCTTCTCTGTTTACTCATCCATTTACTCGAGCCAAACATTAAGCCAGTCAGCACTACTAGCCTTAACTGATGCTTGTGTCAGTGTTAGCACTTCACTCCTGCACATTCGTGTCCTACAGAGTCAGACCAATAGAGTTACAGCTGTACAAGGATCTTGTCTTATGAATTTTAAATAGCTTAAAGGCATAGCTTAAAGAACATCTACTACCCCAGCAACCTGATCTGCATAATGTGGACCCACCTGACATAATGAAAATCCGCTTATATCCCACTTATACAATTTTTCAACTTGACAGTTAATTTTATATAACTATATGGTACTATGGCTACAGTATTTATAAGGCAACACATTAGTTAAACCTCAACTACTTGTGTGTTCAATGATTTGAGCACACGCCTTCCTTCCAGCCAATTACAATCAAGTATTCAGACAGACAACATAATAATCATTATAATAATTGTTTTTTTCAACAACACAGCACGTAAAGTAGCTCCAGTTGTAATACGAACAATAGGTTCATATTAACACACTTGTTTTATTACTACTAATGGTGTCTAGTCATTGTTTTTATAGTCACAGCTAATAAACAAGGTTATGCTCAAAGCAAAGATTAATTCTTTACTTTCGACACTGGAGAAGCCACACGATTAGAGAATGGCTGTACAATAGACATAAAAGATGTATTTATATTTATGTTTTACTGGGATATTTTCTGTTATCTCATTTCTACAGTTGAGAGTTAAGGGCCTTTAAGGGCTCAATAGTGGCAGATTGGATTTAAACGTATAACCTTCTTATCAAAAGTCCAACATCGCAACCACTGAGCTACCGCTTATTTTTCAAAGGGGAATTTTAACCTTAGAAAAGCACATACCATACTCACGATAAGTTGTCTGCAAACATTTGCCAATATAGTTTATATATGGCAAATGTTTGCAGACACCTTATCGTGAGTATGGTATGTGCTTTTCTAAGGTTAATATTCCCCTCCATTCTTCTAGGAAGATGTTCCACTCGATTTTGAGTTTGCTTGTGGAGATTTGTGTTCATCAGCAACAAGGGTGTTAGTAAAGTCAGGTACTGATGTAGAGTGAGAAGGCATGGGGTGCAGTCAGCATCACACACTAAAGGTGTTCCATAGGGTTGAGATCAGAGCTCTATAACAGGCCACTCAAGATCTTCCACTTTAATTCATGTAAACCATACCCTTATGTTGACTAAAAGACAGGAGCTGGAGGTAGCAGAGTTAAAGAAGTTGAGATTTTCATTGGGAGTGACGAGGATGGCAAGTTTAGAAAACAAGTTTATTAGAGGGACAGCGCATGTAGGGCGTTTGGGGGACAAAGTGAGAGAAGCCCGATTGAGATGGTTTGAACCTGTGCAGAGGAGGGACACGGGGTATATTGGTGAAAGAATGCTGAGGATAGAGCCACCACGAAGAAGGAAAAGAGGAAGACCAAGGAGAAGGTTTATGGATGTGGTGAGGGAAGACATGCAGGTAGCTGGATGAAAAGAGGCAGATGTAGTAGACAGAGTAGTATGGAGAAGGCCAAAAAAGAAGAAAAAGCATTACTTCTACCGCATCCATAGACATCCTATGCAATTGTGTGCCCAGTTAATGGTAACAGTTTGTGGAAGAGCCACACACACACACACACACACACACACACACACACACACACACACACACACACATATATATGGTGGGCATGTCTGCTGTGCTTTGCTTTGGATATTTCACTCGTCTCCCCCCCCCCCCCCCCTCTCTCTCTCTCTCTCTCTCTCTCTCTCTCTCTCTGGTTCCCTTCCTTTCTCCTCTTTCTACTAGACTAACCTTGTAGGGGTCTTTGTACCTGGCTAAAGGTTGCGGAGCTGCAGGTAACACTGCGACTTGTTTATGTTTAGTTCCTGTGCTGCTTCTTTACACCCCAACACACTAAACCTCTTCAATACTTATTGGCACCTTGGTTTAAAATAAAAAGAAGTTGTGTAAGATATTGTTGTGATTAATTGGCATAGTGTTGTGCATAGCCCTGAATGTTGTTGAGAAATCTTACCTTTAAATGATGTCAAGTTATTCTTTCTTTCGTTCCTTTTGTTGTCCCCAAACTGTTAGCACAGAGTTGGAAACACATAATTGTACAGGATGTCTTTAAATATGATAGCATTTAATTTTCCCTTCACTTGAACTAGAAGACCCAAACCTGTTCAAGCATGACAATGCCACTGTGCACAAAGCCAGCTAAATGAAGACATGCTTTACATAGGTTGAAGTTGGAGCTCTGACCTCAACTCAATTGGGTTGAATTGGAATGCACCCCAGACCTCATCACCCTCCATCAGTACACGACTTTACTAAATATGGCTGAATGAGCACAAATCTCCACAAGCATACTCCAAAAATCTAGTGTAACATTTTCCCAGAAGAGTGGAAGTTATTATACCAGCAAATAGTGAATGCATGTGGAAATGGGTGTTCAAAAAGCACATATGAATCTTATGGAAAAGGTGTCCACAAACTTTTTTCCATGTAATGCATTAAAAATTATGTTACTTGTTAGAATTAGATAAAGACTTTCGCAGACTTTCCTGTACCCCCTTTTAATGCAACTTATAAATCCAGAAATGTTGTACGTTTGGTACTATTTTCTTGCCTTGTCATATAGGTTTCTAGTCACGAGATGGGACTGGACAGCATGCTAGAGATTTTGCATGTCCCTTTTGTGCTTATAGTTCTTCTTTCTATTCAAAATCGAATGACCTGGTACACTTCCCAAAAGCTTTGGAAGTTACTGTTTTACTTCCTGAAACAAAATTAAACAATGAGATACAAATAGAATGAGATACAGTTCAGTGTAATGGTGGTTAGTGGTAGATATAAGAGTCTGTCAATTGGCATTTCTGATGAGCACTGCAGGAACTGGCGCTTCAAACTAAATCATCTTAGGCAGATGAGACATCAAAAGACAAAAGTAGAAATGAAGGCATTTGTTGTAAACATACACACACACTCCTTATAGCAGCGGCACCATCTTCAGAAAAAGATTTCCTTTGTTAGCTACTGCAGAAGGACGACATTACAGTGACTGTACAATGACAGGATGTCAAAAGACAATCATGAATTCTGCTGAAATACTAAGGTTGGGAAATGCAATCCTATGCCACAGAACTCAAAAATAAATAATAATAAAAATCTTTGTGTATGTGAGTATTTAGTTATGGGCATGGAAGTTAATTTGGCAGCATGCTTTTGTTTTTTTTTCACAGGGACAAGGTGCCATCAGTGAGCGTCTCAGAAGCTTTAGTATTCCTGACCTCACCCAGGTTCCCTCCAGCCAATTAGCATTTGGGAAACCGGCACAGCTGACCATTCAGAGTGCACAGGGCACTGGTAGGCAGATCAACCTTCATTTTTTGTCAATAACTGCGATCATTTTCTAAGCATGTACATGTATGGACACTGCTGTATAATTATGTCTGATCTATTAAGTACAAGGTTCTTGAAATATTTTAAAAGACACATTTTCACACAAACACACACACACACACACTTTAAATCAGTGTGCTAGAAGTATAGATATTTATTCTCCATCTTTTACTCAGCCTTGGATAAATATAGAGTGCATCACATACCCTAGCATCTGCATTGCCTTTTTCAGTAATGTCAGAATAGTCTATGAATACCACAATCCACTATAAACCTACAGCCTGTCATTTCTGTTTACTTTGCACATCCTGCAAAAATTTCTATTCCTTACTCACAGCTCTGTCTTGACACAACTTTCCCCAGAGAAATAACGATCAAGAGGTTTAGGTGCGAATATTTTTATTACTGGTTTTCATAAGAAGGTCATACACGACACTGTGTTGCAGGATTAGGAGAGATGCACCCTGAAAAAACCTGATTAAACTACATAAAATTATGCTTAAGAGGTTAAAAGATATCAGAACCGTTCTGCAGTAACTGTGCATTGCTACTTTGGATTAGATTAGATTACATTAGATTAGATTACATTACATTAGATTACATTCGATTTGATTCAACTTCGACTGTGCAAGGTACATGTACAGAGCCAAAGAAATGCAGTTAGCATCTAACCAGAAATGCAATAAGTGGCCTATTTACAATAGATAACAGTAGATAAATAAGGTATGCGGTTCATATATAGAGAAATGAGGGTATATAATGTACAGAATACATAATAATAATGTACACAATATAGGTGTTTCCACTTTTTTAAAGGTCAAGCATTGGGCAGCTACTACTTTAAATAGCGACTGGTTTTATCTCGTACACTTTGAGAAGCTTGTTTACACTGCAGAAAGCTTCAGACATATCACGTGTATCTCCAAATAAAGGACACGACATTCCAGAAATATTCTTCGCCCACTCTAGATTAGTCACACACTCACACAAGGTTGGATGAGGGTAAACTTTGTCTTCAACTTTCATCTTAAGGGAACATGTTTAAGAGGAGGACCCAAGTCCCTATTTTCGGACTGAGATAAATCAAGCTTGTGATCAGACTGCCAAAAGTGGACTTTTCTTTTACTTTTTTCTGTCTGATGATAGTTCTGGCATCTGACACTGCTCAGTAAAATAGCTATTATGCAGCATACACTGACCAGGCATAGCATTATGGCATTTTAACTTTATGACCAGTGAAGTGAATAACACTGAATATCTCTTCATCATCATCACCTGTTAGTGGTGGGATATATTAGGCAGCAAGTAAACATTTTGTCCTCGAATTTGATGTGTTAGAAGCAGGAAAAATGGGCAAGGGTAAGGATTTGAGTTTGTCAAGTACCAAATTGTGATGACTAGACGACTGGATCAGAGCATCTCCACAACTGCAGTTCTTGTCGGGTCAATAAAGCGAAGGGCTCCTGTGGCTCAAATTGCTGAAGAAGTTAATGCTGTTCATTTTTGACAGGTCAGGACTGTTTCGGCAGCAAAAGGGGGAGAAACAGAATATTAAGCAGATGGTCATAATGTTATGCCTGCTATAGATTTAAGGCTAAATTTGAATACATTTATTTGTCCAGATAAATTTTAAAATGGTGTTTTCATTTAAAAATGCTACGTGGCTACACTATCGTTTTCAATCATTTTCCAAAAGATGCTTATCCACACTGAAGAGTCTAAAAATGCTTTTGTCCCTGTACTGCACATCAGCAAAATGCAAGCAGATTCTATGGTTATTTCGCCCGGCATTTATTTACTTTCAAGCTCTTATCAATGTAGTTCTCCTTTTTAGTGTTTAATACTATTCAATTTGCTCCAATAAATAAGCTCTATGATGGTTTCCTTCAGCCTAAATCCTAATCTTCTGTTAATGCACATTTAGAGCACGGACATGAAGGGCACGGGGAGGAAGTCGATGGAATGTTTTCAGAGGACGAGTCATCGTCTTCAAAGGGTCTGCGCAGAACTCAGAGTGTGAAGATGAGTCGTGCCAAGGTTATACGCAAAGAGGTGTGTATGCACAGGAAACCACTTGTTAGTAAAAGAGTATATTGTAACTAATGCAAACAGTGTGCCATATGTGTAATTTAATACTGTGTGTGTGTGTGTGTGTGTGTGTGTGTGTGTGTGTGTGTGTGTGTGTGTGTGTGTGTCTTCAGTCTCGTTACAGCTCCCTGAAAATGAAAACCAGAAGGAGGCCAGCGATTGCTGCAAACACATTTGATCAGCCGTGATCAACAGGAAACACACCAGAACACAGCTTGGACCATACCCATTAGGCATACCACAAAAACTTTGTATGGACAAGCCCATACTCCTGACACTTTTGCATTTAAATAGAAATTTCTACCGGGTCCTTATTTGTCCCCAAGAAAACTTCCATGAAAAGACTTCATGCGCCAGCAAAACGAACTATTTATTCCATAATACCCACCGAACAACAACGACACTGCCAAGACATCTCACACCACATAATTAATGAGACCTGATCATAATGCAGCACACAACGTCTATATGCCCATGTTTTGGCAGTTCATAATATATGTTTGGAGATTTAAGACTATGCAAAAACACACCACAAAATCTGTATCAACAGGTCATCATTCTGTAACACACCACCGAGGACTGCGCTACTGATTTAATGGACTTGCTCATTCGAAACAACACCTAAAGCCTTTATGAACAATTCACTAATATAAAGTAGTCAGGGTTTTGCCAGCTTCTGAGGAATTCTGTCGTCTGTAACACCTTACAGGGATCCTCTGTATGATCATACCTAATCAATCAGTCTGGAGCACACAGAAAAGTCTTGGACATAAGGACAAGAGAGATGCACCTCCAAAAATGATCAGCTTTATGTTGTCTTAGTATACACAGAGATGGTCTTTTCAAAAGATACCTACAGAGCCTCTTAGAACATTCATGATCATTACAAATTACACTAACCGGAAGCATCGATGTGGACAAACTGTCATCACATAATACAAATCCATTGAGCCTTTGTAATGGATTTGTCATTACCTCATACAAACATAATGGTCCTCTATACGACTTCATCATGTCGCAACACACCCCATACACCAGGCTGTGAGAGTCTGCAATATACATCCAGTAAACTAATATACAAAAGGGCTGTAATTTCATAACAAACTTAAGGATTTTTTTTCATCTATTTTTTTTAATTGGGCATTGTCATTCCATAACACAAACCCAAGGAATGTTTATATGACTGAGTTTTGTCACTTTCTAACTCACACCCATCAATTCCCTAGATGAAGGGACTTCATAATTTGGCAACCTATACGAAGTACCTCTGTATTAATAGATATCGACATTCCATACAACACCCGAGGATCTTCAATATTAAAGGATTGTCATTCTGTAAACACATATCTAAGGACTTTCTATATGAACAGTCTTATTCTGTAACACCTATAAGGACTGTACATTTTGTAACAAGTCCAAGGATCTCCAGTATGAAGAAACAGTGTAACTACATGAATACACACCCGAGGATTATCTATACAAATCGGCTTCATGAATTTGTTGCACACTGATCTGAGGATTCTCTACTGAAATGGGTTTATCATTATGTAGCACTTTGACCTGAGGATTCCTACCATTAATGGGCTTTAGCGCATACATCTGAGGATCGTATATATGAGGCTCTGTCATTCCATCACACACCTAAAGATACTTTAGTGCTACGTCACTGAGTATATATACTATATGAGTCAGATTTCTCATGCCATAAGACGCCTCTGGATGCCTGTGGATCCTCTATATAAGTCGGCTTTGTCATTCGGTAACGCACACCTGAGTATCCTCTATATCAGTGGGATTTGACATTTGGTAACGCACACCTGAGGATTCTCTATATAAGTCGGCTTTGTCATTCGGTAACACACACCTGAGGATCCTCTATATCAGTGGGATTTGACATTTGGTAACGCACACCTGAGGATTCTCTATATAAATTTTGCTTTGTCATTCGGTAACGCACACCTGAGGATTCTCTATATAAATTTTGCTTTGTCATTCGGTAACGCACACCTGAGGATTCTCTATATAAATTTTGCTTTGTTATTCGGTAACACACACCTGAGGATTCTCTATATAAATTTTGCTTTGTTATTCGGTAACGCACACCTGAGGATTCTCTATATAAATTTTGCTTTGTCATTCGGTAACGCACACCTGAGGATCCTCTATATAAGTTTTGATTTGTTATTCGGTAACGCACACCTGAGGATCCTCTATATAAGTTTTGATTTGTCATTTGGCAACGCACACCTGAGGATCCTCTATATGAGTAGAATGTGTCATTCGGTAACACATACCTGAGGATCCTCTATATGAGTGGGCTTTGTCATTCAGTAACTCACACACGTGAGTATCCTCTATATGAGATGGATTTGTCACTCGGTAACACACACCTGAGCATTGTCTTTATGAGTGGGATTCCGAAGGAGTGTTGAGAGACACTTGGTCGTCCCATAACCCACTTTAAAGCCTCAATACTAAACCTACTGCAAGTATTTAGTTGCTTGTTTCTGTTGTTGTTTTTGCACCTTTATATTTCTGGATAGACGAGGCTGCATGATGTAGTGCTCAGCTAAAGAATTCAGATCGATACTGGCTGGAATGCGAAATTGGTTTAAAATGACATTTGTCATAAACACACCATGAACGCATGTGACGCTGACTGACAATTTTCATCTATGCAGAATTATGTCTCTTAGGAGCATTTTCCCAAACCTAAGCACTTTCTTACCCAGAAGAATATAATGGGAAAGGTTGCATCATAGATTTTAAACAGCTTTTACCTATTAAATTGTGTATTGAGTCAGTATCAGTCACTGGCACATATTTATGTCCTATATTTAGATTAGAAAGCAAACTATTTAAAATTGCATGCTTGCATTTGACATTTAAATTCTTAATGCATTGAGACGGTAGGCATCATAACATCAGTTAATCATTTTCATTCATGTGTCATAAATATGAGTTCATTTCTAACAGGAAAAGCAGTGATAATACTGTTCAGTACCAAAAGTGGCCTTTTAATTCCTGAGTGAGGCTTTGAACAAGTTTCAGGTCTACAGCTTTACATTAACATTCCTTATGAGCTAACATTCAGCACTTCTCCAACACTGACCTACAGCACCTGTTCCTCCAGAAAGTGTGTGAGTGCTCGGTGGCTCGTTTACACATTCTTTTTTTTTTATCTCGTGATAGCGCTTTATTTAGGGCATGTACAGATAATTTAACAAGCAACACTTTATTATTTTCATTTCAATATTTCATGTGATTAAACATGACTTTTAATCTGAACTTGAAGGGTTAGGGTTAGCTATAAACTGCTACAGTATGAAACCGTTACATTAAATTTGTCTAGTGATCCTTGAATACGTTGCTGTAAACCGAATGTACAGACTAAATTCATGCACATTATTTGCTCTGCTTGTGTTTTGTGGTCTCATTTAAATGTACTGGATTGAACAGTATTTAATTATTCATTATGTTTCCAGATTGAGTCTTGGACTTTATTGCACATTGAAATCCCATTCAAATTCTGGATTGGAACCAATTAGTTCTGAAAAACAACTAACTCGTTATTTGTTCGCCTTATTTGTAAAAAAGACCAAAAACAATTTAATGTTAAAATGTTTTATAATATATATGTATGTATATATATATTGCAACTGCAGTATTTTGTTTTCTCAACTAATAAATGTGTAAGCGAACTTGAACTTTTTGTCCTATTTTTGCTTATTCACCATCCACTCTTTAAATGTTAGAATGTCAGACATTGAAATTTGGCTTAAATTCAGATATCTGCACAGTTGGACTGAGACACTTTCAATTGTATGCTTTATGCTGTGTGAGTTAAAGCAGAGCAACTAATGAGAGAAAACACTAACATGATACAGACTCCAATGAGAGAAAGTCAGCCAGCTGGTGATGTAATTCTGGATCTACACTGATTGAGCCTGACTGTCTCTGCATCGTGTGTTAAATAAAGATTTAAATGCTTCGATTTGACTTGTGTTTTTTGGGGGTTAACAATAAAAGATCATAAAAACAACAAGTTTGTTGAACCCTGACCATAAGATTAGTATATATGCTTTTTAAACATCAATTTCCACATTTAGTCCCCATTATAATAAAAATCGACTGGTCTGGGAAGATCATTATGTTGGAGGTCAGAGCTCTATAGCAGGCCATTAAAGATCTTCCACTCCAGGTAAAGTATCTCTTCATGGAGCTGGCTTTGTGCTCAGGGGTATTGTGATGCTGGAACTGGTTTGGGTCTCCTAGTTTTGGGAAGGGAAAATGTAATTTTTCCGGATCCAAAGACCTCTGACATTGTGTGCCTTCAACTTTGTGGTAACAGTTTGGGGAAGAAGCACATAAGGGGGGAAAGGTCAAGTGTCCAATACTTTTGTTCCCACACTGTATATGCCATGTAAAATGTTTCCATGTAAAATTTTGTTCATGCATGTGTTACTGTTTTGAGAAAATCCACTGGATTCTGAAACAAAGTTTTAACAATTTTTAGTAATTAATAGTATTATTAAAATGTACTCAGTTGGCCCATGAATATCTCAAACTTTCCTAGATCAGTGTCGTTTTACCTTAAGATTGTTCGATTATACTTTAAGATTGTTTGTTCAGGCTTTTAAATAGTTTGAGGCCATAACAAAATGGATTAATCAGATTAGTTTGTAATCAGATTCCACCTTTAAGGTCACATCACCAAAACAAAATAATCAGGCTGTAATCAGGTCTATAGCAAATAAGACATTGGGGAATGTAAGAGAGTGAATAAATTTTTTCTTTTCTTTTTTTATGAAAAATGTTGGAGGGGAATAATTACTATAAATAAAAAATAGTAATAGTAGGAAAAAAACAATCAGCTCATAATTAATGAGAAAACAATAAATACAAAAACAGTGTGTCTGCAAATGGAAATTCCTTGGGTTCTAGACCTCACCACTAGATGGAGCCTTTGCTTTTATATTTCTATAGATTTCTAAAGGTGTTCCTGACAAGAGCAAAATGTGATGAGCTGTGTCCTGATGTAGTAATTTAATATCATATGTACAGATGTTTAGAAATATTTTAAATAGTCATTGTTTAGACAAATCTGTTAATGTATAACCAACAAGAGAATCAGTGTAAGGATTCATGAAGTTACTGCAGAGAGTTAAAATCATCAACCATAAAGATGGATTTTGGACTCTGATTAAAATAAACAGTCTGCATTAGTGGACTAGGGCTACAATAGCTACAAACAGTTTTGCTATAAAAGCATTTTATTACATGTCATACTGTTTACATTGATGGAATTTGGCAAATGCCCTTATCCAGAGCGACTAACATTTGTGCAGGTGAGGGTTAAGGGCCTTGCTCAAGGGCACAGCAGCTTTATGGTGCCGGGATTTTACCTTACAAAGTTACAGAGTGCAATGCTTTAACCAATAAACTACTGCCTATGTATGGTTTATACACACTATAGTACACCTTTTCAGAAGTATGGTTTGTGTTTTTTTAAACATCACATTTCACATTTAGTTCAAATTCCCTCCATCTTTTTTTTCTGGGAAGATGTTCCACTAGATCTCAAAGTGTGCTTGGGGATAGTTTTGTGCTCATTCAGACACAAGGGTGTTAGTAAATTCAGATACTGATGTAGGTGATATCAGGACAGTTATGTGCCTTCAGCTTTGGAATAATAGTTAAGAACCACATGTCTGGGAAATTCAGGTGCCTCAATACCTTTTTCCATAAAGTGTATATGTAACAAATACAAATTTTAATCTGAACTAGATTTTATATAAGAGAGAGAGACAAAAAGGAACTCGTTGTTCCAAAAACAATGTTCCAAAAACGGATATTTCAAAACATTTAATGTGACTCTACATAATAAAAAAAATTTATCAAAGGTTTGGAAACACCCAGTCTTATCGTTTTTGATGCACACGCATGTTTCTTTTGTTTATATGAAACAAACTAGGTAAAAGACAAAAACACAAGAATTGGACACTGAGTGACTGGAAAAAAGTTCTGTGGACAGATGAGTACAAATGTGACATTTGTGTCTCTAACAGAAGAACTTATGTTATCTAAAGAATAGGAGAGAAGATGATGGCAGGCTGCCTGATCCCCACTGTCAAAGATGGAGATGAAGCTTAATGGTTTGGGATTGTTTTGAAGCAGGGAAGGCTGGAGACTTATTTTGGGTTTAAGGAAATCTGAACCAGCATGACTACCATTCCATACTTCAACACCATGCGATTCCATTTGGACTGTGGCTAACTTCAACATACAACAAGACAAAATTCAAAGTAGGCATCCAAGCTCTGTAAGCGTTATTTAGAGAGCAAACAGTACAGTCGGCTGGAGTGTTACCTTTCATGGAATGTCCTGCCCAATCACCTGAATCTAAATCCTGTTAAACTGATCAAACTGTTTTTTTTTTTTTTTTTTTTGCTTTCGGAAGAGCGCTTTTTTCTGTGTTTGAGAATTTGAAAGCAGTGCGTGGAGGACATTCCCACCAGAACTACGAACACACACTACATTAACCACATTAAGGGTACGTAATTTCTCTGCTATGGCGAACATCCAGTTCATTCAGTGTGTGAAGTGTGACATGTTTAGTCAGGCTCTCTCCGTTGTTAGCGATAATTTTATCTGTGAGAAGTGTAAGCTAGTTTGCTCTTTGACGGAGAAGATCTAAGCATTAGAGGAGCGCATCCAGAGTCTAGAGAGAAGTAGTGAGTGCGAGAGCAGTCCAGGTTCTGCAGGGGAAAGTCTGGATGCCCTAGGTGAAGTTAATATTCCCCCGACTCCGGCATTAGAGCCCTTGCAGCGGGGCGAATGGTTGACGACTCGGCGGCATATTGGCAAAGCCAAAGCTAACGCCAAGGCTCGCCCACGGGAGCACCATTCCTCTCCGCTTCACGTGTCCAACAGGTTTGCTCTCCTCAGTGAAGCACCCGCTGAGAAACCTGAAAGAGCTCTGGTTTTAGGAGACTCCATTCTGAGGCACGTGAAATTAGCTAGACCTTTAGGGGCACCAGCAGCACAGGTTATGTGTATACCGGGAGCCCGGGCGCCGGACATAGCAGGTCAGCTTAGATTCTTAGGAAAGCACAGGTTCTCTAAGATAGTTTTTCACACAGGAGCTAATGATATACGCCTTCGACAGTCAGAGGTTACTAAGAGTAATATTATAGAGGTGTGTAAATTAGCGAAGGCAATGTCCGATGCTGTAATATGCTCTGGCCCCATCCCAATACGACGTGGCGATGTAGCCTACAGCAGGTTATGGTCGCTGAACTGCTGGATGTCCGAGTGGTGCTCCAAAAATAATGTGGGCTTCATTAATAATTGGAGCATTTTTGAGGGCAAGGCTGGCCTGTTAGGGCGGGACGGTGTCCATCCCACTCGGGAAGGTGCTGCTCTCATTTCTTGTAGTATAGGTCATAGTCTCAGAACAGCACTAGTTAACAAGTGACTGTCTAGAGCCAAGGCCAGGGAGCAGACAGACAGGCTAAACCAACCGTCTGCTAGCTGCACAGAGTCGTCACTCAGGATCCACCAAATTGAGACTGTGTCTGTCCCCCGAGCGAAACCAAAATATAGGAATTCTCAGAAAGTCTGTTTTAGTAACCTGATTAACATAAAATTAAATAGGACTGAACGCACAGCCAGCACCTCTGATCTAAAGATAGGATTGCTGAATATTAGATCTCTCACGTCTAAAGCGCTTAATGTAAACGAAATTATTACCGACCAGGAGTTTAAAATAATGTGTTTGACAGAAACATGGATTAAACCAAATGAATATTTAGCATTAAATGAAGCGAGTCCTCCTGGGTATAGTTACATACACCAACCCCGTCTAAATGGCAGAGGAGGCGGAGTTGCAGCTATTTATAATAATAATCTAAACGTCACACAAAAGACTAAACACAAATGTAAAACATTTGAAGTTCTTTACACCAGCATAAAATATTCAGTGTCTGAAAGCAGGTCCAGTCAGACAATTCCACTAATTATTATTTATAGACCCCCAGGGCCCTACTCTGATTTTCTCATAGAATTTGCAGATTTCATCACAAATTTAGTTACTTCTCTAGACAAAGCATTAATTGTTGGTGATTTTAACATTCATTTTGATAATCAGGAAGACTCCTTAAGAGCAGCTGTTGTGTCCATTCTAGATTCAGTTGGAATTAATCAGAATGTTATAGGACCCACTCATAGTGGTGGACACACTCTCGATTTGTTGTTAACATTTGGATTAAAAATAAAAAACGTAGTCATAATTCCACAGTCTGAAGCTATTTCAGACCATTATCTCATCTCTTTTAAAATTTGCCTTAGTCATTGCATTACTACTTCACCACGTTATCGTGTTAAGCGTACTTTCACGTCAGCTACAGCAGCGCGTTTTATTAACAATCTTCCAGAAATTACGATATTAGATAGATCTCCGTCTGACCCTGCAGAGCTCGACTGGGCCACTGAACACCTAGAATCAACATTACATTATACCCTAGATGATGTAGCTCCCCTTAAGACCAAAATGATCAGGGAGAAAAAATTAGCACAGTGGTATAATGATCATACACGCACCTTAAAACAGACCACTCGAAAATTAGAACGTAAATGGCGTCAAACAAAATTAACAGTATTTCAAATAGCATGGAAGGAGAGCCTCCTAATTTATAGAAAATCTCTTAGTGCTGCTAGATCAGCATATTTCTCCACCCTCATAGAAAATAACAAGCATAATCCTAGATTTTTATTCAGCACGGTAGCAAAATTAACAGGGAATAAAAGCACTGCACTCACATGCACACCATCATTAGGTACTAATGATTTCATGAACTTTTTTAATAATAAAATTGAAAACATCAGGCAAAAAATCCAGACGGTTAATATAAATGCAAATTATTTTACAAGTAACCCTGTAGACAGCAGTGTAATTATAGCAGACAATCAATTACAAAGTTTTATTCCTATTCACGAGAATGACTTAATTTCATTAATTTCCTCATCAAAATCATCAACCTGCATTCTCGATCCCTTGCCTACAAGTTTCTTTAAACAGATAATTCCAGAGGTAATTGAACCTGTTTTAAAAATAATAAACTCTTCCATTAGCACTGGTTTTGTACCAAAATCCTTCAAACTGGCAGTTATCCACCCCCTAATTAAGAAACCTGACCTTGACCCATGTCAGCTGTCCAACTACAGACCAATATCAAATCTCCCCTTCATAGCCTAAATTTTGGAAAAGGTTGTAGCACAGCAGTTATGCTCACACCTACTTATGAATAATATTTTTGAAATGTATCAGTCAGGATTTCAGCCTCATCATAGCACAGAGACGGCGCTAGTTAAGGTGGTAAATGACCTGTTATTGGCCTCTGATCAGGGTTTTGTCTCCTTACTTGTTTTGCTCGACCTTAGTGCAGCTTTTGACACCATTGATCACACTATACTACTTGCTAGACTTGAGAACGTTGTTGGAATAAAGGGAACGGCTCTCTCTTGGCTCAGGTCTTATTTGACTGATCGCTATCAGTTTGTTGATGTTAATGTTGAGTTCTCCACACTCTCTGAGGTAAAGCTTGGTGTTCCTCAAGGATCTGTCTTAGGCCCTCTGCTTTTCTCTTTATATATGCTGCCTCTTGGAGAAATTATTCATAAACATGGTATTAGATTCCATTGCTATGCTGATGATACACAGCTATATATTTCAGCAAAGCCAGATGAGAGAGATCAGCTTAACAATGTTAAAAAATGTGTAAAGGACATTAGACAGTGGATGCTCGATAACTTTCTTCTGCTAAACTCAGATAAGATGGAAGTACTTTTACTAGGACCACATGCAGCTAGAAGCAAACTTTCCGATTACCTAACATCTCTGGATGGTGTTTCTGTTTCAGCGTGTACGGCTGTCAAAGACCTTGTTGTGATTATTGACTCGAGTCTTTCCTTTGAGGCTCACGTGAATAATATTACCAGGATCGCCCTCTTTCACCTTAGAAATATTGCTAAAATTAGAAATATGATGTCGTTACAGGATGCAGAAAAACTAGTTCATGCTTTTGTTACTTCTAGATTAGACTACTGTAACGCTTTACTGTCTGGGTGTGCGAGTAGGTGCATAAATAAGCTTCAGTTAGTTCAGAATGCAGCAGCAAGAGTCCTCACTAGATCTAGGAAATATGACCACATCACCCCTGTATTAATCAGTCTACACTGGCTCCCAATCAAATCTCGCATTGATTATAAAATTCTACTACTGACATATAAAGCACTTAATGGTCTCGCACCACCGTATCTGAGTGAACTTCTGTACCAGTATGATCCTCCACGCCTACTTAGATCAAAAGGTGCAGGCTATCTGTTGGTTCCTCCAATAATGAAGATTACAGCAGGGGGCAGATCTTTCTCTTATAAAGCCCCGCAGTTATGGAACAGCCTTCCAACCAGTGTTTGGGACTCAGACACAGTCTCAGGGTTCAAGTCGAGGTTGAAAACATATTTATTCAGTCAAGCCTTTAATCAGTAGATTTTTTCTCAGGTAAATGCTCAGATCTGGAGGGAACATTGATATAGAGTGTTTGGTGAACTGGGATATTTGTACGCTGTCGTCCCCTCACATTCACGTGTTCACTCAGGTTTGTTAATGGTGGTGTGGTGGGCCGTCTCTTATCCCAGAGATCCCTCATGTCTGTGTTGCCTTCTGGTTCTCCCTTTTAGTTGTCCATGCGTTTATGACCTCTAGAATAGACTACTGTAATGCATTACTAGGTGGATGTCCTGCATCATTAATAAACAAGCTTCAGTTAGTTCAGAATGCCGCAGCAAGAGTTCTTACTAGGTCAAGAAAATACGATCATATAACCCCAATCTTATCGTCCCTACATTGGCTTCCTATTAAGTTTCGAATAGACTACAAACTACTGCTACTCACTTATAAAGCACTAAATGGTTTGGCTCCCATGTATCTATCCAGTCTCTTAACACGCTACAATCCGTCACGCTCCCTGAGATCTCAAAACTCTGGGCTTCTAGTAGTTCCTAGAATAGCAAAGTCCACTAAAGGCGGTAGAGCATTTTCACATTTAGCTCCTAAACTCTGGAATAGTCTTCCTGACAGTGTTCGGGGTTCAGATACACTCTCCCAGTTTAAGTGCAGATTAAAAACATATCTTTTTAGCAAAGCCTACACATAACACACATCACACACATCACATCACAACCTTGTGCTCCAGAACATCTGATCACATGCACATTATCAACTTGTGCTGTTAATATCATGAACAGCAGCTACGCTAATTCCTCTCCACTGCTTCTCTTTCTCTCCCCATCCCGAGGCTTCCTGAGGTTTGGCCAGCTCCAGTCACGTCCCACCTCGTGAAGATTATGGACCTATGGATGATCATGGAGAAGTAGATGCCGAGTGTTTAAAGGCCCTGGCATGGAGAAGCTGATGCTGGATCTATGATGATCACAAATTGTTCTGTATTGTTGAAAGATTTATGACCAAACTTTTGATGTCACCCATATGAGGATGGGTTCCCCTTTGAGTCTGGTTCCTCTCAAGGTTTCTTCCTCATATCATCTAAGGGAGTTTTTCCTTGCCACTGTCGCCACGGCTGCTCATCAGGGACAAACGCACACCATTCACCTTCACTGTTGTTTTCTGTAAAGCTGCTTTGAGACAATGTCTGTTGTGAAAAGCGCTATACAAATAAACTTGACTTGACTTGACTTGACTTAGTTATGCTGCCATAGCGAGTCTTGCCGGAGTCCAAACTGCACAGTGACTTTAACTCTCATGCAACAATAGGTACACTTAATAATCCATATCCTTCTCTTCCTGTCACCCTCTTCTCTCTCTCTCTCTCTCTCTCTCTCTCTCTCTCTCTCTCTCTCTCTCGGTCGAGTTAAACATGCTCCTGAGGCTCCAGCGACCACTGTTCCTGCACCCCCCCCCCCTGGATCTTCCCACTTCATCCAGGCCTGCCTGGATTGGACTGTAGTTGATGTCAACAGTCTCCTACACTGACTCAGAAATACACTTCGCTTTTGATCATCATCACTGCACCCCGCAACATTGTATACCCACCACAAATGGACATTCGGTGTAACCCAGATGAGGATGGGTTCCCTCTTGAGTCTGGTTCCTCTCAAGGTTTCTTCCTTATGCCATCTCGGGGAGGTTTTCCTTGCCACAGTCGCCAGTCGCCACCGGCTTGCTCATCAGGGACAAACTTACTTATAAAGAACATATTCATTTTTAATCACCGCATTATCTGTGTAAAGCTGCTTTGAGACAATGTTCATTGTTAAAAGCGCTATACAAATAAAAATAAATTAAAATTGAATTGAATCGAGGTAAAACTGGATCACAAGGTCGGAATGAAATCTTTAATTAATAGACATTTACCAAGTTTTATAAGAGGCATATGGAAGTATTTTAGCTGAATTTGTTTAAAGAAAAGAACTGTTCGGATCGCAAGAGGGTATAAAGCTGTTATTCATGGTAAAGAAAAATTTTTCAATAAGAATAAAGTTTATTATTGGTACATATATATTTGTTTGTTCAAAGTAAATATTCATCAAAGGTGGGACGTAATGAAGTACAAAAACTTAGTTACTGTATTTAAGTAAATTTAAAGAAAGGGC
The DNA here is from genome assembly GCF_946808225.1 of Silurus aristotelis. Taxonomy (NCBI): domain Eukaryota; kingdom Metazoa; phylum Chordata; class Actinopteri; order Siluriformes; family Siluridae; genus Silurus; species Silurus aristotelis. Next base: position 28,358,769 of record NC_139579.1, read on the forward strand.
CAGCAGGTCCCCTACTCTTTTGAAAGAGCAGATAGCCAATCAGTCTTGATTGAAAGGTGCCTCCAAGATGCCTCGGCTGGAAGCTCGAAGGGGGGCTCTAAATGACGACCAGGTCCCACCCAGGCATTCTAGGTCGTACTGGGGGCCTCAGCCTCTGGGTGCTGCAGAGACAACGCATTAACATCGGGTCTCTGCCAGAGATTGCCCGGCCATGGGGGTGTGATAAGCCGAAATAACGGACGCGTAGACTTTTAGGGTGGACGGAGGAAACCACTTGGGGAACTGACCCTGGAGGAAATTCAGCACTGAACCAACTGGGCAGTGGACTGGATCCAGCTGGTGGTGCTCACACCACGAGCAGAACAGATGCCACCTGGCGGCATACAACCTTCTCGTGGAGGGAGCTCTGGAGTGGAGAATGGTTTCTATTACCTCAGTGGAGAGACCAGAAACTCGGAGCTGTGCCCCCTCAGGTCTCAACCCCTGCCTCGAAAGGGTGTCTGCTGCCTCATTCAACCGGCCCGGGATGTAAACTGCTTTCAAAGAGAGGGGTTTCCCCTGGGCCCAAAGAAGGATCTGGTGCACCAGCCTGCACAGGGGCATGTAAACAGACCTGCTTGATGGTTGATATAGGAGACCAACGCAGTATTGTCCATACGGACCAACACATGGTGACCTCTGAGGTCCGAGAGGAAATGCTTCAGTGCAATAAGCACTGCCAACTGCTCTGATTGAGCTAGGATCAACCAATTGTTGTTGTAGATTTGTGAAGGTACAGGGTGAAAGGGCAAGGCCAAACAGAAGAACCCGGTATTGGTAAGTTTAGGGAACTACCTGTTAGAAGGTAGGATGGATACATGAAAGTACGCATCCTTAGATCTACTGTGACAAACCAGTCCTTGGATCTGATTTGAAGCACAGCCTGCTTGAGGGTCAGCATCTTGAACCTGAGTCTCATGGGAGAGCGGTTCAGGTGACAAAGATAGGATGCAACCCTCTTCGGTTTTGGGAACTATAAAGTACCGGCTCACTATAAAGGCCCACCTTGATGGCCTCCTTCCTAAGGAGAGTGATTACTTCTGTTCCATGACCAGAGCCTGCCGGATGGGAACCCCGCGAAAACGGGGCAGAGGAGACCCAAACTAAATCGAGTAGCCTCGCTCTACAGTGTGCAGGACCCACTAAGAGACATCTAAAAAAGCTTTTCAAGCTGCCAGAAAGTGCCCTACGGGTATCACTCTCTCGAGACTGACCTCTGGTGTGCCTAGAGCTGGGGCAGTGTCCTGAGATGGCTCTAGGGGTGGGTGGCGGGGGGGGATCGCCGGGTGGAGACCAAGAAGAAAGCTCGCTGCAGCTGGCCATGCCCTGAAGCACCGAGGGTGGCAGGGTTAACGTACCAGGTCCCCGAGGGGGCCGGGACAGGGTGGGCACCGGATAGAGGCCAGATCCCCAGAAAGTCCCGGGTCAGGACTTTTTCGTTGAAGTCTTCCTGTTGAAGTAGACAGTCCTCAGATCTGTCACCTCACTAGGCTTCGATGCCAAGCACCACGCAGGATCCCTCACGGGGAGAGCGAGTCGCGACGCTGCATTTCTGCACCTCCCGGTGGTAAGTGGAGGGTTGCGGTTGCGCTGCGCCCGGCCAGAGCAGCCCCATGTGAGCAGTGTTGGAGGTATCGCTGGAACGCCACCGCCTGTTTCCTACTTTCCTGAAACCTTTCAACCACCACTATTAGCTTAGGGAGTCGCTGAAGATGCCAGAAGGTGTTAGCGGGGCATCCAGCAGTACGTCCCTGTCTCTATCAGACATCTCTGACAGAGTGAGCCACAGCTGCCTTTCTGTGGACACCAGTGCAGCCACAGACCAGCCAATGGCCCTAGCGGTCTCTTTAGTGGCTCTGAGAGCCAGATTCGCCATAGGTGAATCTCATCAAAATGGCTGCCTAGGGCACCTCCCACTCTTTTGTCATGGTCTTGATGGAGGAAGCGAAACCCAGGAGAGAGATAGCTTGCAAGCGATTGCATAGAAAATGCAAGCAAAATTTGCAGATCGGGCACAATATGCACGGATCATGCACAGAATGTGCAGAGAATCTGCGCCGAAAGCACTCTCTCTCGGGAGAGCTAATGCTCTCGTTGCAGGGGGAAGAAACCGCCAAAAGGTGTGCTTACGAGCCTGTGAGTGAATGCTGGACCAAGCAGGTGAGGTTGGAGAAAAGGGACAAGCCTGTCTCAAAACCCTCAAAAAAGGTCTATTTGCGAACCCCAGGCACTGTCACGCCGCTCCACCTCAGCGAGAGCGGGGCAGAACTGCTAGGAGCGAGAGTTCTCTCCTCGGAGAGTGCCGCTTCGCTCCCAGGAAAATATATTTAAAATGTTTTCCTTTTTCTGAGAAACAATTGACAGACAATCCAACACATACACACAGAAAACAAAACAGAAGCTGCCACTGTCTTGACTTGATATGCGTTTTATACTCCTGGTTGTGACTTCACCTCGGCCAGCATCTAATTTTTCACTGATTACACACATTATTTCAGAACGGGAACACTCAGGCGCATTTCCAAACCGTTTTGTCATCATCATTTTTTCTCTGCTTGTGTTTTATATGCTGATTGTTTATCCTGGATACATTCATTACAATTTTCAAACAATTTTTAATTCGTTTGGTTTTAATAGATTAATATGATGTGAGGTCCAGTTACTTTTTTACTTTAACTTAAGTAAAAAAGTATAATCAGTACTTCAACTTCGACCTGAGTCTTTTAAAACATGAGTATCTGTGCTTCTACTTGAGTGAAGAATGTGTGCACTTTTGCCATCTTTGAAATTCATACAAATAAATTATCTAGTTTGCTGCTTATAAACAAAAGAAACATGCATGCGTCTCTTAAATACGTTTAAAGATTAGGTGTTTCGAAACTTTTGACAGGCACTATATTGGTCATTTATGAATTTAAAAAAGATCGTTCATGCAATTCTTTTTGTAATATAAAATTATGATAAATGAACAGAAATAAATAAATAGTGCATGCAGCCTTTTGAACCCAAACTTTAGCTGCACAGCCCTGTTTACAGTCTTGTGTGATTTCCACGTGTTTGACCTTTGTTTAGGGTTACAGCAATTCTAAATTTTACACCTTCGGGCCATGAAAAAAAAATAACAGAGCAAGGTTTACCCTCAGACACAAGCTTGCACATGCTTGAGGGCCGCTGGAGTTTTGTGTGATGAGTAACGAGGACATATGACTCACTCTACAACACTGATAATTTACTCGTCTTTGTTGTTTTTATGTGTTCCATTATGTGCACTAATGTGCGGCTTTACCAAGTGACGCACATAGCAGCTGGAAATGTACAAAGGTTCACAAAAAAAAGAAAATATAATTGCAAAGGTTATTGGAGAGAACATTGATGAATCATTTTAGTGCCTTGGGCTTATAGGAATAAGCTGCAGCAGTTGTGTTGTTGCATGTGTGTGTGTGTGTGTGTGTGTGTGTGTGTGTGTGTGTGTGTGTGTGTGTGTGTGTGTGTGTGTGTGTGTGTGTGTGTGTGTGGTCCAACAGCAGTCGTTTTAATTGTGTTTCCCTTCAAAAGGACACGGTTCAGTCTTTCATCGCGTGACTTTGAAGACGTCCTGTGTCTCAGACGGCATCAGAGGAGACCCGAGGAAGCGAAAGAGTGACGGAATGAAAGAAATGAAGGCTTATCTGCGTAGAGGTCGGAGGTCAAAGTGTGGTAGGATCTCCGGAGCGAGCGCAGAAAGAGGAAGCGTTGAGAGAGAAGGCCAATCTGTTCTGCCGTGCTGATTTGAAATGCATTATGGGTAGTGAGCAAAAAACAAGGACATTTTTGAGGCGACAATGTGAGGTGGCCTGATGCAAAGCAAAACTAACAACAACATCTTGTAACATCTGATTTGCCAACATGTTGCTGTTTTAATTCATGAGAGGACTGCATGTAGTGCTTTTGAGCTGTTTATGGTTACATTTATTGTTATGGAACGTCTGTGAAAGACGTCAGTTGTAGTTGCTTGGTTTAAAATGGGCGATAAAGTCATCATCCTCTCTGCTTCCCTCTCCCTTATAGTTAATAAGACAAGATTAAGAATAATGTGGGTTGTTATGAGGAACGTTTTGTTTGGAAGACATAGCAGAAAACAAATTCTCCTTCCTTGAAAAAGTCAATGTGATAAAGTGCTAAACACTAAATGATTTGGTTAGAGAACTTATTCCTGTATTGTTATTCAAGATATCAGAATAAACACAGTGCAACATCACAACGACGAAATCACAAATGGTGCAGAGTGCAGCTCAAAGCTGTACACATACATACAAACCATGAATAAACAGCATTGTGGTTTGGGTTTGTTAAGCGAAAGAGAGAAAGAAAAAGAGCGAGAGAGACCCTTATACACAATTAATATCATCTATTCAATTTGCCTTTGTCTCACTCATTTGTCCTACTAAGGAATGTGTTCAGACTTTTACCTCGCTCTTTCTCTCTGTCGTGTTTTTTTTTTTTTTTTTTTCAGTCACTCACTCCTGGTTGACCTTAACCACCTCATTCATACCTCCTGCCTTTAAATCTTTTTTTCCATCTCTCCTACTGTGCAACTCACACGCCGCTCTTCAGTCTGGCCTTAATAATCCATCCTTTAATACCCAAAGGTCCGGACCCCCGACACATACCCGTGATCGGGTTCCTGAGGCCTCCTTTTCATTTTTTTCTTTTTTATTTCATACCTCTGTCCCCCCTTTTCCAGGTTGTGTGAGTTATTTTTTTTGTGGACTACTCTATCCAGCAACAGGGGGCAAATGAGGAAGCATTGACTGACACAAAGAAGAACATAATGCCTTAAATCCACCCCCTTCGCCAAACGTTAATGTGTAGAAAGTAAAATCTCCTTCGTTCACACACAGCTTAAAGACATGTAAAAATAGGACATGGCTGTGATTGTGCGAAAAGGAAAGGATGGAGGAACATAATAACATGCCTAGCTTCTGTACCTAAACACAAAGAAGGAGAAAGCAATTCTTTGGCAGTCAGGATGGGTACGATGAGGATGAGTGCCTATAAATGTGACACACGTGCTATTGTATCAAAAAGAGTCACCATACAAACACACACACACAAACACAGACCACATAGATGGACTTAGATTGACCTATCTCACATAAACAAGCAATCCACAGCAAACAAAAAAAAATAATCTAGAAGGCCAAAAGACTGTTTGTACATTGCTCCTGGAGAAAAAATGCTGTCTTTGTGAGTAAATATAAAAGCTGGCTTGTTACCAAATGACAACAAGAGACAAAAATATTGTGCCACAAAAATAACACAATGTCCTGCTGGTTACTGCATAACCATGGGTTATGCTTAAAGCCAGAAGAATTCAGAAAGCAAATACGTGGTGGCTGAGCACTAGCACTCATTCACCACCTTCATCATCACAGCACAGCCACAACTCAACCTTGATGAACCCATATCCCAGACATGAGATGAACCAAAAAGAAAAACAAGCCCATGTGTTTGTTTGGCCAAAAGTAGAGAACCATAGGCAGCTGCTGTCCGGGTTTTATTAAATAAAGCAGATAATTATTAAAAAAATAGGCAAACAAAATCAAATAGAGTAGATTGTGTATTTTAAACGCATCATTTCACATTTAGTCACTCTTTCCTATTATAATATCCTCCATTTTTCTAGGAAGATCCTCCACTACATTTGGAGTGTGGTTGTGGAGATTTGTGCTTTCAGCCACAATGCTGTTAGTGATGTCAGGTACTGATGGAGGAGAAGCAGTCAGGCTACAATTCATCCCAAAGGACTTCATCATAATTCATTTTAAAGGTAATCTTCCACTCCAACCCATGTAAAGCATATCATGGAGCTGGCTTTGTGCAAAGGTGCGTTATAATGCACAGGTTTAGGTCTCATAGTTAAAGTGGAAGGAAAAATGTAATGCTGCTGTATCCAAAGACCTCCTGTAAAATTGTATGGTTTCAATTTTGTGGTTACAGTCTGGGGGTGGATATGCCTAGAAAAGTTGTGTCTCAATACTTTGTCCATATGATGTATATATGGTTTCTATCTATCTATCTATCTATCTATCTATCTATCTATCTATCTATCTATCTATCTATCTATCTATCTATCTATCTATCTATCTATCTATCTATCTATCTATCTATCTATCTATCATCTCTCAAACAGATGGTTATGATCAGAACACTGAGAAACGTGCATATGCTAGCAGATCACCTGACACAAGATGTGACTGGTTTTGCAGTTTGGCTCTGAATTCTGCCATACCTGAAGGAAAGCCATTAATGACTCAGGAGGCCAAGACCTAGATAGGATCTTAGAGCTGTCAGCAAAATGTTGAGCCTAGTGGGGCAGTTTCACAAGGTATCGTTTTTTAAACTGTGTTAAAGTCATATTTTGTACAGAAAAGTTTGGTTTCTTAGAAACCAGCTTATTTTTATGCAGAGCAATGAGACATAGTAGTAACATAAATAGTAAATAAATTGTGCAAAGGAAACTTTGCAAAATATAAAATTAAAAAGATCCTTTTTCTGATTACACACACTACATATGTATTATTGGTATGGAAAGTTATTTTTTCCACAACTCAGAATTAGTGTGTATTCTTAATCAAGGACAACAACAATAGAACTTCTGAATTAAAAAAAAACCATGGCGAGATACAGCGAGTGAATTTCAATAATACTGTGTTTTTGGCAGAGATAAGCATCTACTGAAGATAATTGTCCAGTTTGGAAGGGCTCATAAGGACATATATATTTAGACTAGGTGTGGGTTTTGAAGATAAACAACAATTAAATGGAAAAACAATAGGTTGAGAAATTTGTGTTTTCTTTCAAGCTCTAAGAGTTTGTGTATGTCTGCAATGAACTGGAAAGATGAGTAAAAAACTAATTCTGCAGATGAAATTAAATTTCTTTGGTAGATTACAGACATTTACAAATAGGCATTCATCATAGTGGTTGCCTGAGGTATTGGTGTCATAGAATACAAGTGCAGGCAAATACAAATGCAGTTGAACAGCGTTTATAAAAAGGTCAAACAACATGCAGAGTTCAGTTGATTGGCGAATAACAGTCTACACTAACGCAAAACATGTTTAGAAACAACTATAGAAGGCTTGGGAAACATCAAGCGAACAAAGTTACAGTGAGCGTAATGCTTTACACCATATTTGTGATTGAGAGTTTTGTTTTTTCTGGTGTATGAGTGTCTATGCATGTGTGCTTAGTCATTAGTAGGGAGATTAAGAGCAGAAAAGTGAAAGTGTGATAGGATTTGGAGTCTGTGGCATCTATATTTGAGGTATGCAGTGGTTTCTGGGAACTGAAGTGTCTACCTGACAGAGATCTGACAGTTGGATTGACACTTATTACCAGTGTCTACTTGGAACCACTTTGAGGATGCAAAGAAAGCTTAACTATGCTGTTGAACCCTGACTGAACTCTTTTCTTTTAAGAATGAAAGCCAAAACTATCAATTACTCTATTAACCCTGTCTATAGCTTGTATATGATTTCTAGAGTGAAGGTGGATAAAAAGAACAATCTGGACCATGTTCTTCTGATTAATTTGTACTGCACTGACTGCTACACTGGTTTTTTATCTAAGCAAAGACTGGCAAGACAAGATGCATCATTATGTCCTGAATAGAAAAGCAAATTAATCAATAACTGCATAAGCACACCACTTAAAATTAGCTAAATATTTATTAAGCAAAGCACGATTATCATGTTTGTGGAGCTTAGACCAATGGATCACTGGCAAGCTGTGTTTTGCCTCCTCCAATGCAAAGACATCCAGAATATCAACTGACTAACCACTTTCCACACTGTTCTGAATTTCCTCAGCCGTTCTGAACTGCACTACACAATGTATAAAATGCACATTAACACTCCGGTTTGCACATAAATCTCCAAAACACTTTGAGTCACACAGGACTCGCTAAAACACTGAGTCTTTGCACAGACACTTCATTTGCACAGACTCTTTTCTTTAACTTACCTTTACATTTTTAGTATTTTAGTACATTTAATATCTATCTATCTATCTATCTATCTATCTATCTATCTATCTATCTATCTATCTATCTATCTATCTATCTATCTATCTATCTATCTATCTATCTATCTATCTATCTATCTATCTATTCAAACAATTTAATTGCATACATTTCACCACTTACAAGTTGAAAGTTTTATTAAATGACAATAATCTTTAAAATAACTGCATTTCATGATTCAAAAGACGTTATTGTTTTTTGAATATGTTCGTTTACTCAGTCTGCTAAAACAACACCAAAATGCCAGTTCAGCTGTACCAGCCAGTTTCACTTGGATGACCATTTTTGAAACAAAGCTCAATTCTTATTAGACAAAAACATCATCTCATTGTGGAAGACCAAAAAATAAAGAATACGATTCAAATTTACCCACATTCATTTTTAACACATCAAGGTCATAATAATCAGCTTTACTTAGATCCTTGTGATCCAGTTCATCCCAGAGCAACTCAATAGAATTTATGTGCAGTGACTGGGAAGGCCATTCCATTATAGATAACATTTCAGCTGACCATTTGTTCGCTAAATAATGCTTACAGTGGGCCGTGGATTTCATAACTAGGCCTTCAGTGGTGTTTTACCTGAAACAATACACCTTTTAATACCATCATTACATCACATCTATGGAAACCATCAATATTATAGAGAAAAACAGTATAACAGAGCACTGCATCACAGACAGGAATCTCATGCAGTGAGAATAAATGGCATTACTAAAGCAAGAAACCCAATTAACACAATTTAGTTTTTTTTCACTGCACTGCCCACATACATCATAACTCTTAAACTCTGTTTTTTTTTGTTGTTTTTTTTTCTTTTTTTTTTCATGCATTGCAGTTTTCTTGCGAATTTAAAATTGTGGCAAATTGTGCACATTTTACAGGATAGAAAACCCACAAGTATAAATGGTTCTTAAAAAAAGTTTAACAACTGTTTTAAATAGTTTTGAATGACCTTTTCACGTGTCCAGCTCTTTTTGAAAATTCCATCTTGTAAATGTCTGCACACAAACCTATTTATTCTTCATTTTTAGCTATTTAATCCACACAAATATATTTAAACTTGTGCAGTTTGCTACAGATGCGGTTTGCTGACTCGGACTAGTGCACTCTCTGACGTGAAATTAAAGGACGTGAAAATGCATTTGTCCACAATTTAGACAGCTATACATTAAACAACTATGGATAATGTAATATTATAGATTACTCCATCAAGGGGACTTGGAACGTATTTTGCATTTGAGAAATTTTCTATTAGACTCCACTGGAAACACATGTCCCTAAGAAGATATTATTTACTCCATGCCACACTAAAAGCATTATGTGATACATTACAGTGATGCATACCCTGCCTTTGCTTATAATGTTTCTACAAATGCTGATTCTTTAAGACATAATGTAGACACCATTTTTGGCAAACAAGATCATACCTTTCCGGTTATTACCACAATGGCTTCAGGTGTATGCTGGAACTCAAACCACTATACTACAGAATTAGATGATCATGTGTAGACAGTGTTGATGATCTTCAGTCTTTGAATATAGCCCTACCAGAAAAATAGTAGTGGCATACCTTGGGTTAAGTGTCAAAATCTATTTAGAGATGCCATTAATAGTTCCTCTATATAATACATATTTAAGACTAAGTGTGTAAATTGAACAAATAAAAAAGCAGACTACTTTGGTTTCTACTCTGTATTTATTGCTATAGGTACTCTGAGTTTATATGTATTCCATTGGGATTCACCAATGCTGCAGCATTAAATATCTAAAGAAGACTGCATTGCAAGACCAGACGTTGTTACAGTAAAAACCATGCTGGATGAAGCAGTTTCCTGGTATGACTAGATTGTATGATTGTTTTACCCATAATAATGCCCTAGAAGGCTGTCCTTTCTTGTGCAAACCAAATCTAGTTGCACAAACAAATTTTTTTTTATGGGTGACACAAAATCAGAAGCAGACCAATAATTACATTTCTACATACAATATGTGGACAAAAACATTGGGACACCTGACCCTTTCTGCCATATGTCGTTCTTCTCACAATTGTATAGTAAGTATATACAGTGTATATATATATATATATATATATATATATATATATATATATATATATATATATATATATATATATATATATATATATGCAAGTGTTTAAAAGCACACTTCAAAATCCAGTGGACCATCTTTCTAGAAGACTGGAGGGCAAATTATGACCAAATGTGGAATGTGATGCTCCAAAAGCGCATTCCCTACTTGTGACCAGGTGTCTGCAAACCTTCGACAATATAGTGTATATAATCTGGTCATATTTGTGATTTTAGAGCTGTTGAGATGAATCAAGATGAACACAAGGTAATTTTACTGCCTGGGGGTTTAAAGCAGCCTGGGGCAACATCGGTTGTTAGCAGATGTGCTGACATAATCAGGATAAATGTGTGGTTTAGGTTTATGGCTTTGTGGCTATGATATGAGCAATGTTGCAAACCTTCAGGATTTAGCTCAATGTCTACAGGTCTCTGACACTGGACGTATTGTGCTAATGAGAGAGAGAGCAAACACACACATACACACACCTGCCCACTAGCCCTGATAACGACATAGAACGTAGTGAGAGAGGAAGAAAGTAATTAGCAAAGAATTCAATACACATGGAGCTGATTGAACTCGGCTGCCCAATTGGGTCAAAGAGCTCGGATTGCTTGACAGTATTGAGAAAGAAATTGGCAAGTTTCTTGCTGAATTTGGCAGGAAAGGGACTGTCAGGCATGATTAGGGTGCCCGCTTAGTGCCCCGGCGATCAAAAGGTCCCAGCCACACACACACACACATGCACACACGCACACACGCACACACACACACACACACACACACACACACACACACACACACACACTGGGCCCCACCATTAAACTGTATCATTCATCAAATCAAAGCATGGCTCTGATCTAATGAAGCAGCAGGCCAGAAAGACTTGGCTTTTGTGTGTTCATGTGTGTACATGATTTGAAAGACACTGACAGCACTAATTCCCTAATGAGGGAGCTGTTCTTTACAGCACTAAGATCCTCATTAATATTAATTCCTCTCTCATCTTTCTATTTTTTATCTCCTGTTTGTCGAATGGAATACTACAAAGCCAACAACTGAGGTACTTGACATCTTTTTGTGTCTTTCATATGGGAAAAACAGTTTCAAGTAGATTACACTGACGATATAAAAGGGCCCTAAAGGGTCTTACTTAAGGAACCAACAACTTGATATTAACAGAATTACCACAGCAACAGCTCCCCCCCAAAAAAAAATAACAACATTCCTGTATCTACACAACTTCTACACTATGTATAAAATTGGCCAGAATGTCTTTATATATATCATGACAATGCTACTGTGCAAAACAAGTGCCATGATGACATCATCATGTGTGCAAGGTGGTAGCTTAGTGGTTAAAGCACTGAACTTTAGATTTCCTTTTCCCAAAGGTCATAAATTCAAATCCCTGCAACACCAAGCTGCCACTTTTGGGCCCCAATAGCTGCTCGGTTGTATAGATGAGATTAATGTAAATCACTCTGGATTAGGGTTTCTGTCAAATGCCATATATGTAAATGTAAAGAAGTGAAACAATTCAAGTGTCCTGATCCAGATCCCTGACCTTATCCCTACTAATCACCTTTGGGATCAACTGTATCACTTATAGCATCCCAGATTTCTTCTCCTAACATCAGTGCCCGGGCTAACTAATGCTCTTGTGACTGAATAACCCTAAATCTCCAAAGCCACGCCCCAAAGTCTAGTGGAAAGCTGTTCCAGAAGACTGGAGGAGATAAATATGACCTAAAATAAAATTGTTTAACAATCACATGAGAATGTGATAGTCAGGTGTTCACAAAACAAATACTTTTTGAATATCTAATTAACAGGACACTGAATGCTGGCAGGAAATGGTGTTAGAAAATGTGTTATCTATATGACATATTAGAGATGTTTTTATTCACTCCTCCTTCTTTTTCTTTTGGCTGTTCCCATTAGGGGTCGCCACAGCGGATCATCCGTCTTCATACTACTTTGTCCTCCACATCTGCCTCTTTCAAACTAACAACCTGCATGTCTTCCCTCACCACATCCATAAACCTCCTCCTTGGTCTTCCTCTTTTCCCCCTTCCTGGTGGCTCCATCCTCAGCATTCTCCTACTGATATACCCCCATGTCCCTCCTCTGCACATGTCCAAACCATCTCAATCGAGCCTCTATCGCTTTGTCCCCAAAACATCCTACATGCGCTGTCCCTCTAACAAACTCTCTAAAATATTTTTAATTCATTTATTCTTGCAATAACACTGTCTGATTGCTACATCAGCACAGCACACTTCCTGTGGGAATAAGCACTAAAATTGCTTCGAAAAGATTTTAAAATAAACATATTAAATGTTATTAAATGTTTTAGGGTTGAGGTTTGCATCAAATCAGCATATATTGCATTCAAATACACTTTCTTTTACACTCTGTCTAGATCCTGTTGGATCTCTGCAAACAATAACACAGATATAAACCGATCAGGCATAACATCATGACCACATGCCTAATATTGTGTTGGTCCCCTTTTCTGCCAAAACAGTCTTGACCTGTCAAGAATTAACAGCATTGACTTCTTCAGTGATTTGAAGAAGTGCATCAGTGAGCCTCTGCCGCCCATGACCCTGTCGCCGGTTCACCACTGTTCCTTCCTTAGACCACTTTGATAGATACTGATTACTGCAGACTGGGAACATCCCACACATGCTGCAGTTTTAGAGATGCTCTGACCAAGTCATCTAGCCATCACAATTTGGACCATGTCAAACCCACTTAAATCCTTACACTTGCCCATTTTTCCGGCTTCTAAAACATCAGTTTTAAGGACAAAATGTTCACTTGCTGCCTAATAAATCCCACCCACTCACAGGTGCCATGATGAAGAGATAATCACTGGTCATGATGTTATAATGTCATAATGTTTTGCCTAATCATGTGTACATGTATGTGTATATGTGTGTGTGAGTACTAAACGTTCCCTTAGCATTTCATTGTCCCTAAAGACATACTGACATTTTATCCATTAATCTTTATTAATTCACCGTAGTCCTAACAGATGCTTCACAACAAGGCTGTCATGTCTCCATTGTTAATGACTATGCTTTCTTTGGTAAACATGTGGGGTTTTTTATGACAAAAACGTTAATCTCAGCTGTTCAAAACAACACTAAGACTGTTATTCTACTGACGTCAAGTCTGTAATACAGAAAAATGCAGAGAGGTCAAGAGGGAAAGTAGCGAACACGGTGCGCTGCAGAACAAACAAGCCGTACTTGCTCATTAGTGTGTAATGAGCAACACTGGGAAAGAAAATGAGCTCACGCTGTAGGTGCACAGGTCACCTGACCCGGTTTGTGTCCTTCCTTGCAGTACTACTCACTTAGGTTCTGATGGAGGCAATTAGAGCAATGCGCTAATAACTGGGCCAGGGAGAGCACACACACACACACACACACACACACACACACACACACACACACACACACACAAACACACACACACACACACACAAACACACACACACACACACACACACACACACACACACACACACACACACACACACACACAAACACACACACACACACACACACACACACACACACAAACACACACACACACACAAACACACACACACACACACACACACACACACACACACACACACACACACACACACACACACACACACACAGAGGTTTAAGTGCCTAAACAAATAAAAATATGTGTGCCAAGAGGTGTCTGACTATATCCCATCCTGTCTAAAAGTAACAGCTATGAACCTTAATCTAGGTGTGTGTGTGTGTGTGTGTGTGTGTGTGTGTGTGTGTGTGTGTGTGTGTGTGTGTGTTTATCCTTGTTATGTTACTCAGCAATTCCATTCAGTGTCTAAAGAAAGTGATAAAAGATGGCTTCTTTCATGAAACAGGATTTTCAGTCTGGTTCAGAGGAAGTAACTGCCAAAACACAAAATACTGTTGACACCATAAACTTGTGTTGGGATGGAAAAATAATTTAAATTTGACAAAAGAGATTCACTAGGGTTTAATTGGGGTTAAGTACGGAAATATATATATATATATATATATATATATATATATATATATATATATATATATATATATATATATATATATATATATATAAACATGCCAGGTTGTGCTGTAAATAATGAAAACAATCCTTGACAAAGAACTTCAAAGTAAAGTGGAGTTACTGACACTGGAGAATCCTTCCATTAATGTTAAATTAACGGACACCTTCAACATGTTCAACAGTGTTACTTTTTTCTTTTAGAAATAACTCACTAATTGGTATATCATAAGGAGAAGTTTCTGTAGATTGTCCACCTCACCATTCTGTTTGTAGCTGTGACAATGGAAAAATAACGCATTAGAACAAGCACATAAGCCTGAATTACAGCCAAAACTATTGACAGAGCTTCAGAGAAAACATAGACAGAACATGTAAAAAAAACACCACTACACTGTCTATTAGTTATTATTTTGAAAAACATTAAAGGAGTTGAATCATATATATATTTATACAGTGTATATATATGCTAACTAATGCTAACTGATAAGTAGCTGATTACACAGTTAGCATGGTATTCTTTAGCAGCTACAATAGCACCAATTTTTTTCTACTATCTACATTATGACAAAAAAAAATTTTCTTAGGAAAAAAACATTCTAAGGGACTTAGCGTTATAAGGTTTATGTAAGACATAAAACTAATTTAATTTGTCTAACATACATTTGGCTTAATGCTTTCTTTATATGTACATGAACCTTGTTACACATTAGAAACAGTATACAAAGTACAAATGAGAGGGTTTAAACAAAGTGGCAAGTTAAAATCATTCACTCTCTATAGTCTCATCTAATTAATTTGGATTGCTGAAAATCTTAACATGTTTTCTTGCTCTCCTGTTTAACATTTGCAATCCTATCCTCTTAATACTTGAACACGTCTTTCAACCTTGTCATTTAGACACTCAGATTAACTGAAAGATTCCGACAGCAAAAAAGGAAAAAAGGAAGGTGTGGAAAAAAGGGGGGGAGTTACTGCACCTTCTAATCTTTTAATCATTATCATCCCTGAAGGAGGCTTGGCAGAGAGTTAATGGCTGGTGAAAACCCATGATAAATGTCAATTAGATCTGGGTAGAAATGGTGTAATATACAAATGCATAGAAAAAAAAAGAAAAAGAAAGATAAAGGAGAAGTTTAGGATAACAAGGAGCATCCACAGTAGTTCCAGGACCCAAGGTTTCCCAGCAGACCAACCAGTTCATCACAGTGCCTTCACAGGCTTGCTTTGTATCCATAGTGCATCTTAATGTCATCTCTTCCCCAGGTAAGCAACACATATGATGTAAAGAAAAACATGATTTATCAGACCAGACCACCTTCTTCCACTGATCAACAGTCATGATTAAATGTCCATTGTAGGGTGGTATACAGGGGTCAGCATAGGCACTCTGAATCAACTTTTATTTAACACAATGCGATTCAATGCAAAAACGATGAAATGAAAAATATATGATGCTATGCAATTCAATATGGTACAGCTAGTTTGCTCTTATTTCTTTCTATCAAACTGACAGCATCATTTTACATAATTATAAAAATGTCTTCTGACTTCTAATGCATGACCCTCTCACAAACAGCCCTCTGTTGTACAAAAATAAAGGAAAAAGTTGAAATATAATCAGTTGTTCTTTTCCTGTTCTGTCCCCAAGAAGATGCAGCTCTACCTCTGCCATGTTAATCTCTATTCTATGTGACTCTCAGGACACGCCTCTGTCTCCAGTGTTGTGAGACGTCATATTCACGTAGCAGCAGCGGTGCTGAGAGAACGTGCTCAAGAATGTATGATATAAAATGTTGGTCACTTTCTAAATAATACTTGTATAATTACTAAATAAAAGTTAAATACTAAATAAAAGTTGAGCACATCTACTAACAATTCTATATAAGTGAACTGGTTTATGCAAATACATATGCAAAAAATTACACCATTTTTTAAATCGATGCATCACATTGTTAACTTGTGAACATTGTTAACGAAGCGAATCTGTGAATCTTAACAACCCATCATAGTACCTTTGTTTTTACATACAAGAATCCAAAACCATCAATATTTTTTATATTATTTTTATATACGTTTAAAAAAAAAAAGAAAAAAAAGAAAAATACATTTCATTTTTGCTTGAATCAATTGAAATAAAGTCAAAACATGGCACAGAATTCATTCTCGAAAAGTCTAAAGAAAACAGCAACCTATAATCTTTTAATCTTTTCATTCGTACCTCTAAAATAATCCGCTTTGGCAGGGAGCTCATGAAAATGCTTTAATGCGTGTTAATTAGCTGTGAGAAGCCAGACACACACACACACACACACACACACACACACACACACACACACACACACAGAAGAAGGATATGTTTTGTGTCTTAATCAGTTCTTTTCTGAGCAGAACTCTAACTTAATCCTCCACTGAGTCTGTCTGTCTCTCCTGTGAGGGGTTTCATTTTAACTCCAGCTCGGAGAGAATCCCTTAAACACACCCTTCAGACCTGCTGCCTCTCTCTCTCTTTCTCTTCCTCCCTCTCTATCTTCCACTTCCTCCCTCTCTTTCTTCCTTTTCCTCTCTCTCTCTCTCTCTCTCTCTCTCTCTCTCTCTCTCTCTCTCTCTCTCTCTCTCTCTCTCACTCTCTCTCTCTTTCTCTCTCTTCCCATGTACTATCTCTTCTTTCCCCACTTTGTCTTGTAGTTCCTGTATGTAGTAGATCACAGAAATTAAAGGATTTTTAAATCCTCTATCTCTGGTGGGAAAGGATTTTCAGGAGAGTCAGAATTAAATTATCTTTTTTGTGTGCTTTATATTTAAAAAATATATATATATTCAATATTCCCGAAACCAAAAAAACTCATGTTCCTATTCATGTTTGATTACACAAAAAAATGTGAATGTATATGATGTTTATAATTACAAAGTTATAATCTATACTGCTTGTAATATAATTTGATGCTAAAGTCATTTTTATGTTTTATGATCAAGTGTAAATCATGCCAGATATCAGATCAGAAATTAAGCTGAACATTAGGTCTTGGAAAAAGACAAATACACTTATACTACCAAAATGCAAAAGTGCTGTGACCTTGTTACTGTGACAGGATGTGATATAAAACATTATATGTTTTGTTCATTTATCATACCTAAAGCAGAAATGTACACAGAAATCTGGCCTTCTTCTTCATTCTGTCAATCATGAAAACTTAACAGTAAATAATGTATAATTTATAATAAGTTACTGGGGTTATTATCTTTTTGGTTAGTTGTAAAGGTATTCTAAATTGTCATACTATCTATAACTAAGAAAACACATAACCTGATCTATACATCATCCAGCAGTAATTACAGGCCATGTGGACAGAGCTGTCTTTTTTTTTTTGTTTTCTTTTTACAAGAGGCGTTTAAATTAATAAAAATGTATGCTGGCATGGCAGTGCTACATGCAGTAGTAAGTGGCTAATGTCACAGGCCAGTCGAGATACTGTTAATCAAGATGGCATGTGGTAATTTAAGCACAGTACGTTGATGAGTCGCTCAGCTGCAGTAAGACTTTCGAATGGTGTAATCATAAAAAAAAAAAAAAAATGGCTGTCTGTCCATCAGTGACAATCCTGGTTGTGGTGGTTCTCAGCCCACAGCAGTCATTCCTGTGAACATTCATTACGAGGAGCGCCTGATCTTGGGTAATCGACGCGTAACCTCGGGAAATTGCACAAGAGATGAATCTTTCTGTGGGTATAGCGAACACAATCATTCACCAGGATGTCCTAGGATGGTTCAGGTCTTTGTAGGCGAATCTTTCTAGGCATTAGTTAAACGCTGGGATAATGTAGCAGGGGAGTATGTTGAAAACAGAAATGCAGTTTCCACTATTCCACTAAATGCAGTTTCCACTATTTTCTATTTTATAAACTCAAAAGTCCCGTTTTGACTTGAACCCCCCTCGTATTATCATTGAAACCAAATTGAATGATAAATGGATACATGGTAAACACGTTTATTCACTACACCAATGTATTTAGGTTTAAAGGGAAAAAAGGCCTCTTTCAAACAGAATTATTAAAAATAGATACAGCACTGCAGTAGGTAGAGGATGAGCCTAATAATAGCATAGCGATCTGAGCAAATCATGAAGTTCTACATAGCCATATACACCATTTTACTTAGAAATACTCTGTCACATAATGGAAGAAAATTCTTATTTCACGTCATGCCGTTTCAGTGAGAAAACAGCAAGAAGGCTTGGTGAGGGATTTACTTAACAATTAGGAGTTTCATCTGTTTGTTTTTCAAAGACTAAGCCCTGTATCTTGTTCCCATGCTCATGCTTTGAGAAAAAAAAAGACAAAGCACTCAACACAAAGCGGAATGATCATCTGAAAATAAAGTCAATTCTGCATTTACAAACAATTTTATTTCCATTCGAATAAATGAATGGACTAAACCATTTCTTTAACCACTACATAGAAATCATAGGTTTCTTTTTTATCTCTATGATATTTTACTTTGCAGGAAAGAACAGCTGATTATCATCTTTCCCAAACTAAACACATTTATATTAGACCCTAAAAACACTAAAAACAAACTCCCCACATACACCCCCAGGTCCTCGGACCACATCATATTTACATACAACGAAGATACCAATGATGGCACACATCCAAAAGTTTTTTTTTTCTTTTACAAATGTCTCTCAGCTCTCATTCCACATGCTGACTGAAGGAAACGAACACTTAAGTCAGGTCACAGGATATGACAGTAATCAACATGTCACAATAACTCCATCATGCAGCTGTTAAAGAGTGCTGAAGTGAAGTTGAAATGACTGAAATCATAAAATAAATAAAATCATATAGAATAATAAACTATTTAGCTAAAAAGAAACCTAATGGCGTGACATGTTTGTCAAAAAATTAATTTCAGGGTCATATTAATTGTAATATATTAATTAACCGTGTGTGTGTATATATATATATATATATATATATATATATATATATATATATATATATATATATATATATATATATATATATATATATACAGTATATAGGATAATCAAGGATAAAGAAAATACAAAAAAATATAAATTTTAAATAAAAAATAAACACATAAATAAAAATAATATGACAATATATATATATATATATATATATATATATATATATATATATATATATATATATATATATATATATATATATATAATTTTCTTGTTTTTATTTATTTTTTTATTTATTTATTTATTTATTTATTTATTTATTTATTTATTTATTTATTTATTTAACCCTTATTTCTCTTTTTAACATCTTCATTTAAATTTAAATTGCCAAACTGAATTTTGTTGTATTATATACAATGTATTTTATTGTATTATTGTAATGTAGTATTATTATATAGTATACAATGACAATAAATAGGTGCCTTACTTACTTATCATTTCCATAGCAGAAACATGTGCGACATGATTTGTAGACAAATGAAAAAAACCTCAGGACGAGTTGTTTTAGGAAAATCAAATTCAAAAATGATTGAGTTTCCTTTACAACAACACCTAAAATGTTAGGAATCAGTGATCCTAAAATGGAACTAATTTACTGGCAATTGAAATTGAATTGGAAATCCAATATCCGTATCTGGTTTTGAAGACTTTTGTTTTGGGGGAAAAAAGACATAAAACCTCTTCATGCTTGTATGTTTTGTATTCTGCGACTTTTATGATGCCCTTAGAATATAAGCATTTTCTAAATAACACCGATCCAAAGGTTCTATGTCCAATTTAAAGATGCCGTCTAACAATACATTTAGCTCAGCTTATTGTAGAAAATAATGATTTTGCCTATGTCTGCAATGCCTGGTATTAGAAAACGATATTGAAACCTGCACAAGATCACATGCTTTCAAAAGACCATTTCTCTGAAATAAAATACAGGTTAGTCATATCACAATTAGAGACACTCCTTAAATCTTTTTTTACGGACTTGGCTTGCCAGAGATGCTTGAATCACGTACACCCACATGCAGGGGCACACAGACTCGCCGAGAAATGTTGGAATCTGTTTTCAAAACGGCATAATAGTTTTGTCTTACACAACAGAGTCTGTGTTTTTATGAAAGCTTTAACATGCACAAACTGCAGCATGGCGAGTTTCATTTGTGTGTGTCCTCAAAAGGATTCCTAAACACTTTTATTACCCCACACTTGTTCTTTTTGTGTGCTGTGGGCACAATTTTATTGCGTGTTTTACCACAGATACTGACTTGTATCACTCCTCTCTTCACTGAACACACACCACAGGGGTATGAATGAACTGCATTGTACTGATACAGTCATAACTAAAGAACCACCAATTGGGGTAACATGGAATTTAATGATGATTTATTGATGCTGAATAGCTGAGGGTTAAAGAGACACACATAGAGACACACAAAGAGACACACAGAGTCTGTGCGTGAGTTTTAGTTTGACTCGATTTGTGTTTAGTTAAATGGCGTAATGTGATTAAATAAATTATTCATCACAAATATTTAAAGCAAAATTTAAGCTATTAAGCAACATTAATATTAGAATTCATAAATAAGGGGAGGTGGTAGCTCAGTGGTTAAAGTGTTGGACTTCTGATCAAAAGATTATGAGTTCAAATCCCAGCACCAACAAGCTGCCACTGCTGGGCCCTGGTGCAAGACCCTTAACACTTAACTGCTCAAGTTGAATAAATGAGATCATTGAAAGTCAGCCAGGATAAGGGCATCTGCCAAATTCTGTAAATGTAAATACAATTACAGACCTGTGTCTCCCATCTCTGGTCCTGCAGACTTGAATTTTTTTCAATTTCATCAATTCTACTCGTAATTTATATCCACAGCTCCCAGCTTGGCTAAAATATACAGGACTCAATATTACTGAAGACCTAAGCATGTTGGGAGGAAAGCACTAATTTCCATTTTTTTTGTTATACTTTATCTTACAAAGATTTAGAATTAGTTAGTTTTGGTCTGTTTGACAAAGACGATGTTGTACTGTTTAGAGACAGTGGCATTGATTAAAAGACAGGAGATGGAGCTGGAGGTGGCAGAGCTGAAGATGTTAAGGTTTTCGTTGGGAGTGACGACGATGGACAGGATTAGAAATGAGTTTATTAGAGGGACAGTGCATGTAGGATGTTTTGGTGACAAGGTGAGGGAGGTGAGATTGAGATGGTTTGGACATGTGCAGAGGAGGGACATGGGGTATATTGGTAGAAGAATGCTGAGGATGGAGCCACCAGGTAGGAGGAAAAGAGAAAGGCCAATGAGGAGGTTTATGGATGTGGTGAGGGAAGACATGCAGGTAGTTGGTGTGAAAGAGGCAGATGTAGAGGACAGGGGGGTATGGAGACGGATGATCCGCTGTGGTGACCCCTAATGGGAGCAGCTGAAAGAAGAAGAAGAGGTCTGTTTGACAAAGAACAAAAGAGAACGGTTACCTCACTTCTGTTTTACACACTAGAATTACTAGTGCCATGTTCTGTGCAATTTACACAGAGATATATTAACTGAAGGCCATGTAAAAAAAAAAAAATACCGAAGTTTTTTATGAAGGTTGCACCAAAGAAATAAATCCAATACTGAATAGTGGACCAATGGGTATATGTTTGCAAGTACACCCTTGTTTATAGTTCTTTTTTGCACATTGTACTGTACAACATATTATTCGGTAGGTTTACTGGTCGGTGCTATTTTGTCCTGCACAGTCTTGCGTTGTCTGTTTGTACTGTCTTTTGTCTTGCACTGTTTGCACTAGGTTGCACATGATTCACATTATGACAGCCTACTTTAGTCTTAAGCTCTGTGTTCTGTGATGCAGCTCTTTGTTGTATGATGTAGCTCCATGTTGTTTTGTGTAGCACCAGGGTTCTGGAGAAACGTTGTCTCATTTTACTGTGTACTGCGTCAGCTATACTGTATATAGTTGAAATGACAATAAAAGCTCTCACTGAAATAAGTGGGAATAATAAAATTACAATCCATAATGCAACAAACATCTCTAGAATTATTAGAACACAAGGATGTAATGATGCGTACATACAAGTTTTGCATCTAATGTAATTGCACTGTTTTAACACCAGAGGTCGTAGAACCAAACCATTAAGACTGTTGAGCTTCAAACGTCACCAGTCCCCTAATCCACAACATTGTACACAGCATGAGAAAAAGGTGGCAGAAGTCAGCTGCTTTAATCGAGTTTGGAGCTCTATTTCTACTTAAAATGTACTGTAAGCATCAGCAGAGCTCATTCCATTCCAATCGATCAACCAAGTGAACCTCTAGTACATTTTGTTTCTAAAATTTGAACAATTATTTGTCATAGTTTGCCTTTAAATTCAATTTGACAATTCAATTGTATCTAAGCATCAAGCTGGCATTGTGAACTAAACTGAAACATGACCAGAGTGTATCATTATAACCTTACCAGGATGTACATTTTGCTAGAATAAATGAAATAAAAGTAATTTTTATGATCATACTAGTATCTAGTTATCATAGCATTTGTGATATAACGGGAAGAACTAATGGTGAGCATGATCAAATGTAGAAATATTGTCCTGAGCTGAAAATCATAAGGGAAAATATGTTCACTGTAGATGAGCACACTGTAAAGTGTACGTGCCGTAGAGCAGAGCAGCCCATAGACGTGTGCAAGATACCGTAAAGCGTGCCTCAGGAGAGAAGCATTCTGATAGCATGAAACAACAGATTACTTCAGGAAGGCCTGCCCGATTTCTCCACCCCGCGGCATCACCTGAATCTGACACAGTAATGACACACTTCTGTCAAGTAATTTAATTGTAGGTTCAGAAAACAACACAAAAGGTTATATAAAAGGTTATGAGAGGTTACAGGGTTATTTGAGGTTATTAAAAGTCTGTATTGTGCATAGTTCTTTTTTTTTTTGCCTTTAGAATTGCAGAAACAATGATAATGATTAAGCAACTTTTTTATTGTTTTATGCTTATAAGTAATGTCATATAAGCTGGCATGATAACCATTGACTGACCTAACATTTTTGTTAGTTTTGGCTCAATACAGATTTTGAGATTCCTCAAAATTCTATAAACAATACCCCACAATGACAATGTAAAAATAAGTTTGTTTGAAATCTTTGCAAATTGATTGAACATTTATTGAATCACATGTGCATAAGTATTCACAGTCTTTGCCATGATGCTTCAAACTGAGCTCAGGTCCATCCTGTTTCCACTGATTATACTTGAGATGTTTCTACAGCTTGATTGGAGTCCATCTGTGGTAAATTCAGTTGATTGGACATGATTTGGAAAGACACACACCTGTCTATATAAAAGGTCTCACAGTAACAGTGCATGTTAGAGCAAAAACCAAGCCATAAAGTCCAAGGAATTGTCAGAAGACGTCAGAGACAGGATTGTATCTTGGAAGGTACAGAAACATTTCTGCAGCATTAAAGGTCCCATCCAAGAGATCTTCTCTTTCTAGAGCGGGTTGCCTGTCAAAATGAGCAAACAGGGGTCATCAAGGTGACCAAGAACCCGATGGTCACTCTGAAAGTGCTCCAGCGTTTCTCTATGGAGAGAGGAGAACCTTCAGGAAGAACAACCATCTGATGAAACAAAGATTGAACTCCTAAACCTGAATGCCAAGCATCATGTCTGGAGGAAACCAGGCAGCACTCATCACTTGGCCAATACCATCAATACAGTGAAGCATGGTGGTGGCGGTATCATGCTGTGGGGATGTTTTTCAGTGGCAGGAACTGGGAGACTAGTCAGGATCAAGAGCAGCAATGAATGAATACATTGCTTGATGAAATCCTTGAGACATCCTTGATGAAAACCTGCTTCAGAGCGCTCTGGATCTCAGCCTGGGGCGACCGTTCATCTTCTAACAGGGCAATGACCCTAAGCACACAGGAAAGATAAGAAAGGGGTGGCTACAGGACGACTCTGTGAATGTCCTTGACTGGCCCAGACAGAGCCCAGACTTGAACCCGATTGAACATCTCTGCCCAATAATAAATTTGTCAAGCTTGTAGCCTTATATTTAAAAAGACTTGAGGCTGTAATTAGTGCCAAAAGGTGCTTCAACAAAATATTGAGCAAAGGCTGTAAATACTAACATACATGTGATTTTTTCTTTTTCTTTTTTCTTTTGTAATAAATTTGCAAAGATTTCAAACAAACTTCTTTCACATTGTCATTATGGAGTATTGTTTGTATAATGTATAAATAATTAATTTAATTTAATTTGGAATAAGGCTGTAACATACTGTAACAAATTGTGGAGAAAGTAAAACGCTGTGAATCTTTTCAGGATGCTCTGTAAGTCTAACTGGCTCTTCACTTTACCACTTACTGTATGACTAGATAAAATAGACATTGATCAGATGAGAAACACCTATTAATTTAATTTAAATAAACACATGTCTTTGTCTATTAATGTACTGTGTTTCTTGTCAATTCAAACAAGTTGCCATTTTGCTAGTAATAGCAGAAATAATATACTTTGCAGTGTTGTGTTTAAGGATTCAGTTTGCTCCAGTGAATACTGAAAGGGGGATTTCTTTTCAAATGCATATGAACCATTAAGGTGTTCTAGCCTGTATCTTTGAAATAACACTTTCCTGTAAAACTGTATCTGTATAGTTGAAATGAGCAGATGGGGGTGAATCATGGTAACCATCATGTACATGTTCCTCACCAAGCTTGCAGGCAGGCTGTGAGTTGGTATCGAATAAATCCTTATTGTGTACATCTTCTCCATGTATTCTATTGAAAGAATCGAATCCCAGAAGAACTTATCTCACTGTGCCATGTGTCAGATAGATGGCACTTTATCACTGCTTGATCTGTGCCCAAATCCATCTCCATGATGATATGATTTACATAAGTTGGAGTGGAAAATCTTGAGTGGCCTGCATTAGAGCTCTGACCTCAACCCGATTTAACGCCTTTGGGATGCATTGGAACGCTGACTGCACCCCAGGCCTCATCACCATACATCAGTACTTGACTTTTTTAACACCCTCGTGGCTGAATATCCACAAACTCTCCACAGCTACACTCCAAAATGTAGTGGAACATCTTCCTAGAACAGTGAAGGTTATTATAACAGCAAATGGAGAATGAGATGTTTAAAATGCACGTGTTCACATACGTTTATCCAAATATTTGAAACGGATACAGGACAGATAAAGTTCGGAAATGTCACATTCTCATGTTTGAGTTTACTGTAATGAATAATGTACTTGCCCATGTTTGTTTCACTGGATTAAGACATTAGTTTAAAACCCACATAATAGCTGTTACAGGATAGCTATATAGATATTATATAATTAAATGATCATAATTATATTATTATAATTATATCAGCAGATTTTGTTAATACATGCGTTTTAATGTAATTAGTTTAAATGAGTACGAGGGGTGTGGATGTGTTGCCAAAACAAGAATAATGAGGTACATTTTAAAAATGATTACCAATTGATTTTTCGTATGATATAAAATCACATGAAACGTGTAATTATTTGGGATTGTTTTGTCCTATGCTAATATTCTCATGATTTGTGTTGCCCAGTTGCCAATAGCCCTTCCTGCCTCTACTAACGAAAATAATGGTGGCTCATCTCCGCCTCTCAGGTGATAACACTGCCAAACGCTGCCAAACACACAAAATGTCTCAACACATTTTGAGAAATAGTTTAATATTGTAAAGCATTTAAATCCCACCTTAGACATGGATAAACTCTGTGCTGTTTGCACAACAGGCAAACACCTAGAAAAGTGTTTAGAAGATCAGAAATGAGGAGAGATGATGGTAAACAAAGCAACTTGCTGTGTATATTGACTTTATTTTAGACATTGTCACACGGCAGCTTTGTCTAGCCAGATGCTTCTTTATGTACATTTCTGCATTACTGTTGTAGAAGTATAGCAGTACTAAGTGTGCTGAAAGGAAGTTCAGTAAGTGGTCTTATTCACAAAGTGGCAGTGTGGCTAAAGGCTTTAATTTCATCCAGTTATTAGCCACTTCCACTTGTTCAATCAATTTGGCTTAGTCAATTTTGATAAGTTCTATCAAGTGTGGGTCCTCCTCGGCTGGAATGAAGACATACAGGCATGATTGCTCTTATCTGATAAGACTGGACAGCCCTGATTTTAATAGATATGTGTAAAAAGGTAATCCACAAGATGATTGTTTATTTTATTTCATTTTCTAGTGTTGGTCCTTATAATTGACTATAAAACAAAAAAAACAGTTTGGAGTTTTTCTTTTTAATCATGTCCCAAAGTTTTTTTACTCATCCATCACAGCAACTTTCCAATGATTTCAATTATTAGTTATACGAAGAAAACAATGTATTTATATATTAAAAAAAAATAATAATAAAAAAAATACAAATTTGGTATGTTTAATCCCTTTAGAGAGAGAGAGACTTTAGAGATGTGTTGACAATGAAAACTCCTTCTGAAGAAAATAAATTAAAGGACATCACTATATAATAATCTATTTTTTGGAGCATCAATTATACAATTCCCTGAAGATAAAGAAGCATACTAACATTTATGGCATTTGGCATATGTCCTTATCCAGAGTGACTTACATTTAACTCTTTCATATATCTGAGCAGCTATGAGGTTAAGAGCCTTGCTTAGGGGCCCAGGAAGTAGCAGTTTGGAGTGGCTGGGATTTGAACTTGCAACCAAAGTCCAAAGCCTTTATCACTAAGCTTCAATCTCCTTACATTTTTACAAGTTAATTAATATAATCCTGCAAAATACTGCAGCAAAATAACTCTCTTTAATTTACTTCCATTAAACATCCAGGTCATTGTCATGGTGTGATTCCAGTCCTTCTCAGAGCACCAAGTATACACACTTGTTCACACCTAGGGGCAAATTATCTTCCTGCACCTACTTCCATGCTTCTTAGTGGGTAGGAGGGAACCAGAGAACTGACAGAAAACCCACTTTAAAATGAAGAAAAACATAAATACAGAATCTGCACAAACAGTAATCTGATCTCTGTGAGGAAGCAACAATTAACTCTGGTCCATCAATTTACACTAATTTGATATCCACACTACTTAATTTATAAACTCAATTAAAACTTTATATATTTACAGGATGCTCTAAACTGTATTTGTCAGCTTTTGGTTGGCCTCCAAATGTGCTGATTTAATCTATGTAAAACCATTTAAGTTCCTTATTTGCATTTGCTCAGTGAATAGTGTGAAAGTGTCTTTGCTAGGACAAGCCAATTAAGCCTGAGTAAATGTTTATCCACAGTATTAGCTCCCCTCACCTCTCAGAAAAACAATATTCAAACAGCTTTAACAATCATTTGTGTAGTGATTAAATTTAGCCCTTAAAATTACATATCAATGGACAACATTTAAAATTCGAAAGCTCACGCATAGAAGATTAAACCTGAAATTAAAGCTTTCCCTGTTTTAAAAACAGAAGTGTAATGTTTAGGTTTGAAATATTTGATTTCTAAGAGCGACAAGAATTTATTAGATAAACTAATGCTATATATAATTTTAACATTTATATTTCTATTATTAACATAAAAATTTAGATTTTATTATTTCTAAAAAAATATGTTAATGTTAATGTTCAAATTTTATTATCATTGTTTTATATTAAACTGTCTTCATGGTATATAAATTATGTTTATTTTAATAATCCTTATAAAACATTTTATTGGAATAAATAATATCTTCTAATATGTCTATAATCAAAAAATGGACATTATGATCTAAAATTTTAAATGTTGATGCTCAAAATGATAAAATCTACAACAAAATAAATGTATATTCTTTGACGTGTTTAAAAAACTTTGCTTAGGCACAGACTGGAATCTTTGAAATTTTGTGTAGAAATATTGTAAAGTTTTATTATACTAGAGACATTGCATGCTGCATTAAAATGGCAAATACTTTACAGCAGAGGTCCCCAATCACCGGGCCATAATCCAGTACCGGGCTGTAGAATAGTTGCTACTGTGTTGCAAGAGACAAATGTCTATAGACATTTTAATGCATTTAATGCAATTTGATTTGATTTGATTTGAGATATGACACTATTATATAATATGCATTTTGGCCTTTAAGAGCTACTACTCAAAATTACATATGCTGTAAAATGTATATATTTTTGTAGAGAAAATATTTTTAAAAACAACCCCTGAAAAATGAAACTGGTCCGAATTGTACAAAGACTGCAGACCCCCTGGTCTAGAGAGCAACAGTGATTGATGGTAAATGAATGTAAAGTGAATGAATCTGAAGTGATCTGAATGCTGTATTTTCCTTGGATCCGCATTAGTTGGACGGCATGCAATGAAAGGGTTGAGGGCAAATTCACAAACCAATAAAAAACAACTCAGCAATCAGGATATGTACAGCATTTAACACAATCCAAAAGTCCCCACAATCTCTAATCCCTCACCCCAATTGCTGACTGTTTCAGAGCTTTTAATTGAAAGACTAAAAGCTAAAATGTTTCCGCTTGGTTACTAACGTAAATGTTTTGGTTACGTTTAGGTGTAGCCTAGCATTTTTTATCCAAAGTAATCATTAGGTCACTGGGAAGTCTTCAGAAAGATTAAAGTGTGTGTGTGTGTGTGTGTGTGTGTGTGTGTGTGTGTGTGTGTGTGTGTGTGTGTGTGTGTGTGTGTGTGTGTGTGTGTGTGTTTAAGACAAGTACTATATTAGTTGGCTATACAAAAACATGTTGGCATTTGAGATAAAGATAAGCCAGAGATAAAGGTTAATGACAGATTAGTGACACAATCTATCTTTTAGTTGCAGCTATGTGAAATTTACAGAAGACTTGAAATGAAAATAAAGGAGAAGGAGAGGTGGAATGTACAGAACATTTTTTTCTCTTTTATTTAAAACATTTCCGTAATCATCATAATAGAGGCACTGTGTGTAGATATAACTTCCTTCATTGTAAGAATGGAGCAAAAAATAAATAAAACTCTGATGAACAAAAACAAGTACACTCCTATATCATATTTTAATTTTCCAAAAAGAAAGTATTTTATATAATTATAGTATTAAAATATATGATCTTTTAATGTGAATAAATATTTCACTAAAGAGGATTAAACCAGCCATAGCAGGAAGGAATAGAGGGTGAGAAAGGCCTTGAGGCAAAAAGAAAAAAGAAGTGTGGCATAATTGCTTGTAATTAGCGTAATTAAAGTCTGTGAGCTAAGGGGTTGAACAGGTTGGTAGACAAAGATAAAGGCATAGGTACAAATAGCGACATGGGTACATATAAGAACAAAAGATGTAGGATGAAATGTTGGTAGAGGTGGAGTTCCAGATATAGACTTACAGTAAGCAATGACAGACAGTGGAAAGATAAAAGGAAATTGAAATGTAGAGATGGAGAAACATGTTTAAATTCAGGGAAAGGTACAGATTAAGGTAAAGACAGTGGAACAAGGAAAAATGGTGGTACAGCAGTAAACAGTGGTACAAAAGAAAGACATTAATTAAGATAAAGGCAGTGGTACAAAGGAAGACATAAAAAAGTAAAGACAGTAGTAAAGGGAAAGACAATAATCATGGTAAAGACAGTAATAAAGAAAGAGACCATGGCCCAGTTAAAGGCACAGGTTATGGGAAAGACAGTAATACAGGGAAGAAAGACATTAAACTTTCTTTCTGCTCCTCCCATTAGGGGTCGCCACAGCGGATCATCCATATTCATGATCCGCATGTTTAATTTGGCACATGTTTTTACGCTGGATGCCCTTCCTAACGCAACCCTCCCCATTTATCCAGGCTTGGGACCGGCACTTAGAGTGCACTGGCTTGTGCAACCCTAATGGCTGGGGTTGGTTCCCTGACCAAGAAAGACATCGATGAATGTAAAGACAGTGGTACAAAGAAGGACTCATGCAAAGGTAAAGACTGTGGTACAGTGAATGACAATGATCAGGGTCAAGACAGTGATAAAGAGAAACCATGGTCTAGGTAAAGACACAGGTGAGTGTAATGATAGTGACAGAGGGAAGACAGTGGTTCAGGTAAAGACCCAGATGCAGGTAAAGACAGTATTGCAGGGAAGACCATGGAAGACCAGGTGAAGCCCTAGGTGAAG
This sequence comes from Silurus aristotelis, assembly GCF_946808225.1. Classification (NCBI taxonomy): domain Eukaryota; kingdom Metazoa; phylum Chordata; class Actinopteri; order Siluriformes; family Siluridae; genus Silurus; species Silurus aristotelis. The sequence continues at coordinate 28,389,170 of NC_139579.1, forward strand.
ATACTGACAGTGATAGAGGGCATACATATTAATACAGTTGAAGAGAAAGATGCAGGTGAAGGTAAATATGCAAGTCAAGGTTAAGACATAACTGGTAGCCATAAAGTAAATAAAGCTAGAAAAGCAGGCACCATCAGTCAGTAGTTAATTTTTTATCATTTTATTTTCAAGGAAAAAAGCTGTGATCCATCTATTTATGGAAACAATTAGGATGATTTTATGCACAGGCTACATAGTTGCACCCAGAACCACTGATCATACCAGGAGCACATTGATAAGTTATTTGAAATTGAATTAAATTGAAATTTAACTTAGTTATTTCATTTTTTAGAAAGTTTTACACAGACTTTCATTGATTATTAATTAAAACAGACTTTAAATGGTGGTGAAGTTATGGGATGGTGGGATGTGGGTGGAGATTTAAAACTTAGTTCTCTGGGTGGAGTAGGACTCAGACAGGATAAGACATCGGTTAAGTTTTCACCAGAAAGAGTAATACTTACAGCTAGAGACCAAAACAGAGGTTGAAGTACAAGAGGAATTGTGCAAGAACTACTGTGCAGGTGCACCTCCCAAAAGACTTCTAAGTAACGTGTGGAACATTTTTTTTGCAATGATGTTTTTCACAGCCACAGAAAAGACCTAGTGCTGTTGTTAGGGAATCTGAATCACGCAATACATGCTGATGCAGGAATTTCAGATTTTTGATGACTTTTGGGATACATGTTGTTAAGGCTTGCCATGAAATAGAGTTCAGAGGTTATGAGGTGAAAGGTGAAGAGGTGAGGGTATTAAGAGGCATGATTGATTGGATAATTGTGCTGACAAGCACAAGATTTAACTATGGGATTTAACACATTCATCTGACTTATTTTGTTTTAGGTGACAGACATTTCAAAAAGCATTTTAGACAAAACAAAACCCATTACAATGATTCCGTCACTGAAACTGCCATTTTGATTTGTCATGATCTGTGACCATTTAACGGTGTCTGAGCATAAAATCCTGCTGACGTTAACAAGTCATTTGAGAGTCTCAGACATTCAGTCTAAGAAATCAGACATGCTTTGATCTATCCAGATATTCTTGCATTCTGCAGACATACACAGACACTTGCAGGATTTAAAGCACAATCGTTCTCACATGCAAGCACAAACACTTATTATATGTCTTAGAATGGGGTGTGCTCGGTTTCTCTTCTTTTTACCCAGCACATCCGCACACACCCCTTACTGTTCTCACCCTGGTATGTGAGGTATATAGACGGCACCCGCTAATCAGACTTTCTTAAACAGTGAGTCACTGATGAGATTTGAGATTTAAGGGTGAAAAAGTAAGAGATTAAAAAAGAATAGGGGGTCACCTGTCAATTGAAATAAATTGAATTATGTAATTGAATATTTAGATTTTAAAAATAAACTTCACTAAATTCAGTAACTTCATATAATATATATTGCACATTATATTTTATTGAATTCAATATAATTGTATTAAAAATGGCCATAGTGTTTATATATTTGTTTATATATATATTAGGAGCGGAACGGAATACATGTGGACCGAATGCAATCCTTTTTACGTGCAGAACTTAATTCCCTGATTTCCATTAGGAACGTATTTAACACAAGTTTGTTTGGTCTCCGCCTTGGACTTAAGTGTTTTAATTACTATTATTAAACTTAAAAACATATACACCAATACACAACAAAAGATTTGTTTTGCGCATGCATGAAAACGCTAAAGAATCCATAGCCCTCGCATTAGCCGCTAACCAGGAAGTGGCTAGCAACTAACGCTAGCGCTATGGATACTTTAGCGTATTATGTCCAGCTAAAGGAATTTCTCTTAAAAGGAAAAAACCTGACAATTCCACATAATGAGGAAATGAAATAAGGATGGAAGGAATAAAGCCATTTGTTAAAGTTTGCTGAAATAAGTATACTGTGTTAATAAAAAATTACAAGCAATTTTATGTTTTGCATTTCTTCTCCCTAACCGGACCAAAATTGAACCGAGGTTCAACCAAGCTCTAACATATGTATATGTATACAGCATGGGCCAGCGTTTGTAAGTTCAAATTGTACAATTTTTACAATTTTGAACTTTTTTTGAATCTCTTTATTATCAATATTTCAAAATGACCCACCATACAATGCAAATTTTTAATTATTGAAAATGCACACACACACACACACACACACACACACACACACACACACACACACACACACACACCATGTTCATTTACACGTAATTGTCAAGAATGAGGTGGAAGTAAATTTTCCTGGCCTGTGTGTGTGTGGGAGAAGAAAAACACCCCTGCTGGTCATTGTTTGTTTGAATGATTGACAGGTGTGTATCACAGCATGTTAACACAGCCAGTAAGGCAGAGGCAGGCACGCAGGCAAGCACACACACACACACACACAAACACACACACACACACACACACACGCACACAACTTGAACCAAACACACCCTACCCATTCCCTGTGGTGAAGCTGTCAATCATTTTGAATTGTACCACTCAGGGTCTGCACTCCTTCCCTCTATTCCTTACTCCACCCCCAATTTAAAAGACCCCGCCCCCTATGTGTGTCCCCTGCTGAGTTTGATTGACAGCTTGACTGTGAGAATGGATAGTGCTCTGGGAAACCTCCCTCCTCCCCTGGCATGGTCTTGGCCCGGTCTTGCCCTGGCGCTGCGCTCGACTCCCAGCGGATAACGCTAAGCTAATTAGCGACTGGTGGTCATGTTTCGCCATAAATCATACAGACTGATGCTGACAGTGACCATGAAAACCAAACCTGCCACAGACCAACCGGTTAGCTTCTCTCCCCTTTTCTCTCTGTTCACTTGAAGGCGAGACAGATGGAGGAAAAGCGTGAGATGTGTTGAATGAGTACGTGTACAGCAGGACTCCTTTGGCCCCTTGGGTGTTTTCTCTTTGAGAGTGGAATGTCTCGCCTTGCTGATTGTTCTCCAGGCCTTTGAGCAGATCTCTGAAAGGAGCAACGGAGTCAGCAGAGCTTTTTGAAGGCTGCCGCACTGAGGCTCCAGAGACGCCTCTGAAGACGGAAGGGAACCTTTTCACAGCGGTTTTTAATTATTGACGCGCACCAATCCAAACATGAACGCTTAGCAAGATCTCAATTAATGCCAACTGTTCGTCTGCCAGCTGTTCAGCCAACTAACCGCTTCTGATCAGTCCACTCTAGTAAGTGGTTCTATGTTTTAGGCTCCATCAGAATAGTATGATTAAATCTAATGGACCCAAATCAAGTCTTCTTTCTAACTATAGAGGACTTCCAATTGATTTTCAATTGAAATGCTGGCTGTGCTCAGCCATGCGTTCGGCTCATATAGGAATATCCAATCCCATTAAACTTGAACACATTTGTTGGGTTATGCATTACATAGAATACCTTTATAATCCACTAGGAAGTGCGAAGGAAAATCACTTTAATCACAAAGAAATGATAGGAGTCATTTGTCAGTGCTTGTTGCCATGTCCAATTATCTAAATTGAGCAATTTGCATGCATACATTTAAAAACTTCATAACACACTTGACTGAAACTGATCAATGAGCAAGCAGCTATTGGACTGAAATCTATAAGGTTATTTTAAATTACTTTATTATTACTTCTCTGTATATTTGGTCCTTGCTAAATGGGAAAAAGTGTTTGAGCTCATGTTTACCATTATCCTATCACCAGTTTTCTTCAAATATAGTCCAAATATTGTCTGAATATTTTATTAACCATTGTGTCCTGATATAAAGACAATGATTAATTATTGGGCAACCACACCATATTTTTAGGAACATCCACGATACTATAGGTCGACTATAGAACAGATTTCATTCCAGAAATCTGAAATCTGGCTCCAAATTGTAGATCAATGAATAAATAAAAATTCTATTGTGATCAAATCTCTGTAATGCAAACCCTTTCCAGGCTAAATGCCTTACCATATGGTGTCAGTGTAATTTAAATATAATGATAGATAGATAGATAGATAGATAGATAGATAGATAGATAGATAGATAGATAGATAGATAGATAGATAGATAGATAGATAGATAGATAGATAGATAGATAGATAGATAGATAGATAGATAGATAGATAGATAGATCTCAATAGATCTAAAAAAAAACATAATTGATTTAAACTTTACTATAACCTTTATTGAATGTTTATGGAAGTATTATGCTTTTGTAATATCCAGAGGTAAAGCTGTTTGTTTAAGTTTCTCACCACAGGAAAAATGAGTTTTCCCTTTGTGGTTTTAGTGTAACATGGTAACATGGCATGCTGTTTTTTGTCTTATTAACTTCAACAAAGAGAACAAAACATGAGGCTTTAGAGAACAGGAGCCAGCATGCTTTATAGACATTCCGTTACATAAATAATAAATCAAAATTTGCAATCTTTGACAAATTGCTCTGGTATAAGAAGAATAAAACACTTCGGGATATGCTGTTATTGGAAAATAATTAAAGAAGTAAATTTGCTTCACATCAGGTATTATATCATACTGATATTAATAATTTACCATAATAAACAATATATGTATAGTGGTAACAAGCATTCAAATTTTCATTAGTACACATTAAGTCAATGTTAAAATAGTGACCAAATAAACTCATGTACATTCATTACTGTTTGTTTAAATGGTAATGAAACGTGAAATTAATCCAAATAAATTAAATATATTTTTTAACTTTTTTGAATGTTGCACTCTGATGGGATCCTTGTTGTAGTTATAATTAGATTATTAATTATTTGAATGATTAATAACTATATAATATAGTAATCATAATAATGATAATTGAAAAATGTAATGATAATAATGATAAAGATAATAAATAAAGTCAATTAATGGGTAAGTTCATGGCTTGTTAAATAAATAATAATTATATAAAATTATTTAAAAAATTAAAAGTAATTAATTTTGAGTGTTACCATTTGATTGAATAAATAAATTCACTGTGACTCTGGTGCGGATCTTGGATTGAAAGCCGCTCTGCAGCAGCCATCCATCTCAGTGGCAGGGGGCAGGTGTGTGTAATGTGTGTTTGAATGTGAAACGACGGCAGATAAATCCAGTTAGGCTTTGATTAGATTACAGTAGGGTAGGATGAATGGGATCAGCTAAAGGGTTGACAAAAAGAGAGACAGAGAGAGGGAGATCCTTAGAGTTGGGATTCTAAATGAAATGGCCTCGGTCCATTCACCGCCTCCAAAAACTTCCTTCCTCTCTTCTTTCATATTGATAGTGCTCCCAAAGGGGGGGCCTTGTGGGAAAGGGGGCAGGGTTGAATGAGTGAGTGTATTTGTGTCTAGGTGTCTTACTATCTGTAGCTTTTTATTTTTCTTTATTTCCAGGCATTACCCATGTCTTTCATAACTAGGAGGTTAGCAGCTCTGATAACTTTCCGAGCACTCTAGAGGAGTGTTTCTCAATCCTGGCCATGGAACACCATCAGTATTTAGGTGCTTTTCCAAATCGAATTCTAATCTAATTAACAAGTAGTACTCTGTTTAAACCAAATGAGTTAGAGGACATAAAACAAAAAATGCCCAAGTGCTCATGAACAAGAACTGAGAAACAATTCTCTGCAAATGTCCACAATACTGAACATTTGACACTGAGAATTGTATTATAAGTGACATATAAACTAACATACACTGCCTGGTCAAAAAAGCATAATTTGTTGAACCACCTTTACAGTGCTCATCTCACATGGTATTTATATTCATCCTGAACTGCATCCAGTGTTAAAGTCACGACTCTTCGGTTGACAGTTTGTGTGTGAGAATATGCTCATCCTCATTGAACAATTATTTCACATTTTGAGCCTGATAAATCCTTCGATCAGGTTTGAGCAGGTACACGATGACTTCATTTTATGACTTACTATATAATGTTGCTAAGGCTAGACCTGACCAACAGAGTAATCCCCAGATCATAACACTGCCTCCACAGGCTTGTACACTAGGCACTGAGTGCATCACTTCAACATTTTTCACCTTGGAACACCCATTGCTTTTATATAACTCTGAACTCCTTGGACCATATGCTCCACAGTCCAAACTTTATATTCGGTAGCAAACCAAAGTCCTCTTTCCCATTATAAACCCATTCAGCATTATGTATAGGAAATTAGAATCTACACAATGCATCAGATAGGGTTTAAGTTGTCAAAAAAGTTAAATAATAATAAAAAAAATAATCACTGCAATAATGATGCAATCATATATTCTTAAGTAGATGCTTATTGAAATCGAAACAGGGACATTTTGGGGTCAGGCAGTGTACCCTACAATGCAATGTTGCCTTGTAAAGTATGATATTTCTGTCAGAAGACTAAAAGCAACCATGCTGTTATAGAAAACTAATCAGTTGCAGGTTGGAAAGATGAGACCCGGTTCAAGTAGCGCCACTGTTGGATTGATAGATCACTGTATTCATCCCAGAGAGAAATTCACAATTTATATTTAAGTACCAAAACAAATGTCCCATACCCATGTCCCATTTTCCCATACCATCATGTACTGTGACTGAAAATGTTATTGACATGTTAATTTTATTGTTGTGGAAAGTCCACGACTTTCAACTGTAAGCTCCTGTGATCACTTACATTATAACAAATATCAACAGATGCCTGTTTGTACCCAGTTGTAGAGCTAAAGGTGTTGTATGGCACTCATTGCAATCAAACCTCATCATCCTTAGCAGGAAATGGCTGTCAACGATGCTGAGTAATTGACGTTCGGAGTGTTTTCTTGACTACGTCCTCAGCTCTCTTGAAAAGTTTACTTCCTTCTGACCTGCACATGTTGCACGAATTCAGTGAGCTACAGTTACACAAAGACACATACACACAGCATGAGTTAATGGCCATAGTATCTGAACATATCGTATTATTTTCAAAAGTAGCAACTGTAGCTAATACATTTAAAATGTATTATTTGCCATGATTTTAATCAGAAAGAGCAAGAGAGAGAGAGAGAGAGAGGTAGAGAGAGAGGGAGAGAGGATTATGGAATTTAAACATTCCAGACAGAGAGAAAATGTGCATATGTGTGCAATCATACAAAGTGATATATTCTTGGTTTCCTCCCCCTGTACCTTAAGGTGATTGTTTCAGCCTCACTTCCGACTGCACGTGATTAACATCCACACATGCGAATGTTTAGGTTTGTGTGTGTGTGTGTGTGTGTGTGTGTGTGTGTGTGTGTGTGTGTGTGTGTGTGTGTGTGTGTGTGTGTGTGTGTGTGTGTGTGTGTGTGTATGTGTCTGTGTGTGTGTGTGTGTGTGTGTCTGTGTGTGTCTGTGTGTGTCTGTGTGTGTGTGTGTGTGTGTGTGTGTGTGTGTGTGTCAGTCACTCTCCAGTCAGACTATGGTATGTGTTCCAGGCACTCACCTGTTTCTGGTCAACGCCCTTTCACACTCATTCACACCCTGAAGAGTAACTTCAGCGATCCAGGTGTGAACATATTCAAATAGTTATCGAAAGCAGGATACGTACCTTCATTGAATTGGCTTCTGTTTTTTTTTTTCCTGTTATTTAATAGCTCTTTCACCTTAAGGCTGAGAGACTGAGAGATGGATTTGGGCTTTTGGGATGAGACACCTTTTGAAAATGCACTTTTAAGGGCCTTTTTAAGGCTTTTGTCCTCCTCTTTCCTCTCTCTGTCCCTCTTTCTTAGCATGCTTTTTGTCTCGAGGTGCATTTGACCCCCTTAATCACTGCCTGAGGTGAGCTCCACACGCCACTAATGGATCGCTTACACACACAGGTTGTTGATGTGTGTAAGTAAACAGGGAGCTTCTTCAGGTTGCCACTGTGGCGTGAGAGAACGGAGCTTGCTGCTGTTGTGAAGCAATCTGTTACTACACACACACACACACACACACACACACACACACACACACACAGCCATTCCAACAATCTATTACCTATTACCATTCTTTAATACAAGCTCCATGGTGGATTAGTTTCCTGTATATCACATGCTAGAATTGTACACTTGCAATATCTTGACTAAAACAGCCCTTATCCCTATGACAGATTCTTAGATACACTATACAGGAAACCCTAACTCTATATAAGTAATCAGGAAGTTAATACAACTTGTGAAAATCCAATTCATGGACTCTCCTGGGAAAAACTCCACTACTTTATCTGATATCCAAACTTCAAAACTTTGTATATTATGTACATGAATCAATCTTACAAAATAAATTGTTCCCTTAATAAACCTATTAAGCCTAATTTTTAATGCAGTATTTCATCAGTAAAGAAACTGCTTTCCCAGGAAGGCGAGATCAGGAATTTTCCCTGACTGGAATGCCAGTCCATTGCTGGACATAATGCTCATTTTACAATGTTAATTCTGATGGATTGAAGTAAATAAAGTTTTGATATAAGCCTTGTAAGAAACAGAATTGTTTTTCATCATGTTTTTATCATATATATATATATATATATATATATATATATATATATATATATATATATATATATATATATATATATATATATATATATATATATATATATATATATATATATATATTCATTTTATTTTATATGTGAAGGAATAACCTTTAAACACATCACAATCACAATAATATTTATATTCATTCAATAATATAACGATATCCTTTGGAAATTATGTTGACCATCAAATGAAAAGAATCTAATATGCTCATTTTTGTTTCATAAAAGTTTTGTAATACTATATATTGCATATCAATGGTAGCGTGTACACTCAGTGTTACCTCCTTCCAAACTTCTAAAACTTTTCAGTAGTCCAGACTTGTATTCCTCACTCTTCTCAGTACATACCTTTCCTATTAGTTACTATAAAATCATGCAATGAATCATAAGACCAATATGTGACCCAATAATACATTACAACAGTTTTGATTGCTTCACAATGCTATTCAGTTACAGCAAATGTTTCTATATAATTTGTATTATTTATAAATAATGGAATCTCATTAATCATTAGTTAATTATGGTTTAACAAATAATGATTGAGTCATGACTATAGTTATTAATGTAATTGTTATTGTTAACTATTGTGTAATCATTGTTTATAATACATTTTACATCATGTATTTATATTTCAGAGAGGAGATTTCATTTATCCAATATGGAAGAAAATAAATGTTAAAAGTAATGCTGTAACTTTAAATATTTTGACATTGGAAAGTCTTAATGACCTCCAAATCAGCTTTTGGCTTTCTTTGTAACAGGACTCGCTGCTTTTTTCTGCTTATTAAAATTAAAAGAGAAAAAAGAGAGATGCTGGTAAAAGAACGACCAGATAATAGCTGCTCTAAAAGCACACTGAGATTTTGTGGACAATTCACAGCACTAAATGTGACTATAAATGGGTCAATAATATGATCTTTTGTTATTCAATAAATAAAAATTAAACAGTAATTTTTTAGTAGTAAACTATTAAACTGTTTAATTAGACAAAAGTCCATTAATTTGTAATAGAAAAAATACATACTCGGATTAATTTGATTTGATTGTACATTAAATAATATTGAAATTTGTCTATGTCTATGTTTACTAATTGTAATGTTTTGTAGAAAATGCTCAATTTAAGTTAAACATGTTAAAATGCTGTATTGTTTCAAGGGTTTTTCTTTCTTTTTTCTCCTCAGAGGAAACGAAGGCCTCAGGGGTCAGCGTCTGAGGTCATGAGGCGTCACCAGAACAGAACCTGATACCCGCCGGGCGACACGGCTCTCTGAAAGATAAGGAAATGAGACGGGTGACTGGGTGCTGCTAAAGCCTCTTGACACACATACACACACACACACACTAATACACACACACATACACACACCTATACAAGCTCACATATTCACACACCTAAGAATCTTCACAATACCGCAAAGGACTCAGTATGTTCCTCCTCGAAATGCTATGTCCTTCTCTCATCTACGTGATCCCTCCACCTCACCCCAGTGCCACACACACACACACACACACACACACACACACACACACACACACACACACACACACACACAGAGTGATGATAAGCAGTGCTTAGGAGGAGGGAAAGAACAGCACTATCAAAGCATGATGTCCATGAGACGAGTGTGTGCATATAAGAAGAGTGTAAGAGTATAAGAGTGTGGGCCAATAAGAACTTCCTCTGTAACCTTTTCCATATTATCCCTAAGTCAGTGATTCTACAGATGACTGAATTTATTATAGAAGACATACTTATTATAAGTCTTTTTAAAGAAATGAAGGGTTAGTACCAAAAAAATCTTCTCTTTAGTTTTTTTATCCTAAACAGCCATACGATATAGTTACAGTGCCACAAAAACTAAATTATGAAATAACTGTGTATGTAAATGCAATGCAAAATAAAATCCTGATCTACAAACCATTGTTCAGAAAATTTGCAAACGGGAAATTTAATTCTAGAATACTCAAAATCAAAATTATGATAATGGGATTTTTAAATGTTTAATGCCCAATTCAACCTTGAAAGAAACACCACTGACTCTTCTTGCTGTCCACCTACAATGCTTAACCATTTAAAGAAATCAATGGGGAAAGCTTTCCCATACAAAGATTTTTTTTATTTTTTAATTCTTGCTTACTTCCTGATCAATAATTTGTTGTTTAGACTATTAAAAATCTCATAACTTTTTAAGTTGGCCTTTTTTTGCCCTAAAGATGTATGCTAAAATTAGTATGTACTTAATTCAAGTGTGTACATGGGTTTACACATGATTAAATTGAGTTACATGAATACAACTTGTCATAAGCATAATTAAATTATGTATTTTCAGTGCCTTGAATAAAATCCAACCCTGCACACTTTTACCCTGAGCTCTGAATCGGACCAGAGTCTATGGCTTTATGAGATACTATTCTACTGCATGTTAACTTAATGCTACAGTAGCTTATTCTGATCAGCATCAACAGCTTCACAAAATTATTAAATGTAACTAGATCACATTAGTTTTATCCAAATGGATTACACGTAATATAAGCAATTAAATCACATTTTGATGAGAAATTAAATAATTTGCTATACATTATATGTAATATACAGTAATGTAGCATTTAATAAAATACAATATAGTTATATAATATAATAATATAATGACATGTGGTAAAGTTCTCTTACATCTGACCAATCACTTTTCATTTTTAGTTGAAGAACAATTTATATATAAATTTAATTATGTATGAATTGCATTTGTTAGCATGATTTTATGTAGCTACTATGAATTAATTTACCCTTTTATCCAAAATGTTTATATTTTAGCTATAACAAGCCAAATTAAATTTTAATTGGGACCATCACGAGATGTCTATACGCATTTTTAGCTAATTCTATGTCTGCTGGTTTAGCATGTGTTTTTCAGTATTCTCAACAACATGCCATTGTTTTTGTTTGACCAACTTGAATAAAAACCATTTGGCTTTAAGCCAAAGACTAAAGGACTAACCGGACCTCAACCTTGTCTTCACCTCTAGCAGGAAGTGGGTATTGCTTTGCTGATGGATGTGTGTGTCCCTCTGTTCTTTCAGCCAGGTGAACACTTTCGCTCTGACCCTGCTGCTGCTTGTACGAGTAGTGATCTGCAATTGATGAGTGATGAGGGGTTAGAGCGAGAGGGATAGGGTGACCGCAGAAAACTCTATGTGTGTGTGTGTGTGTGTGTGTGTGTGTGTGTGTGTGTGTGTGTGAGAACCACAAGATACCTTGCATGGTTTTCCCCGGTTTTTCCATATTAATGTGTTTATGGAGGAGTTCAGCTGGTGTTCTGGTGCTATAAAGCACTCACATTACATATTTTATTAACAAATCACAAAACTAGATGTACAGTGCATCCGGAAAGTATTTACAGCGCTTCACTTTGTGATGTTACAGCCCCATTCCAAAATTGATTGAATTTATTAATTTCCTCAAAATTCTACAAACAATCCATCATATGGACAACATGAAAGAAGTTTGTTTAAAATCTTTGCAAATGTATTCAAAAATAAAAAAATGAACAAAGAATCACATGTACATAAGTATTCACCATCTTTGCCGTGACACATTTAAAATTGAGCTCAGGTGCATCCTGTTTCAACTAATCATCCTTTAGATGTTTCTACAACTTGATTGGAGTCCACCTGTGATAAAGTCAGTTGATTTGACATGATTTGGAAAGACACACACCTGACACACACATCTCTGCAGCCAGGTGATGACCAGTGCTTGGTTTCCTCCTGACATGACGTAACCAAGCACTGGTCATTACCTGGTAAATACCATACCTACAGTGAAGCATGGTGGTGGGAGCATCATGCTGTGGGGATGTTTTTCAACAGCAGGGACTGGGAGACTAATCAAGATCGAGAAAAATATGAATTCAGCAATGTACAGAGACCTCCTTGATGAAAGCCTGCTCCAGAGCGCTCTAGACTGGGGAGTTGGTTTATCTTTCAGCAGGACAACGACTCTAAACACACAGTCAAGATAACAAAGGATTGGCAACGAAACAACTTTGTGACTGTCCTTGAGTAACCCAGACAGAGCCCAGACTTGAACATGATTAAACATCTCTGGAGAGATCTAAAAATAGCTGTGCACTGATGCTACCCATCCAACCTGATGGAGACTCTCCACTGGTGTCCCACAAGGCTCAGGATTTGGTCCTTTCCTTTTCTCCCTGTATACTCTTTCTTGAATTAATTTTTTCACATGGGCTTTCTTACCACTACTACGCTGATGACGCTCAACTCATTTTCTCTTTCCTTCCCACAGATGCCACAGCTTCTGCTTGGATCTTGGCATGCCTGGTGGACATGTCTTCGTGAATGAGTGCTCATCAACTAAAAGTCAACCACAGCAAAACTGAACTGCTGGGTATCTCCCAGGTGATTCATCTCCAGGTCAGGATCTCAGAATATCTCTTCATAACTCTGCTTTCCCCTTCAGCCACCACTTGCAACTTTAGGGTAACTATGAAAGATCCACTGTCCTCCTCCACACATGTTGCTAACCATAAGATTTGTATGTGCTTTTTCATCATCCCATTACACAGTAAGTCCCCATTAGTTGTTATAATAACGTCTATACTTCTGGAAATATATTCACCCAAAGGTGTACAGTAGGGATGAGGAGATCAGAGATCAATAACAGGCCACTCAAGATCTTCCACTCCAACCCATTTAAACCATATTTTCATGTAGCTTGAATTAGGAGCATTGTTGTGCTGGAACAAGTTTGGGTCTTTTAGGTCAAGTGAGGGGAAACTTAAATGCTTTTACATTTACATCCTATACAATTGTGTGACTCTATTTTTGTGGTACAATTTGGGGAAGAGCCACATAAAATCAGGTGTCCCAAAACTGTTGTCCATATAGTGTGCCAAAATCACTTTTGTGTATATGTCTGTTTATCCGTCCTTAATTGTTTGTCCTTGTGCAATTTCTCTTATCCTTGAAGATTATTTGCGTTTTGCTCATTCACATCAGAATATAAACAGACCTGCTCCAACTTTCACTTGGACTATTGAGTGCTCAGGATGTATCTATGCACAAAATAAGCAAATGTCTATGTAGACATGTGTAATGTGTCATGGTAATCTAATTCTTTCTGTTGAAACTGCTGCACTGAATTTAATATACATGCAGTGTAAGAAAACAATTCAGGACACACTTTGAAGTTATAAACTTCAGTGTGCTAAAACCAACTCATCAACTATTCTTTCTACTGCCTAATGCTTTATTCTTTACTTATATGTATTTGTGCTTTAAAGTTTTCTCATCAGACTTAATGTTAACTTTAGGATCTTCCCATCTACCGAACAGTAGCATGATTAATAGTTGAAAAAAAAAAAGAATGTGAGAAACAGGCCTGAACACTTTCAGCTGGCATTTTCGGGATCTTCCAAGCCTACTGAAGTAAACCGATCTTTCAGGTGTATGTGATTTCACACACTGATCAAAGTGACCTTAACGCAGCATGGAATATCAGAAAGACTTTCGAAACGTTTCCCCCTGCAGCGGATTTACTGTATATAGAGGAGCCAATTGAACGTGTTACTGCTTTGATGACATTGCTTAATTAAAATAAATTTTAGACACAATTTCTTGCTCATTTGCTTTTCTTTTATGATGTGGTCTGAGTTCTGTCGACTAGGAGACTGTGGGTATGAAGATATGGGATGAATCTTTGATTAAATCATCATCAAGTCTATACAGAAAACCAAAAAAGCAATAAGGGTAAAAAAAATAGCTGATTGATGTTCACAAATCAGATTTTTTCTGCATGTGTGTGTATGTGTGTATACAGGGGGCGTCTCTGCAAGTGTGTGGCAGCATAGCATGCCCACACATGCAGGCAGCAGTGGAAGCTTCCTCTGGTATCCTGAGTCTCGCCTATTAAAATTAATAACGGGATTTACTGAACACCTAGGATGGGAAATACCTCTCAGAATTCTTTCACTCGTCTTTTTCCTCCAGAACTTTCTCATTCTCAGCTGTTTCCTTTGTTTGTTTGCTTTTTTGTTTAGCGCCCTCACTATTACATCCTTTTTTAATAGACGAAGACTGAAAATGATGAGAGATGAGAAGAGGAACTGAAAATAAAATCAATAAAGACAAGAGAAGGGAAAAGAAGAGAAGGGAAGGGGTCAGAAAGTCATCGCATTGGATTAGTCAAGACCACTGATCTAGGATTTAAACTGGCTATCCTAAGCCTCTGTTTACACTCTGGACATCTTATTCTTTCCTCTGAACAAGTGCTTTCAAAGAAGCAACACACACAAGGCCCAGAGGCATGTTTCTGAGCAGATCCAAGATAACACTGAAACATCCCAAAGCTAAGATCTTTAACTGATCTGATTCAAGTCTTGGAACCAAGTCCATGAATAATTGAACTCAAGCACTTTAGTTGATTTATTTAAGATTCTATTACTAAAACATTTTAAAATGTTTTAAGAGAAACAAATTGTTACATTAAAACAAAAAATGTTATTTTGTATAGAGATTCCCATAAAGAAAACACTTTAACAACTGGGCAAAACCTAAAAATGCACTTGGAACAGCACAATGGGTTGACAGCCCTAAAAGAAAATGATAAACTGATTAACTATAAGGTGGCAAATCGATCAGACCTTGAACATTGGGTGCGACTGCGTAACGTGCTGTTATGTTTTTCTTTCAGAAAATTGCAGGTTGTTCAATGAATGCACTGTTTTCAGCAATCAGTGTGTTAGCTCCTGTATTGTTGGGTGAATCTACCATGTGGTTAGTGGGTTTACTGCTTTTGCTAACTGATGGCTTTTATTGAGGTATGTAAAGAAGGTTTATGTGATGCTGGAGGTCTATTTTGTGTGTGAGCAAGTGAGTGAGAGAGAGGATTAAGAAAAAACATCTCTACTTTATACTTTTTTTTCCATGTAATATTATCAATGGAAATGAAAATATGCTTGCAATAGTCTTGCATTCGTTCAGCTGAATGTTGGAGATAAATGCTTAGTAGTTTATAAGTACTTAACGTAAAATGGTAA
>NC_139579.1:28409736-28674736 GCF_946808225.1 Silurus aristotelis
AAGTTATTACTTGCATCATAGCTGTTATGGACAGTGATTCCCTCAACTTGCCATGGTACACAGAAACTGTACCTAGTCTGTCTTGAAGATTTTCGTATGTAGGAAAAAGTATTCAAATGCTCATATTTGAATAAATAAATAGTGTATTGCATTTATGTGGCACTCATTCTATCATTTGAACTGCAGCTTATCATTGTTTTATCTAATTTTATTTCTTTGTTTGTTTGTTTTCTTACGTATCATATAACGTTCAATGGAACATCTAAGTAAAACAGTTTTGTTATAGATGTAACAAACCAGCCGGCAAACTACATTATTTCAATATGTTCCCGATTGGGGGGAACATTTCAAAGTTTGTAAGGTGTTCCTCTATATGCATTTCAAAAAAGGTGTTTGGACTTCCAATGCACCCTTTGCAAAAGCCCACGTCAGTGTGGGTAAATATGCAAAGATATATATACAGAATGTAATATATAAGTGGATAAATGTAAAGCAAATACATATAAAGGCTTTGCGATTGTAAAATGTGCATGAGCTGTTGAGTAACTACATCAAATGAACATAAAGGCTCTGGGTGGTGTAGAAATGTGCTCCCTATTCACTACAAATGCAAAATGTAATTATTATTATTATACTTATGCACACAAGTCAAAATTAAGCACTGACCCACTGTTGCACTGACCTAATTACAACAGTGCAATATATAGCAAATAGATTATTAATGTTTATACCCAGTGATTATCTTTAGGTTTCTCCGACACCTCCTCATTTTATATGTTGAAAAAGGATGTAACATTCTGCTGACCAAGTCTCGTATTGATAAACGCAAATGACAGATTGCTTGTCGGTATGTTTTTAACTGTGTGACCACTTTAGCCTTTGCCAAGATCTTAGAGACTGCAAAATACTCACAACTAATCTGGAACCTTACTTTTGAAAGAAACGCATAGGGATTTTACTGGTTGCTTACTTATTCATTCATTCAATCATTCATTTTCTCCCGCTTATCCGTAATTCGGGTCGCGGGGGCAGCAGTCTAAGCAGGCCCCCGCCTTCGACTGCTGCCCAATCCTCACAGCACCGTCCCTTACGGTCCCTCCTGCAGGTGGTGAGCCCACGGGAAGTGCTTACTTATTATTATACTTATTTTCTGCTGTTTGAGGCCATTCGATTTTATTGTGACATTTAAAGATCTGGTACATCTCTGGCACAAAAAAAAAAAATTTTCAGTCTACTGCTCTGTTAATACATGTAAGAAATTATTTTCTTGCATGTGTAGACCTGAAAGTAAAAATACAGAATTCCCATCAGTTTCAGGCATAGAACCCTGCCAAAGCAAATCCAAAGCTCAATTTCAAAAGGCTCACGTTTTTGAAGTGAAGTACATAACTAGGTAGTTAGAAACCACAGAGTCCTTTGTGATTTAGCTTCGGTCTGTTTGGTGAGACTTAATAAACACACATACAGAACATCAAACTGACCTAAAATACACTTCTCTTTCCACCTGTCTTTCTGTCTGTCTGTCTGTCTGTCTGTCTGTCTGTCTGTCTGTCTGTCTGTCTGTCTGTCCTCCTTCTAATGATGATGATTTGATACGCTTGTTTTAAATCTTTCTTTCCTGCCATGTTGTCAAATGTTATTGCACTAGAAATTATTATTATTATTATTTTCTTACCACCATCTCTCTCTTTCTCTCTCTCTTTCTCTCACCCACCTGTCCTTCATGTCACAGGGCTCCAGCTTTCACATCTCCAGGCGAGAGAAACATGGAAAAGTCTTTAAAACACACCTTCTGGGGAAGCCAGTGATCCGTGTGACTGGCGCTGAAAACATTCGTAAGATCCTGCTCGGTGAACACACACTGGTGAGCACGCAGTGGCCGCAGAGCACCCGCATCATTATTGGACCAAACACACTCGTCAACTCTGTGGGTGAGCTGCACAAGAAAAAAAGAAAAGTAAGCAAATACTCCATGCTATGAAGCATGTAAGTGAACATGATATGTTTGACAAGTATTTTAATCTAAGCTTTAGAGTCTTTACTGTTCAACTATTAAAAAATGAAACTACATGTAACCCCTCTGCAAAAATGTTTTAGTTTTTAACAGAAATCAAACTATTATTAATACCGTAGGCCTTATTGTTTTTGAGTTATGGACCTCTGAATTTAACTGGCTTATACCTATACGATATCAATAAGAAATATTACTTTCAAAATGTGTGGTTATGGTTTCCACTTAAAAGAATGAATGAATAAATAAATGAATGAATGAATGATTAATGCACCAGTTTGGAGGCATTGATCAAAAACTAAATCTGTAATAAACAAGAATAAGACTGTTCACCAAATCAGTTAATGATAAAAACTAAATGTCTGCCTAAGAGTACAAATTCATTTGGTCCGTTTTTTTCTATGTCATGGTTCTTATTAATGCTGTAATCCTCCTTGAACAAACAAATCACTGGATCTCTGGAACTCTTGATGACCCTATTGATGGAAGATGTATATGTAGGTGTATGTAATAATACATCTGAAGCAAACATTGACACACCTGACCATTACACCCATTTGTGATTCTTCCCCCAAACTGTTTCTCGGCATCATAACCAGTTAGGACATTGTGATTGTGTCACGTCAGCTCATGCAATTATAACATAGGTGTGTAGTTTCGAAAAAACAGCTAAACACAGTGATGGTGCATGTTGTCGAACAGACAACCAATATTCTTTGGTGTGCAGGCAGTTGGAACACCACCTGGGGACTTCTTTAAGGCTGAACCCATTTCTACGTTCGTTGTGCACCACACCAGTACTTAATTGTAACCAATGGCAAGTGGTTATATTATACATGCCATGCTGGGAATAATAATAAAAAACTTTATTTGGTATAGCGCCTTTAAAAGAAATTTCTCAAAGCGCTTGACATAAAAGATAAAATTATAAGAAACACATAATATTACAGAACTAAAAGCAAACAAAATAAAAACCCAATAAATAACAAACAAAGAAGTCACATAAAAGCTACCCTAAAAAAGTACATTTTAAGATAGGATTTAAAAACACCCAGGGATTCTGCATTCCTAATCTCTAAGGGCAGGGAATTCCACAGTTTGGGAGCCAAAGAAGAAAAAGTCCGATCACCCACCGTTTTTAGCCTTGTTTTTCGGGTAGTTAAAAGACCAGCTTCAGAGGAGCGTAGAGCATGTGAAGGTTATAGGGCACGTAGCGTAGGGAGCGTAGGGCACGTGAAGTTATAATTTACTATTTGATTTATATGCACACTTTAGTTAAAAAGTTCAAAAAGACATTAACATGTGTATAATACAATAGGACTTTTAATTATGAGTGTTTACCATTATTAGAAAGCATGTAATTTATGTGCCATGTGATAAAATAAGTTGACATTTTTCAAATTAATGAACAATAATACAATAATACATACACAACAAAAAGGTTCGCATGTACCTTTTTTAATCCATTATATCTCCATAGATCCTGGCGAGTGTGTTCAACCAGACAGCACTGGAGACCTATCTGTCACGTCTTCAGGATGTGGTAAAGGGCGAAATCAGCAAGTGGTGTGCTGAAGCTGGCCCTGTAGAAGTTTATACTGCTGCAAGGTCACTCACGTTCCGCATCGCTGTGCGTGTCCTGCTGGGCCTGAAGCTTGATGAACAGCACATCACACACCTCTCGAAGACCTTTGAGGAGCTAATGAACAACCTGTTCTCTCTGCCTGTGGATGCACCTCTCAGTGGCCTGCGCAAAGTAAGAACTTAGTAAATCAAATCACCTCATTTCTAGGTTTATGTCCCATGTTTGTGGAAACAAGCTGCAGAAATTACTAAAAGGCTAGTTTATTTAACACTTGTATGTTCTTTTGTAACTGAAAGGGAAAAAACTCAGTAGAGTTCATTAAAAGCTTTAGAGAAATGTTTTGTGTAGTATACTATATACTGTATACTGTATATAAATCCAGATTTGGTTCTATGGGGACAAAGCGTCCCTTACGAGGGAATTATCAAGGTCCGTGACGTCTGAGTGACGTGGGGCCGCCTTCCCGTGGGCTCACCACCTGCAGGAGGGACCGTAAGGGACGGTGCTGTGAGGATTGGGCAGCAGTCGAAGGCGGGGGCCTGCTTAGACTGCTGCCCCCGTGACCCGAATTACGGATAAGCGGGCGAAAATAAATGAATGAATGAATGAATGGGGACAAAGCGAGAGGCAGCAGTGGTAAAATTAAATATTTGAGGCAACATAAGTGCAGAAGATGTGATTATAAACTATTACTTGTCTACAGCTGTACACAAACAGACGTTGTAGAGTAGATTGTTAATAGGAGTCCAGAAATGAACACAAGACAATCTTTTTAAAATTACAACAGTGGACAAATTTACAGTATTTATGTCAACTTATTTTGTAAGCAAAAGTATGACTTGGGCATAAATACATTTTAGAGAGTAAAGTTTATAATAATATACATGTGGCACTATCCACAGCAGCAGAGGGTGAGTAATTTCCCACTTATACGTTTTTTTTTTCAAATACGTCTTGCAGGGGAAAAAAGCACGAGACGTTCTTCATGCAGAGATGGAGCTCATCATCAAAGAGAAACTGAAGAAGCAGAATACAGATGATTACTGCGATGCTTTCGACTACATGCTGAGCGCTGCAAAGGAACACGATTACAATCTGACAATGCAGGAGCTCAAGGTACAGTATATTTGTTAAAGAAAATAAAAAGCTCTGACATGACCTGAAGTCCCAGTGGCACACATGTTAATGCATCTTTACGTAGACAACATTGTGCAAAAAAGTCCTGTTGCAGTAGTATAAATGCTCCTTTAAATAAAATTTATTATTATTATTATTATTATTATTATTATTATTATTATACATTTTATTTAAAGGCGCCTCTCAAAACACTCACGCACACTGTACACTGCACACTGTGATCATAAAAACAAGACAAACAACAGCTGTTTAACTGTTAAAATTAATTAGCAAATGTTAATCTAAAAAGGTGAGTTTTAAGGCATGATTTGAAAGTGGTCACAAAGTCACTTTCTCATATTAAAACTAAAGATAAAGTGAATCCCAAAGATGAGAAGCAGCCCAGCTAAATGCCCAAGACCCTACAGTGGCTAAAAGAACAGAAGGTACAACAAGGGAAACAGATGAAGAAGATCTGAGAGTACGCTTTGGGATGTAGGTATGAAGCAAGTCGGAGAGATATAAAGTAGCAAGATTATGAAGAGCTTTGAAAGTAAGAATCAGAATCTGTACTCGATTCTATATTTGACAGGAAGCCAGTGTGGATAATAGAGAACAGGAGAGATATGCTCCATGCAGGAAGTTCTAGTTATTATATAGACAGATGAGTTCTGGAGCAATTGATGTTTATGAAGTAGTTTATGAGGTAACCCAAACAATATTTACAAAAATCAATGTGTGAAGTAACTAGAGCATGTAGAAGAATAGCTGTGGAATTGGATGTAAAGAACGGATGAAGACGACTGAAGTTCTGTAGATGGAAGTATGCCGACTGAGTAATATTGTTCATGTGCTTTTCAAAATACAAGGTACTATCAAGAACAGCACCCAGACTCTTAACCTGAGAAAATGAAGAGATTTTAGGATAATCAATAGAAAGTGAGCAACTATGGAATTTTGACAGATTGGATTTCGTGCCAACCAGAAGAACATTGCAAGAGAAATAGTGAAGGCTTTAAGCTAATGATTTAAGGTTGGGTGTTCAATTCCAAGCACTCCTAATGTTTTTATTCTTTTGTTTGCCACTATTACATATTTCAATTCCATGTCACTTTGGTTAAATTGATTAACCGAGGCAGAACCAGAGTTCTGCCTCGGAGATACAATATTTATTATGCACATCACGATCTTTCTGTAGGTGAAAAATATATCCAATATAATCAATATATAATAGCATCTGTTCATTCAAGTTTATTACAGAAAGAAAAAAATCATGGCTTGCTCTCTAAATTCTTAGCATAAAAAATTATTTATTTGCTCATATTTGAGATCATTGGATCCACTGATAACAATCCTGTGAAAAGTATTTTTATCTTATGGTCTGAAGGAACAACGGAAGCTTCTGTAGAGTAGTACAATGCCTGCAGCCAGAAAATACATACTACATTATACCTTGTTGGTAAATGTAAATTAAACATCTTGTTTAATGAATCTGTGTAGACTAATAAGTATAGCTCTACAATATTGTTTGCTTACTTTATACTTTCATTTACGGTATTTAGTAGACGCCCTTATGCAAAGTGATGTACAAAAGTGCTTTGTTCACTGGTGAACTCTGGCTCACTAGGTTGCAACTTAGAATACCATAAGCCTAAAACTCTGTTGAGAGGAATTTTAGCAAGTTTTTGAGGGTGTTTTGCCTAAAGACATAAAACAAACAAGGAAATAAGTGCTAGTTCAAGCGTTTCAAGAAGAGATAGGTCTTTACCCATTGTTTAAAGATAAACTTGCATATTAGAAGCAAAACAATATTGGAACTACAGTCCAAAAGGCATTGGGGATCTTCCTGATGGCAGGTGTATACACAGTAGGATAATCAAAGGATGAAGTGAATTTGTTAACCTTCAACATCACTCATATTGATTTATAATGGGGAAAAAAAATGTGTTGTAAACATTATTTTGGTTTTAATAATATTGGCTATTTTGCAAAGAATAATTTTGCCTAAATTAGCCTGACTACAATTTTTTGGTGTAACAGGAAACAGCGGTGGAACTGATTTTTGCCGCACACTCCACCACTGCGAGCGCGTCCACGTCGCTCATACTTCAGCTGATGCGCCATTCCGAAGTCACAGAGCGAGCAAGGGCCGAACTGGAGGCTGAAGGCTTGATTGTGGATGCTCCCAGTTACTCTTGTTTTTGCTTTAATGAAAACAGTAGCACAAGTTCAAACAGTACGGCTGAAAAGTGTATAAATCATACGACACGGCACCAACTCATATCCAAACCTCTGCTCGAAAAAACAACCTGCCCTGATAGGCAGGAGAGCCATCGATTGTGGATCAGTGTCCCATACTTGAGGCTGGAGAAACTCAATCAGCTGTGCTACTTGGACTGTGTGGTGAAGGAGCTGCTAAGATTTCTCCCACCTGTGTCTGGGGGATATAGAACAGTTCTGAAGACGTTCGAGCTGAATGTGAGTAGACAAAAGCAGTGGAAAGAAGTGATTATTTAAAACAATTGGCTTAGTGGCTCATCAAAGAAGAACATTTCTACCTTTATAATCACAAGGAATAAGTAGTATATATAAATGATACACTCGGTCCAAATGTATTTCACAATTCAGATCAAAACCGGATAATGTATAAGAAATGATGTTGAATTAATCTGCTTTTAACACAGTGCAAGCTTCAGATTTGGTAATGAAAATGATTTCTGACATTGTTTGTCAACTTTTTATAATTTGTGCACTTTAGTTGTTTCAAAGCAACCAAATATCTGTCAAAGCTGATCATATATCTATTTTTATTCATAATATGTGCAGCATCCACAACACATTTTCACTAGGAAAATAAATAACATATGATGTTTATTCCACATTTTAATTTTTTTCATTAGTTTACTTTGTTTAATTTTGAAATCTACAATTACTGCAGGTACTGAAATATTCATATAATTAATGTTGTCTTGAACACTGATTATTTAATAGTCTCAGTCTTCACATAGACCTTAATGATTTCAATAAAGCTAGTCTTGAAATAATAGATGCTGCAATAAATAAGCTAATGCCACATCCCAATGTGCCTTCCTCTTTTCACTGATCTACAGGGTTACCAGATCCCAAAAGGATGGAGCGTCATGTACAGCATCCGGGACACGCACGAGACATCTCCTGCCTACACAAGCCCTGAGCTGTTTGACCCTGAGCGCTTCTTTGCTGACCGGGACGAGAGCAAGAACAGTCGGTTCAGTTATGTACCATTTGGTGGTGGCGTTCGCAGATGCATCGGCCGCGAGCTTGCTTTGTTGATTCTCAAAACACTCGGCGTGGAGTTGCTGGCCACAGCAGAATGGACATTGGCCACGGAGAATTATCCCAAAATGCAAACAGTGCCCATTGTTCACCCAGTCAACGGACTGCATGTCCATTTCAACTACAGGAATCATGCCAGTGGAAGAAATCGCAGGGAATCCACACACATATAAAAAAAAACAAAAAAAAAAACACCCCTCATATATATCAGTTACTTTATTTCTGAACTGCATTAAAGTGCTTTTCACTATTCCATTAATAAAATCAGCCCACAGGAGATGGCTGAAGTACATTTCAAAAAGAACTAATCCTAATCGAATGAATAAACGAGTCAATAAATGTTTTTAGAAAGGAAAAATAGATTTAACTAAGAACAAGGACAAATGCATTTAAATTGTCCTGATCATTGGGTGACAAAAGACTGGAGACTGGTATAATAGAACTGATACTGCAGAGCCCATACCCAGCAATTTCTAATAAGAAGAAAACTCTAAATGTTCGGTGAGCTAAATAAGCATCCTGGAACATGTGTCTCAAGGCAAATATTGTTGCAGTAGTGAACTGCTTTTTTCAGGCTGCTAACAGTTGGCTCAAAATGCATAGTCCTATGGTCAGACAAGTACTATTTAGATGAGATAAGATTTACAGACAGTTTGTTAATGTTGAAGGAGGACACCTATAATAATTGTGATCAACAACAATTCGTTTTTGCAATATACTGAATACATTTTTAGCTCAAATCGGTTAAAATGTAAACTTTGATTATTATTATTATTATTATTATTATTATTATTATTATTATTATTATTATTCATTATCAGTAGATCGATTAAACGTAATTATTAAGTGTTAAACAACTTACCAAAATTGGCAGACCATCCAATTTAATTCTGAACAAACTGGAACAGATAGAGAAATTGTTTTTCTCTAATTGTTTGTTTGGTTTACTTCATCTAGGCCATTGTAGTGCTGCATGATAAAGAGCCTCACAACTTAATTAGATGCATTTTCCTGTTAAGTAGCTAAATTCATTCATGACTCCCATTATTAACAAAGATTCAATTTCAGTGAGCCAAGTCTAGAAGCAGAAAAGCAAGAACAAATCTTTAACTGTACCTCCAAAATGATTGACCAGTGAGTTGGTGTATTTTGGCTCATTAACAAATCCTTTTGGCTCATTAACAAAACCCAAAAGTCTTCAGTGTATAGCAAAAAACTAAAGATTTGGCCTTGCAGTTCCGAAACTTTCTGAAAGAAATGCATGTAAAGTCATCATACCAAACATTCCTTCCCTATTATTAATATCATATTTAAATACAAAATTAATTATTGTTAAATTTTATTAAAACCACTTGCTTTAGGGCTTGACCATAACATTCCGAAAGTCCCTAGAAGCATTCTTCTCCAACATGTCCCTTTAAAGATCATTTATGTTATTGTTTTGATGAGGTTGTCATTGTAGATGCATGTACATACAATTGACTGGCATGATAGACTCATGTGGAACTAAAATACGTGAAACACACCATTAATAACTATATAACCTCATCTCCCCATGTCAACCTAATCCAGATGGGGCTTTAAAGTGTACTTAAACATCTGTATAACCTTTAATTATTAACCAAGCTCTTGTTTAGAAGAAAACACTCTTTTTATCACACTTTGTTTTTACCTTCATGTGTAAGTGATCTATTAACAAAATGTGGTTTTGTTTGGTAAATGAAGTAGGAATTTAAATAAGCTTTATTTATGATTAAGTTTTAAGTAGAGAAAATACGAAAAAAGGAATCTGTAGTTGCTAGGCTTACTACATTAACCTGGAAATGCTATTTTTTAGTGCTGGCTTCCAGATGTTTACGGTAGAAATGTAGAAATGTGATATTAGTTCACAATGGGTGAACATGCTATTAATTAACTCTTCATTTATCCCAGATGTCTACAATAGTGTGACATTTTTTCTCACCGCATTAACATGCGTAGAAATGTGCATTAGCTTCACACATAGTTAACAGGCTATTAATTATATTGCAAACTGTGAATAAAGGTCCTTTTGGAAGGATCTGTCTAAAACAGGGAAGGAGAAACCAGCAGCACTTTTACACTTTTATTTGTATATTTGTAATAATAATTTGTATGTGAGTTTTTTTTTTTTTCTAGAGTTGGTGCATGTCTCCATGGACATTTATTCAGTATTCTTTATTATCTCTATTATATTGGTCTTTAAATATGCCTATGGCTGACTGGCATTCAGTGTTTCTCCTGCTAAGTAAGACTGCTTAATAAAAAATGTGTATGGTTTATTTATGCTAAAGTTTTTTTTTCTATTTAAAATTCCATTATTCAATATGCAGAAAGTTGATGGACTCACCACTTGAGCATTATAATTATCAACACTGTTCATTTTACTGTGGCTAATATTTAAATAAAACGCTGGTTAAAATAAGAAGAATATCTGTTTAGCATCTGTAACATTTAGTTTTTTTTATACATAAAAATGGTCAGAGTAAATTTCAGCTTCAGAAACTCCATCCATGAGACACGCAAGTGTACACTTTTCTGTCCCTGAACTTCACACTGTCCACACTCTCTAGATACAGTTGTGTTCTTTTGAACACAAAGAATACATATTATATAGAATGGATTCTGAATATATTGAATAAAAACGCTGAATATATTGAATGAAAACGGAATATATTGAATGAAAACTATATATATTAAATGAAAACTGTAAATATATTTAAAAGATTCTGAATATATTGAATGAAACCTGACGTCATCAAGGCTCAGCCGCCATCTTGTACTTCAGGCAAAATAAAAAAAAATATATATATATACTTTAGGCAGAAGGAGTGAGTCAGCAATTTCAAGAAATGAAAACATGGTTTGAAATAAAGTCAGAATTGCGATAAAAATAGTCTGAATTCAGATTTATTTTCTCACAATTGCGAATCTATTCAATATATTCAGACTTTTTATTCAATATATTCAGAATCCAATCAATATATTTGGAAATCATACAAGTTTTTATTTAATCCTCTCATGAATAAACTAAACGTCATGCCATATATATATATATGTATTATGTAGATAAAAAAACTCACCGAATCCTGTTTTTAAATATGTTTATGTACATAATGTTGAATAAATAAGACGTATACAAAGGAAGTACATATTAGACAAATGTCTGTGGTTGTCCATTATTCTGCTAAAGTAAGCAGTTCTTACATTCCGGCTACATATATTAAAACAAAACGTACGACTCTAGTGAAGCTAGGGATATGTTTTGCGAGACTTGCCGAAAGCAAGAAAGTGGGTCACCACACTGATGCACACATGTACAGACATAAAACTGAGAAAAGAATTTGTCTGACACCAACTCACTGACACACTAAGTATACAGCTTGAGGGTATGCAGACGTTTATTAGAACTGTATGAGGGAAGGAGGGTATAGTGAGCTACAGAGAGGTAACCCAAAGATTACAAATATAATAAGCAATCAATGGATAAATGGAAATTAGAATTAACAATGGAGGGCAAATAATAGAGCAGGAAAAGAAACAAGAAAGTTACTGGATTCACATAAATGTGTGCATGTTTTTTTCTTTTTTTTTTTTCTTTGTCTTTTTTATGTAAACAAAACAATGAAATCATGCTGTTATAGAACATGAATCTGCAACTGGGTGCTATAATGAGTCCCGACATGAAACGGAGCTAATGCTGCCACTATGAAATTGATTATATCCCAAAACCAGAACCTGTTCCATTGCTCTTATATGACGGCACTTTGCCTGAGATTTTAATCTTATGTAATTTCTTAAATATTGATTACAATAGAAAGTATTTTTATCTGTTTATGGTTACCTTTTATTGTATGTGCTGCATTATATTTAAACTTATGAATGTCTTTCATGTTTTCATGCTAATGAGAAAATAAGTTTCTTTATGTTTACCGCTTCCCAAAATTATAGCACTAAGGTGATTTTTGACGCAAAACTCTTTGAGGATGACTGTGTTATGCACCTTTGTAATCATCTCGCTTCACATCTAGCATGTAATCTGACTTTAGATCCACCAAGCCCTTAAACAGGATACCTACAAATAAATAAAAAACATGAATGTGGTAATAAATACCCAATATAGAGATTTAAAACTAAAGTCATAACCATGGTTAATCCTTCACAAAGATTCTGATCTTAGAGATCTGATAGTGTTTGTGCATGTCTAGGGTAAGTCTTGACCTCCATTGGCAGCATCAGTAAGTGTGTGTAGGAATGCAGAAACAGCAGCTGGTGTCTGCACTGTAATTACAACCTCACACCAATGCTTCCTGCTCTAAACACACACACACAAAAAGTATGGTGCAAAAATGAGGGCAAAGTTGAGGGCACTCTCAAGCTGGCTCTCTCTCTCTCTCTTTTACACACACACACACACACACACACACACACATATACACACACACACACACACACACACACACACACACACACACACACACACACACACATTTATTTTTCTTTTGTAGCTGTTTTAAATTCACTTGGTTTTGTTCTCAAGGTCACATGCAAACAGTACATTTGGTGCACCATCAGTCTGCATAGTCAGTTATCATCATAGTATCTGATACATTTCAGAAAGTTCTGTTATTTTATTATTTCTAAATAAAGGTTTTGATAGAAATCTACCAATTTTAAAAAATTCAACAAAACACCAGCAAATGGCACAAAAATATGAGAATATTGATTGTAAATTTTTATATATAAAAATATAAATATAATTTTGCCTTGATCTGTAGACATTATTTTGTAAATCACCAACACAAGAGATAGAGGGGAAAAGGAGACAAATCGGTGACCGAGTCAAGAAATACAGATTCAGAGGTAAAGTGGACCCAAAATTGCTTGGTACAAGATAGTATAGTACATCTAGCCTGAAAGATAACATTAAGTTTGTTAATATCTTCTGTCGCACATAGTAGGCCTATGTAGGTTTATGACATTAAATATATGTGTAGGATGGTGTTCTGTACAGTGTGCACTGTAGTTCATTAGCTAGAAATAATGCAATAGTATTTTACCTATTATTTTACCAATAATATGCTTACAGATAAGAAATTAAAGATCTGAGACTTGACTTGAACTTTCAACGGAGACAACTAAAATGTGATTCAGACTTGCAAAAAGTACCTTGTAAAGGTATCTGTTGGCATGGGTTCAAACTATCATCCGAGCTAGAGGCAGGAAATCCACAAAGATACCTGGATGAGGCCTGGATATGTAAGGTGACCAAGAAGCACTTAATCATTGACATAAGGTGGTATCTGGAAATGCAGCAATGTGCATGTGGAAGAATATATATATATGCTTGAAATATACGTGCTTGAAATTTCTTTATGTACATGATGTGCGTTAATAAATGAGAATGTGCATGCACGTGTTTTTGAAGGTTTTTTTTACACAACAGCGTTGCTGCGATTTGTTTGATGAAGGCATGCTATAAAAATACATACAGTACATGTTTATCTGTCATGAATCCCCCTGCCACGCCCCCTTCGGTGTTTTCTCGGCCGCTTTCTCTGAAGCTCCCGGCTTCAATCGCGCACATATGGTGCTCGTTTAGCATCATCACCAGCTCCTATTTAAACTTCCACACTCTCACTGTCCGTTATTGTTGGTATATGTTGGTTCACGGCGGTCGTTGTTATCGCTCATGCGTATCCCGGTACGTGTCTTCCCACCGGCACTCTCTCAACGGCTGCGCTTTTCTTCCCAAAGAAGAAAACATATATATATGTATGTATGTATGTATGTACGTATGTATGTATATATATATATATATATATATATATATATATATATATATATATATATATATATATATATATATATATATATATATATACATACGTACATACATTTTGAATAGAAAAAAAATGTTCCTGTTTGCAGAGGAACTAGGACATTTAGTGTGAGCTGATAAACAACTAAGTGACAGTCATGTCAATTGCAAAGTCGAAAAGCAAGTGAATGAATGCAGAAGAAATTCTGGGACTGGTAGATGAAGTGTCTTAAGATGACTATGAATTGTCACAATTTTCCTAGAATCAAGACCACCTCTCAATCCTATTAACCTGGGAGTAACCCTCCAAAAAAACCTTGTTGAGTGTGTTTAATAAGTAGCTTGTCTGCCCATTTCAGTTCATTTTAAGCCTGAACAGAAAAGGCAAATAGAAAACATAGAAATAGGACTGTATCCTACTTGCATAATGTCTAAAACAAGGCCTCCATCACACATGCTTTGGGAATGCTTCCGCATTGCTCATGCTTTAAATCATGTGTGTAATCCGGCCAACGGCAAGACGCAACATCATGACCAGAAAGCTACAAAATGTGCATGCAGTGGAGCCGACGCTAGCTTCTGCGAATGAGATGGGAAGCGCTGCAGGGATGCAGGGAGTGTGGCTCGAAGATGCAGTGTCTCGTTACCTCAGGGAAGTAAGGTTACATACGTAACCTAGAGACGTTCCCTTTCAGGAACTTGAGCTGCGTCATGACGCTTTGGGAACGAGTGTCCAATCATGCCACACTGACCAGTCCTTGCCTAATGTGTGGGAGCACATCCAGAGCACAGGACAAAGGAGCCAGGTGTGGCTCTAAGGTCGAGTTCTTCGGGGTGGACCAGCATGCAGCGTTGCAAATGTCCTGAAGTGGGTCTTTAGCGGACCAAGCCGTAGAAGCCACCATACTCCAAATGGAGTGAGCCTTTATCCCCTGCTAGACCCAGCAGGTGAGGCAGGAGAAAGGGACGCACCTGTCTCCAGGCCCTCTGACAGGTCTGCTTGCAAACCCCATGACATCCGATGCTGCTTTGCCTTGGCAAAAGCGGGGCCCAAGCAGTGGGGGATAGCACTCTCCTTGAAAAACACTCTCTGCGAGCGGTGAGTACGCCATGCAACTACAATGTGAGCAGTTGGCTTACCTGAACAAACAGAAGCTAGTGTTGGCTCCACTGCATGCCAATTTTGTAGCTTCCTGCTTATGATGTCACCCCGCCGGTGATGTCGCATCTTGCTGTTGGCCAGATTACACACGCGATTCAGAGCGGGAGCAACGTGGAAGCGTTTACAAAGTACCAATTTAGGCTAAAGGTCTATAGCAAGTTTAATGCATGTACATTAAATAATCTAGGAGGACTATCATTTGGGTGTCAGAATAATAAAAACTTATAAAAACAGCTTGAACAGCAGAACAGAAGATTGCTTTGTTAAGCCAACCTAATCATTGCTTACAATCATTCCGGAAATATTAACTTGATCAAACAGAACAAAGTCATTCCAAAAAACCTGAATGTCTACCAGCTTCCGAAAAGGAATTCAAAGCATTTGCATTCCACACTTCTTTCTTAGTATGTTTATGACAAGAAAACATGAACATTTAATTCTTACTTGTATCTAATCACTGCACTTAATAACAGTCAGCACAAACTGACCCTCCATTCCAAGTGTATTTCAGTACTATATGCAACTGTAGCCAGAAGGTCTTCTGTGGAGTCCAATTCCTTTCAGGGTTTTTATGTGTCATCTCAAGATATTTTTTTCCTTGCGACGGACAATTGGCTTGTTCATTAGGTATCTAAAAGTACACCCAGATTATTATTACATTACTCGCTAATGTTAATATAAAAGTGCAAAACACTGAAGATGTTGGGGTTTGAGAAAAATAGCTTTCATTTCCTGCTATTAGAAATTGTTAAACAACTATGAACATATAACTACAACACACAATCATATACAATATAGCTTTAATAACACCAATTAACCTTTCGTGGAAAGATATATTAAGAAAACATCAGCCAGCATTGGCATGTATCATATAGATTTCGAAGTCCCTCATTACTTCGAATGCAGGGCAATCATAAGCTGATTAAACCTTGTAGGTAAATTCTGTACCTTACCCAATAAACAAAAAGCCAAAATGAATTTAATGGAATGAGGGTGGAGACATGGTGTAGGTGGGATGCTGGAAGGTTTCTTCCGAATAGGGTGTGTGAGCTATGCAAACACAGTCTACTTGACCTTTCGTTATTGGCTCTTTGAAGAGGAAACTTGCAATGTAGAGAAATTTTAAAGAGAAAAAACAGTAAAACAGCCAAAAAGCACGACTTGTAGCAAGCAAAAGACCTGCGTATATAAAGCAATGATTAAATTTTGCAATTTTTTTTTCATGAAAAGAAAAGTTTGATGAATACACACACTGAAGCAGAATTAATGTGTTTTTATTAGAATAAACTTTCAACTGGACTAAAATTATAACACATTTAGAAATACAGTGAAACCCTCTGTACTTAGTCACTTAAACCTGAACATTGGAAATTACCTCCTACTAGTATTGAATGTGCAAAAGAAAGCAACAACGCGGCATTAGTGTCACCATGTGACAAGCAAAAGTACAGTCTGTTTCCTTTAATCCTGAGAATCTACAGACATAGACTCTCTACTAAATACTAAGGCACCTTGCCTTAAAAAAGGGGAAAAAAAACACTTTATAAATGAACAATTAGAGACATCAGAGAGTGTCTCTGTGTCGCCTAAACTCAAACGCATTCTTTGATAACGTTTTTCCATTGACTGACACAAATCCAAAAGACGTTAAGAGTGTTTCAGGGTTCAGTGGAAAGCTGACTGGCACTCATTCATTATATCAGAACACATTTAGCACCATCCTAATTACCACTGCACCTTGATTCAAGTGCACAATTATCAAATTATATTCTTCATAACTGACAACGTTTTCACTAAGCGCTCCATGTGCCAGATCCGGCACTGGGTGGCTTCGAAAATTTCTGTGGAAGTTCAACAGTAGGTCAAGGTGTTCCAAGCCAGCAGTCTTTCTCACCTCAGGGTGACATACCTGCATTCATGACTAACTACTAGCTTTACACAAACACTAATCACATCCTCTCCCACACACCACACGAATACACAAATACAGACCGTGGCATGTGGGCACATTTATCTGAGCTGCTCTCTCAAAAGAAGCAAGAAAACAATTGTGAGAGATTATCTGATAATGATAAAATTCATCTGTGCATAACATTGCATCAAATCCTTCCACAGTGTGCTTAATGTCCTTTTAAATATTATAGAGAGTTCATCAGGACCTTGGCAACAGTAACCAATGTAAGCTTGGAAAAATAAAGTTTATATAGGTGCAGAAACATCAGCCAAAGCGAGACAGCAAACACAGATAATTAGCTTAGTTCAGTAAAGAAGTATTTAGATCTGAAATAAAGTGGACCAGGAACATTTTGTAAAAAGCAAATGTGGACTCCAGTTGTATTGTAGTAATATGCGATAAAAAAGAAAAAAAATGGTAGTATCATGTGCCACCCCTAGTTAAACAGTAGCCACAAGTTTCTTTAGCAATATTCTTTAGCTGTATAGACTGCACTATAATGGTAGAAGGAGGAACAAGAGTAAACCAAAAACAACCAGAATTAAGGTTGTGAATTAATAATGTTGAAGCATTCCATCTTATTTAGAAGTCCCCAGTTATTGGTAATAAAATGACATAGCTGGGTGTGTATGTGCCATATGAATAAAAACTTGCCTAATTTGAGAGGATGATTTTTGACAGGTTTGCATATTGGATGCCATTGTGGTTTTTAAAATAAACCTTGACCTTATTTCAAAGATGGGTCTGTGTGTGTCACAATAAAATTCCAACAAATAAATGGCGAGGTGGAAAAAAAAAGCATTATTTGTGTGCAATAAAACATGAAACTTCATGAGACTCTGAGCTTATCTAGGATCTCCTTCATCTACTTATCCTGAACATTTTAATGGAACATTCAACAACAGCAAAATGTTCCAGGAGAGCAAATTTTTAACATGCAGAATCCTGTCCAATACCATGTGCCATGTGTGAGGAGTTGTGGTATTGTATGAGAAAGTCAGGTGTGTCAGAGAAGTATGTGAGGGTGGTGCAGGACATGTAGGACAGTGTGCAGCAGTTAAGTGTGCAGTAGGAACGACAAACTGGTTCAAGGTGGAGGTGGGACTGCATCAAGGATCGGCTCTGATCCCTTTCCTGTTTGCAGTTTAGTGGTGCGGTTGCAATGGGTAAAAGTGGTGAGGGTGGATGAGTTTAAGTACCTGGGGTCAACAGTGCAAAGTAATGGAGAGTGTGTTAGAGAAGAGAAGAAAAGAGTGCAGGCAGGGTGGAGTGGGTAAAGAAGAGTGGCAGGAGTGATTTGTGATAGAAGAGTATCTGTGAAAGGGAAAGGGAAAGTTTATAGGACTGTGGTGAGACCTGCGATGTTGTATGGATTAGAGACAGTGGCATTGAGTAAAAGACAGGAGGTGGAGCTGGAGTTGGAGTTGTTGAGATTTTCATTTGGAGTGATGAGGATGGACAGGATTAAAAATGAGTATATTAGAGTGACATTGCATGTAGGATGATTTGGAGAGGTGAGAGAGGCGTGATTGAGATGGTTTGGACATGTGCAGGGGAGGGACATGGGGTATATCGGTAGGAGAATGCTGAGGATGGAGCCCATACTAAGGAGGAAAAGAGGAAGTCCAAGGAGGAGGTTTATGTATGTGGTGAGGGTAGACATGCAGGTAGTTGGTGTGAAAGAGGCAGATGTAGAGGACAGGGTGATATGGAGACGGATGATCCGCTGTGGCGACCCCTAATGGGAGCAGCTATAAGAAGCAGTTCTTAACTATTAGTTAACAATAAGGATACCTAATTATCCATGTTTTTTTCTCTTCCTCTCACCCCCTATACTCTTTTTTCCTATTTCTCTGTGTGTTGAGTTAACATTTTCTTGAGGTACCAGTGATACTGTCCCTTTCTTCTTTCCAGATCTGCCTGAGTCAACCTGATGCCTACCTCTGGATGGAGTTCTTTTTCGATATGAGATCATTCGCTGCTGAGTACAGTTCAGCATGAACCGTATAAAGATCCTTGGAGTTAAACTCAAAACTTAGGATAGATTTGGATTATAATTAATGTAACCAGTTTTCTACAGTGGTTTAGGACTATAATTGCCATAAACCTTTTTTTGCATTCAAGTGCCCATCAGTGAATAGTTGATAGAACTATTATGAATGAACATTCAGTGGCACTCAGATGACATCTGTTGGGTTCCGTTTAAAGTTTGGTTCCTCTCAAGGTTTCTTCCTCATTCCATATCAGAGAGATTTTCCTTGCCACTTTCTCCACTAGCTTGCTCATTCAGGATCAAATTATAGGGACTTTCATACATTTATAATTTATACATTCAAAATGATTTGTAATCTATTGATTCTGTAAAGCTGCTTTGAGACAATGTCCATTTTTTACAAGCACTTTACAAATAAAATAAATTGAAATTCTCCAGGGTAATGAACATTTTTTTCACAGCTATTGTGTTTGCTAAAAGCTGACAAGCAAAATCAGAATGTAGTTTAGGTGCATCAGACATGAACTACATTCCCTTTATAAGTACAGTTACATGCTTAGAGCTTAAAACAATAAAAAAAATAAATGTATCGGAAGATACATAATAATAGATTAGTAATTAAACCTTTTGCCATTTTAGCCATTGAAACCCAAAATTAAAACAAGGAATCAAACTTAAGAGTTGAGCAGGTCTTGGAGAAAATAAACAAGTTTGCTTATAACTGATTTCTGTGCTTTATTTCAGTATTCTTTTTTGTATTCAGTTACACAAACACACACACACACACACACACACACACACACACACACACACACACACACACACACACACACACACACATTCATACAAACACACACACATGCAGGGTACTAGTGCAAGCAAAACCAACCAACAAAACTTTTCATGAGTAATTCTGAGCAAACTAGATATTTAATATAAATTGTGAATGAATAAATGTATTAATAAATAAATAAATTTGATAGTCCATATTACATAACATTTATTATATTAAACAGTAGTACTCTCTTGTTTTGTTTGTAAATATTGGCACCTTAATATGCATGTGCATGTAACCCTGGCTCTACTTTCCCCTCTATCAGTATTTAAATTTGCTCTGTTGACTAAAGCTGTAAAAAAAAAAAAAAAGAAAAAAAGTAATAGTAATTAGAGGTTTAATTGCTGGGTGGATATAGTGATATATAGTAATATAGTGATCCTAGTACACCATTCGTCGTGTGTCAGCACCATCTTGGGGCCAAGTGCGATATTACAGGAGTGTGAAGACAATAAGTCGTCATTTATTTATTTTTTTATTTTCATATTGTATATACTACGAAATCCCTAAGAGGCCATGTATTATAGAATTTTTTTTCTTTCTTGCTTTCTCGTGATCACGTTTTAATCTTCTTGTTATCTTGACATAACAAGGGTGGTTTTCTCATGATCACGATATAATTTTCCAGCCATAACAAAAGCTGTTTTCTTGTGTTCTTGGCATAATAAACATTGTTTCCTCATGATTAGTACTTATTTTTTCTATGTATTTGGCATAAGAACACGTGCTAGAGATGGAATCATGATGGCATTATGGATGATCCCGAGAGATGGCAAAACTACACACATCCTTCACTTTTCATCCTTAAGTAGAAGCACAGATACTCATGTTTTAAAATACTCTGGGAAAAGGTTGAAGTACTGACTATACTTTTTTACTCAAGTTAAAGTAAAGAAGTTTGGGCTCTGACATGTACTTTAGTAAAAAGTAGCCATTATTACTACCGGTTTTAGTGTCACATTTGTAACTGAACTTCACCTCATATATTAATACAAAAATATAAAAAATGTTGTTACTTAATGAATGTATCCAGGCTGAATAACTACCACATAGAACACAAGCAGAGAAAAGATGATGATGATCAAATGATCAGGAATGTCTCTGTTCTCACTCATGTTTACATCGCTGACTCTCTCTGTCTCATCCATGTTAACCCTATAGTTCTTATTGCTTTCTGCCTTGCTCATTGTTAGCTTCATAAACTAGCCTTCATCTGTGGTGCATGAGAGCAAGGAAATGATACACCAGTGGTATATTGAAAAAGCCGACAGTTGATGTGCTAAGAATTGTGCACAATAATATAAATAAAAAAAAAATGTAAAAATTCCACCCAAAAGATTAAAACCAAAGTGATGAGTCTGGTTTGAAAATGTAAAAAGTAGAAGTACAGATATTTGTGCCAAAAAATGTAATAAGTCAAAGTAAATAGTTGTCCGAAAAATAAATAGTTAAGTACTGATACCAGAAAAATCAGCTTAAGTACAGTAACTAAGTACAGTACTTCAATACTTTCTGCCTCTAATGATCGCATTTGCTTTTACTAGAAAACAATATCTGTTAAGGCGAGATCATGAGAAAATTATGCCATGATAACGAGAAAACATGATAGAAAAAATGTTACATTGCAAATGAGCTGGGAAAAATTTGAGGAAGTTGTAGGAAGTTTATAACACCAATTAACTCATTTTAAATGCAAGGGGAAGTGGTACCTCAGTGTTTCATTTAATATTTGATTTCTGACCAGAAGGTTATTGAGCTCAAATTTCAGCACCACTAAGCTGCCACCTGGGCGGTTGAGCAAGATGCTAAAACCTTAACTGCTCTTTTGTATAATTGTTACTCACTTTGGCATCCTCCAAATGCAATAAATGTAAATTTAATGTAATTGTAAAATGCTGTAAAGTAGTAAAGTTTAAGGTATGACTGTGAATCAAATGAGTTACAGTCTCAGCACCACCAAGCTGCTGCTGCTGAGACTGTAACAATCCTCAAGGGCTATCTATCGATCCATCTATATCTCTAACTACTTATCTATCAAAGCCATGATCCACCTTCAGGGTTAAGTCAAATAAGCGGAACTGTTCCTTCCCATTCTTGTTTTCGGTGGGAGCGAGTTTAATGTAACACCAGAACAGTTCCGGGTTTTTTCCGTGTAAACAGGCTGACGGAGCTTGCTAATGAGGGAATGAGTGGCAGCTGGGCAATGAGCAGAGATTGGGCCACGCGGGGTATGGATTTGTGAGGGGGATTATAAAAGGATCCGGTTGATGTGCAGCAGCAGAAGAAACTTTGGAGCGAAATCTTTGGGGTTGATGCAGACTGGAGGAAATCTTTGGTTGTTGATCCTGTCGAGCAGTACACGAGAGGGCAGATCGTTAACGGACGGGAAAGACTGTATGCAGAGAAGGAAGAGCTGGAGAGCAGTGGTATGATTGAACTGCGTTATCTCATCGAACAGATAAGTGTTGTCTGCCAGTCCTATTAGGAAGTAAATGCCTGTAGTGCCCGCTACCTGCTATAATGTGGTGAAGCCGCCCCGGCGTTCAGTGAGTTCTGTTGTGAAGCCTTTCAATGTCAGTTGTGTTCCCATAGTCAACCACCTACACAGCTTGGATGTACAGTTTGTCAGTTGAGCGAAGAGAGTCGGCCGGGACCACGAGAGGAGACCCTATTCACTGTGAGTTGATGTGAGTTGCAGTGCCTAATGTGAAGTGAACACGTGCGATCATTTGAAGTGACTGAATTGTGCACTGGTGTGGAAACTGTAATTTTGTGTCTGCCCGTTCTCCAGTTGGCTACTTGTGGGCTCTGAAGGTCAAACTGAAATTAATTAACTGCTGTGTGTTGAGCATATGCTGTACAGGAATGCAGCTCTATTCTGTCTGAGTTGAAGAGGATTTATGAGAGATCTATGCATTGATGTTCTGTGGTAAGAAGACCCAGTTGTTGACTGTCAAATCCTGTACTCATCACTGTTGTTCTGTGAACCTAGAGAAACTGTCCTTCGCCATTGAATGTTGCTACTACTGCCCTATGGAAAGAAGACCCAGTTGTTGACCGTCGAAACCTGTACTCACCACTGTGGTTCTGTGAACATAGAGAAACTGCCCTCTGCCATTGAATGCTGCCATCACTGCTCTGTGGTAAGAAGATCTAGTTATTGATTGTCAAATCCTGTACTCACCACTGTTGTTCTGTGAACCTAGAGAAACTGTCCTTCGCCATTGAATGTTGCTACTACTGCCCTGTGGAAAGAAGACCCAGTTGTTGACTGTGGAAACCCGTACTCATCACTGTGGTTCTGTGAACATAGAGAGATTGCCCTCTGCTATTGCATGCTGCCATCACTGCCCTGTGGTAAGAAAATCTAGTTGTTGATTGTCAAATCCTGTACTCACCACGGTTGTCCTGTGAATGTAGAGAAATTGTTCTCTGCCAAGGGAGGCGGCCATCAATGTTCTGTGAGGAAGTTACTGTCCGCCGCTGTATTTCAACGCCCGTCGGCTTGCGGAAGGGGAGTGGCCCCCAGCTAGCGGGTGCGTCCCGTGGAGGGAACGAGAGAGTTTCCCGGTTGCCATCTACGACGGACTATTGTATTGCGTCAGATGACCCCCTGCCCGATCCTTCCCCCCTATCCCAAAAAGAGGTGACACTCAAATGATTGATGCTGTCCTGTGAGAAGAGTAACCCTTTCCCTTGTTGTCAATTTCATACCAGTGCCTGCCGCAACCCGTATCTCCGGTTGAAGAGGAGCCGCTGTGCGGATCCTTACCTGTGTCTGCTCCATTACTCATCTTTGGCCGAAGAGGAGTTGCTGTGCGAATCCTTATCGGTGCTTGTTCCATTACTTACTTCCGGCCGAAGAGGAACTGTTGTCTGAACCCTTACCAGTGTCTGCTCCATCGTTTGCTTCTGTCCGTCTGAAGAGGGATCGTTGTGCGAACTTCCCACGCCACCCGGTAAAAGAGAGAGGAGGATCAGTCGGTGGATTTTAGTTTGAGATTGGACTTATTTTAACTAAATAAAATACAAGTTTTTGATATTAATTACCTTGTCTGGTCTGTTGGTGTCTCTGGGTAACTCCTCGAGGTGGTACGTTGTGAAGGGGAGGGAAGGCCACCCCGGCCTGTGACAGATTTGGCGTAGTCTGCAGGATTCCACCTCGAGTTGAGCGACCAGAGATTCCTTATGGCAGACGAAGAATTGCCTGCGGCCCGGCCCCAAGTTATGCCCATCTTTATGGGAGCCCCTTGGGCCCAACGATATAGAGGACCTGGGTCGGAATTGAGCTTATCGGAGTGGAAGGCTCAGGTTGAGTATCTGGCGGGACTCCAGGGATTGAGTGCCCCACAGAGGTTACAGTTCGTTTTGAATTCACTTGAAGGAGAAGCCAGGAGAGAAGTGCAGGCCAGACCCAGGAAGGCGTCCAATTCAGTCTGCTGGCCCCAGATTCCAATGGGACGCGCAGGGTCGGCCGATTTGTAATGGCTGTGGAGAGCCGGGACACTATAGTCGCCAGTGCGGTTCTCGCCGGGGTTCGCAGGGGGGGTTTTAGAGTTACCGGCCACTGTGGGTCAAGTGGTCGGGACCCCTTTGATTGACCCTTCTTTGTCCACTGTCCCTAGAGACCACTTAGTTGGACGCTGCCCCACTGTGGAGATTTAGGTGAACGGTGTCAAGGTCCGATGTCTAGTGGATACCGGGTCCCAAGTTACTCTATTCTCCGAGAGTTTGTCTAAAGAACTGTTCAATGCTCAATGTTTACAGGAGGCGGA
The DNA here is from genome assembly GCF_946808225.1 of Silurus aristotelis. Taxonomy (NCBI): domain Eukaryota; kingdom Metazoa; phylum Chordata; class Actinopteri; order Siluriformes; family Siluridae; genus Silurus; species Silurus aristotelis. The sequence goes on from NC_139579.1 coordinate 28,434,322, forward strand.
GACCCCTTGGCTCACCTTGCGAGGAGCAAACGGTCTAGACATTCCTTATGTTGGATACCTGGTCACGGACTTGGAGATTCATAGGATTACGGTACCACAGAAAGGAGTTGTGGTCGTCCGGGACCCTTGTTTGGGGACGCATCGAGCCCTTTTGGGCATGAATGTAATTTCAGAGTGTTGGGAGGAACTGTTCCAAACCAGGCCTATTCGAACTGCCCCGCCAGCCGAGAAACGTGAGTGGGAACGTATTGTTGCAGATTGTCGCCGGGTTCATACGGCCAGTTCCCAAGAAGATCGTGAAGGCACAGGCCGGGTTACTTGTCGATATGCTCTTTCTGTCCCGGCCCGGAGTGAGGCTGTGATTTGGGCTCGGTTGCCTGCTCGGACGTTTGGACCAGAAGATTGGGTGCTCGTGGAGCCCCATTTGGATTGTCAAGTGGTGGAGGTGGCTCGAGGTTTGGCCGCTGTTCGGCGGGGCCGAGTCGTTGTGAGGATACGGAATGTACATCCTTATCCGGTTAACTTGTATCGCCATCAACGATTGGCCCGAGTGACCTCGGTGGGCCCCCAGCAAGTGAGGGATGGTGGAGGAGTTAACTTCTGTCAAGTGAGCTCTACAGTGGTCGAGGTGGCCCTGACGCGAGTGGATTAGCCCATGGACTCCTCGAGGGAGGGTATGCCGGCCCATCTTTTAGGGGAATCCCTGCGGGAAAAGGGGCTGGAAGAGAGGCAGACTCAACAGCTTCAGGCATTCTTGGCGAAGTGGCAGCACCTATTCTCTACACACAATGAAGACTATGGCCGTACGGACGCTGTGAAACATTAGATTCCTACTGGTGCTGCTACACCAAGCAGAGAAAGATATTGTCCGGTGCCACCCACTCTTTACTCCGAGGTTCGTACCCTGTTGCGGGGGATGCTGGAGAAGGGGATCATTCGTGAGAGCAGCAGCCCTTGGGCGGCCCCTATCGTCTTGGTACGAAAGAAGACCGGAGCTTGGAGGTTCTGTGTAGATTACCGTAGACTGAACCAAGTGACCAAGAAGGATGCCTTTCCGCTGCCGCGGATCGAGGATTCTCTCACCAGCCTGACTCAAGCCGCCTGGTATTCCACCTTAGATCTGGCCAGCGGGTATTGACAGGTGCAGGTGGAGGAGGGAGATAGAGAAAAGACCACGTTTACTACTCCCTTTGGGCTCTTTGAGTGGGACCGGATGCCCTTTGGCCTTTGCAACGCCCCAGCCACTTTCCAACGACTGATGCAGCGGTGTCTGGGCGGCCAGCTGGTGGACACTACGTTAGTATACATAGACGATGTCATTGTGTACTCCCCGGACTTTGAATCCCATCTCCAACATTTAGAACGGGTGTTCCAGGCGATGGAGAAGTACGGACTGAAGCTACAGCCGGACAAATGCCAACTGTTTCGCAAGGAAGTGAAATTTCTGGGCCACTGCGTGGGTGCCTCTGGAGTCTCTGTGGACCCCGAAAAAGTATCAGCTGTCCAAGGATGGAGTGCGCCTAAGACAGTGCGGCAAGTGAGATCCTTCCTGGGCTTTGTAGGATATTATCGGCGATTTATTAAAGACTTCTCCAAGATCGCCAAACCGTTAAATCAGCTTCTGGCGGGTTCAGGCCGTCCCCGCGGTCGTGGGTCCCCTCCTGTTGCTTGGGATTCCACATGTGACGTGGCCTTTCAGAGGCTCAAGCAGGAGCTATTACAGGCTCCGATCTTGGCCTATGCAGACTTAACCCAGCCTTTTGTTCTGTACACCGATGCTAGTAACTTTGGCCTGGGAGCAGTATTGGCCCAGCGGCAACAGGGAGTGGAGCGGGTCATCGCCTACGCAAGCCGAAGTCTTCACCCCGCCGAACGAAATGATTCCAATTACAGTTCATTTAAACTTGAGTTGTTGGCTATGAAGTGGGCCATGAGCAAGAAATTTAAGGATTACCTGTGGGGAGCCAAGGTACTCGTAATAACTGATAACAACCCTTTGGTCCACTTCGAACAGCAAAGTTGGGGGCAGTTGAACAACGGTGGGTAGCGCAACTGGCTAATTATGACTACCAACTCCAGTATCGACCAGGCCGGGAGCACATTAATGCTGATGTGTTGTCTAGACTCCCTGAGGCCAAAAGTTGTCCGTTGGAGCCGCTGGAGGAGTGTGAAGAGGGGCTTATGGTGGGATGTGTGGAAGCACCTGGGCTCCAGCAAGAGACAGTCCCCGTTAGTTGGGGCTGGGATCCGCAGCGGTGGAAGGAAAGGCAGGAGGGAGATGCTGAGTTGATAAAGATACGGTCCTGGCTGACGCAGGGGTTATGGCCGGAGGTGGTGGAGCGTCGAGCCCAGACATGGGTAGTAAAGAAACTCCTTGGGCAGTGGGAGAGGCTCTATCTGAGAGAGGGGGTGGTTTGCCGATCCATCCGAGACCCCGTGCTGGGTGAAACTGTAGGCCAGGTGGTGGTACCTGAAGGGCAGGTTCAAGCCCTTTTACGGGCTTACCATACCCAGGTAGGACATCAAGGGAAAGAGAGGACGGTGTCTTTGTTGCGGAGAAATTTCTATTGGCCAGGGATGGAGGCGTCTGTGAACTTGTTCATCCAGAAATGCCCACGCTGCACACTCTTCAAGACGAGGAAAGGGGTGCGAGCCCCATTGGTCCCCATACGGGCCAGGGCCCCTTTGCACATTGTGGCCATGGATTACTTGACGTTGGGTCGACTGATGGATCGCTTCCAGAACATTCTAGTGGTAACTGACCTGTTCACAAAATATGCTTGGGCCATTCCTACCTTAGACCAGACTGCCACCACTACTGCAAATGCCCTGTGGAAGATCGTATTCCAGCCGTTTGGGTGTCCAGAGACTCTTCACTCGGATTAAGGGCCAAACTTCGAATCTAATTTTGTACGGGAGTTGTGCCAGCTCTATGGGTGTAAAAAGACGCATACCACGCCATATCACCCCCAGGGAAACGGAGGGTGTGAGCGGTTCAATCAGACGTTGCTGGGCCTATTGGGGACGTTGGATACGGATCGTCAGAGTAATTGGGTCGATAGTCTTCCCGCGCTGGTACAGGCCTATAACAATAGTGTGCACAGCACCACTGGTTATGCTCCAGCGTACCTGATGTTTGGGAGACATGTGCGTCTCCCCACAGATCTCCTACTTGGAACGGCTGGGGTTGGAGAAGATCTGAGTCTGACGGATTGGGTAGGCAGACATCATCAGTGACTCCACTCGGCATACGAACGGGTCACTGATCGAATCAACATAGCCTCTGCTAAGAACAAGCGGCTGTATGACCGGACGGCCCGAGAGGCTCCGTTATAGCCCGGGGAGAGAGTTTTGGTACGGGACAATCGACGCCAAGGAAAGGGCAAACTGAGTGATCGGTGGGAGGCCCTGCCTTATGTGGTACAAAGTCAACAACGTCCCGACCAGCCGGTTTATACCATCCGCCCTGAGGGAAAGTCAGGCCCGGAGCGGGTGATACATCGGAATTTAATCCGCCCCTGTCCGAACTATCCAAAGCCTATGGTAGAAGCTCCGACTGTCCCGGTGGCACCTAGGCCACCCTTAGTAGGTTGGGCAGTGGTTCCAAGGGGCGTGAACGTCGAACCAAGAGGGGAAGACCCCGCCTTGCCACCAAGACGTTCCCAACGGGACAACAGAGGGTGGCCCCCTGTGAGATATGGAGACTGGGTCCCTGGGCCTCGTTCTAGGGACTAGAACGGATTGGTGGGGGAGGATGTCACGGGGTGACAAATAAGTGGAACTGTTCCTCCCCATTCTTGTTTTCGGTGGGAGCGAGTTTAATGAAACACCAGAACAGTTCCGGGTTTTTTCCGTGTAAACAGGCTGACGGACCTTGCTAATGAGGGAATGAGTGGCAGCTGGGCAATGAGCAGAGATTGGGCCACGCGGGGTATGGATTTGTGAGGGGGATTATAAAAGGATCCGGTTGATGTGCAGCAGCAGAAGAAACTTTGGAGCAAAATCTTTGGGGTTGATGCAGACTGGAGGAAATCTTTGGTTGTTGATCTGTTGATCCTGTCGAGCAGTACACGAGAGGGCAGATCGTTAACGGACGGGAAAGACTGTATGCAGAGAAGGAAGAGCTGGAGAGCAGTGGTATGATTGAACTGCGTTATCTCATCGAACAGATTAGTGTTGTCTGCCAGTCCTATTAGGAAGTAAATGCCTGTAGTGCCCGCTACCTGCTATAATGTGGTGAAGCCGCCCCGGCGTTCAGTGAGTTCTGTTGTGAAGCCTTTCAATGTCAGTTGTGTTCCCATAGTCAACCACCTACACAGCTTGGATGTACAGTTTGTCAGTTGAGCGGAGAGAGTCAGCCGGGACCACGAGAGGAGACCCTATTCACTGTGAGTTGATGTGAGTTGCAGTGCCTAATGTGAAGTGAACACGTGCGATCATTTGAAGTGACTGAATTGTGCACTGGTGTGGAAACTGTAATTTTGTGTCTGCACGTTCTCCAGTTGGCTACTTGTGGGCTCTGAAGGTCAAACTGAAATTAATTAACTGCTGTGTGTTGAGCATATGCTGTACAGGAATGCAGCTCTATTCTGTCTGAGTTGAAGAGGATTTATGAGAGATCTATGCATTGATGTTCTGTGGTAAGAAGACCCAGTTGTTGACTGTCAAATCCTGTACTCATCACTGTTGTTCTGTGAACCTAGAGAAACTGTCCTTCGCCATTGAATGTTGCTACTACTGCCCTGTGGAAAGAAGACCCAGTTGTTGACCGTCGAAACCTGTACTCACCACTGTGGTTCTGTGAACATAGAGAAACTGCCCTCTGCCATTGAATGCTGCCATCACTGCTCTGTGGTAAGAAGATCTAGTTATTGATTGTCAAATCCTGTACTCACCACTGTTGTTCTGTGAACCTAGAGAAACTGTCCTTCGCCATTGAATGTTGGTACTACTGCCCTGTGGAAAGAAGACCCAGTTGTTGACTGTGGAAACCCGTACTCATCACTGTGGTTCTGTGAACATAGAGAGATTGCTCTCTGCTATTGCATGCTGCCATCACTGCCCTGTGGTAAGAAAATCTAGTTGTTGATTGTCAAATCCTGTACTCACCACGGTTGTCCTGTGAATGTAGAGAAATTGTTCTCTGCCAAGGGAGGCGGCCATCAATGTTCTGTGAGGAAGTTACTGTCCGCCGCTGTATTTCAACGGCCGTCGGCTTGCGGAAGGGGAGTGGCCCCCAGCTAGCGACTTATTTTAACTAAATAAAATACAAGTTTTTGATATTAATTACCTTGTCTGGTCTGTTGGTGTCTCTGGGTAACTCCTCGAGGTGGTACGTTGTGAAGGGGAGGGAAGGCCACCCCGGCCTGTGACACATGAGTTCTTAGCACTGCCAAGAAGCCACTGCTGGACCCTTGAACAAGGCTATTACAGTTTTTCTCAGTCACCTTGGAGCATTACTCAAATCATCCTTAACATTTGCAAATTAGTAAGTGCATTCTCAAAACAATGTGTACAAACAGCACAATACATTGGATTTCTTGCAAAAGTCTGTTTTTTGCTCAAAATCCTCCATATTTCACTCAAAAGTAAGTATTTGAAGTATATGAACATATCATTGTCATCAAAATAACAAGTCCTTTTATCAATGTTTTTGAACAAGATAGTCAAAATGTTTAGTCATTTTTTTCAATATGACTGCTTTATTCAAGTATTTCCTGATGTAAGCTATGTTTTGGATTAAAAGTATTTACAGTTTTTCTCAGTCGCTTTGAAACGTTTCTCAGATAAGAAATGAAATTCTCAAAACTACTTGTTCAACCTCCACATCATTTAGTCATTTGTGCTCATCATAAGAACATTTCTCGTTGCTTTGATCAAATTGCTAATGCTTTTGTACATCATTTAATCAATTGTGTACAAGTGTCTGCTTTTTCCTACATTATTAGTTGTTTATGTGATGTTAATCAAAATGTATTATACTGGTTTCACCTAAATGGTTGCAACCCCTAAAACTTTTAGGCATCAGTTCATTGACTAAAATGAATAGAAAATAAAAAGACACAAATTAAAATCCCAAAAGGTAAACATAGGAAACACTTCTTAGGCAGAACTGCGCATGCCGCACTATACAGTGCAATCAGTCTCCACCCCCTGGCGTCCCAGTCTGTCGGGCCAAAGATTTTCATCCACATCACAACAGATATCATCCCTTGCAATACCCTTGTGAGGCCATGATTGACAACATGGCCCACAACAGTGGCTCTAATTTCATCTGAAATGTGTCTATGTCTCTGGCCTCTTCTTCCTCTATTTTGCCTCCTTACCCTTCCAGCATGCATCCTTGTTTTTGGCTCTCGACCATGTTCGTTTCCTAGTTGTTCATCCATTTTCAACAACTGTAAATCTGTGTTTTGCTCTTTTTATATACACTCGCCAATTACAGTAAAGGTTTACGAGATTCAGCCTTGACTTATTTTAGAGAACTAGTTGATTATTATCTGAAAGTGAACACGCCCCTTCATAAGTGACATTCAAGGTTCATCTGCACAATTCATCAATTCAAAACGCATTTACCAAAAAAAGTTTAAAAGAACTGTGAAGAAGAAGAGCTTGACAAATTTTGATAACTGGTTTAACCATTTAGCATTTACAGTTTTTCTCAATCGATTTGGTACATTTCTCCAAACTCAGGTAACAGCTCTCAAAACAGTTAACACAGCAAACTAAACACACTCTTATGCTGGCGAAACTGTTAAGTATTCACTGCACAATTAAAACACAGCATTTTATTCTAGTAATGCTTTTATTAAAATTCAATATTAACATCATAACTATAAGTGTGTTTTCTGTTGATTTTATAACAAATTCAGCTGAAGATACACAAAGAAATAAATGAAAATAAATGTTTTTCATTAAGTTCTTTAATGAGGAGTTTAGGTGTATGACAATAAGTTGTCACCCCACACACACAAATATATATATATATATATATATATATATATATATATATATATATATATATATATATATATATATATATATATATATATATATGTCGGTTAACTCGACAACCCTATTAAGTCGACGTTTTTGAAGTGGAACTGCCAAATTCTCGCTTTTTCTAAGCATTTTTTTATCGGTTATGTATCCGAACCCTGATATCTCGAGCACAAGAGGGGAAAAATTTGCCACTTAACGTCGGTTATCTCAATCGGCACTGGTGAATCTCTGCTGTTAGTTAGTGCACATATGCCTTTTGTTGTTAAATGTTATGCGATGAACGGGAGGCGAAAGTAGAAGCGCGGCGCTGAACAGCACACGGGAGAACGTGAGATGAGCAGCAAAAGCATAGAATGAACACCGGCAGGATCGGGGGTGAATCCGCGGTGCGCTTTGGGAAGAAAAGAGCAGCCGTTGAGAGAGTGCCGGTGGGAAGACACGTACCGGGATACGCATGCGCGATAACAACGACCGCCGTGAACCAACATATACCAACAATAACGGACCGTGAGAGTGTGGAAGTTTAAATAGGAGCTGGTGATGATGATAAACGAGCACCATATGTGCGCGATTGAAGCCGGGAGCTAACGGGAGCCACGCCGAAGGGGGCGCCGAAGGGGGCGTGGCAGGGGGATCCCTGACAGTTAACAAACATGCATTTACATTTTTATAGCATGCCTTCATCAAACAAATCGCGGCAACACTGTTGTGTAAAAAAAACCTCCAAAAACACGTGCATGCACATTCTCATTAATTAACGCACATCATGTACATAAAGAAATTTCAAGCACCTTAATATATTGCCGCCATATTGATTTTCGTTTATCTTGATCATCGGTTATCTCGATGCTTTTTGGCGACCCCCTAGGACATCGACATAACCGGGTTCCACTGTGTGTGTGTGTGTGTGTGTATATATATATAATGCAAATAAATACATAAATAAAAAATAGGTAAATAAAAAATAAAGTGATAAATGTACTGCATTCATTGAATCAATTATTTTATTGATCATGCCTCTCAATTACATCTGGCCAGAGAATTTCATCATCACAGAAAATATTTTCACGAGTCATGCATCGTGGGAAAAAAAGCCTTGAATGCTGTATACATCCTTGACATGCTCGTGCCCCAATATCTCCACAGGCCTCTTCCATCTTCTTGAAGAAGACTTACTTGGTTGTAAGGGATGCGATCATGTACTTTCCATCTCCAAGAGGAGAAGAATTCCTCAATTGGATTCAGGAAAGGAGAATATGGTGGAAGAAACACCATCCTGAATTGTGGGTAATTCTCAAACCACTCTCGCACTAGTGCTGAATGGTGGAATTGGACATTGTCTCAAACAACTACAAAAATCCGCACCATTTGCTCCTGATCACCCTGCGGAAACAGGATTTCATTAAGGAGGTTTAAAAAATGTGGGAGCCTTGCTGTGTTGTATGGTCCCAAGACAGCATTGTGTGCCACAACACCAGTTGTAGAAATTGCTGCACAGAGAGTGATGTTGCCTCCTCAATGTCCAGGGACATTGACTGTAGCACAATGGCCAATCACAATTCTCGTTCCTTTCCTTTTTTTTTTTTGAAGATTGAAGCCTGCTTCATCAATATACAGGTACTCATAATGAGTTGCACTGCTATCCAACTCCAAGATTCTAGAGTAATCTAGATCTAGAGTAAAAAGAACACAAGGTAAAATATAGTAAATTTGTGTTTTACAGTAATGGCATTGATTGCAGTAAATACTACTGTGAAATTGTTGCTGAAGTTTGAGTTTACACTTTGAAGCAGCAGTATACATAGATATGCCTAAATCTTTTTACATATAGTAGCATGAATTAGTTTATGGACACATACTTAAAATTCAGGAAAAATATATCTATGAGTTGACAGTAAAATTGCAGTAATTGGGTTGCACATACTTGAACAAACTGGAATCGCAACTCCTTCACTCTAACGGAGTTCCTCTCAAAGGGCACTTTGTATACTTACTTCATTCGGATAGCATTTCCTCTTAGAACACAGTCAATTGTGGAGCAACTGCATTGGTAGATATTGTGGAACAGTTGATTGTCCTGTGTTATTCTTTGTTGAATTTCTTTGAGGCGGAGGGTGTTGTTCTGGACCACCATGTCAATAATGGCATGCTCTTGTTCAACTGAAAAAAGTCTTGTTCGTCCACCTAAATGTTCTCTAACTTCAATTCTGAAAAAGCTTTGGACAAGCAGGAACATTTACTGTAGAGATCTAGACCAATGTCAAAAAAGACTACATGGACTCTCATTGTAAAAGTAGAATGATATAGTTACTTACCGGTTTTCCCTCTGAAATGTACAGATAATTGAAGCCACTGTGGATCTGTTTATATTGGGCTGAACTTTCTGGCCAGCTTCTCTCAGTGAGAGACCATGATTTATGACATGGTCAATAAGTGTGGCTCTGATTTCATTTGAAACACGCGTGTAACCTACCCTCATTCTACCTCTCCTCCCTCCTCTTACACCTTGGCCTTCTCTTCCTCTTTGCCCTCCTCTTCCTCTTTGCCCTCCTCTTCCTCCCTGTCCACCTCTTCTTATATTTTCTCTTTCCACTATACCATTGCCCTCCAATCTATCCATCTCTTCAATCTCTTCTCCTCTTCCTACATACTCAGCTCTTCTCACTCTTCCTCCTACATCTTCGGCTCTTCTTTCTCTTTCTCTATCGCCTCTTTCTCTATCTCCTCTTCCTACATACTCAGCTCTTCTCACTCTTCCTCCTACATCTTCGGCTCTTCTTTCTCTTTCTCTATCGCCTCTTTCTCTATCTCCTCTTCCTCTTCCTCTTCCTCTTCCCCCTCTACCCTGGCCACCACCTCTCACTCTTAAACCTCTTCTGTTTCCACTGCACATACTTCTTTTTTTTTTGTCTTACTGTATCTCCTCATTTGTCTTCTTTGTCCTTCTTCTCTTCCCCTTTTGTAGTTGTTGTAATTACATAAGACAGCTGCGTGAACAATTAGGAATTTGGCTTTTTCTGTGTTGAGTGGATTACAAACTCATCAGATAACAATTTGGCGTTAATTGAAGACACAAGGTGTGCAACTGACTATTTTACAATTCACAGAGTTTTGTTTGTTGTGTTTTTAAAATGGTACAAAAATGCTTGTGATCTTTGTGAAGAACAATGAAAAAGTTACAAATGTTTTTCCTGATATATTAAAGATTTGATTGGCTATATGAACTGCTCTGATAAAATTAGTGATTTTTGTGCACAGTGTTTTGAGAAAATTATGCTTTTGATTTGTGATTTGTATGAAATGAAGGAGAATTTACTATCTGTTTAGGACAATTACAAAGTGTACTGATCACTGTGTTAACTGTTTTGAGAGCTGTTACCTGAGTTTGGAGAAATTTACCAAATTGATTGAAAAAAACTGTAATGACTTATGCAACGAACTGGTGTATAAATGTGGAGGTTAAGACTATTTAGGTCTTCTTTCTTCTTCTTCTTTTTTCGGCTGCTCCCATTAGGGGTCACCACAGCGGATTATCCGTCTCCATATCACCCTGTCCTCTACATCTGCCTCTTTCACACCAACTACCTGCATGTCTTCCCTCACCACATCAATGAACTTCCTCCTTGGCCTTCCTCTTTTCCTCCTACCTAGTGGCTCCAAGCTCAGCATTCTTCTACCAATATAATTCATATCCCTCCTCTGCACATGTCCAAACCATCTTAATCTCGCCTCCCTCACCTTGTTACCAAAACATCCTACATGCGCTGTCCCTCTAATAAACTCAATTCTAATCTTGTTCATCCTCGTCACTCCCAACGAAAACCTTAACATCTTCAGCTCTGCCACCTCCAGCTCCGCCTACTGTCTTCTACTCAATGCCACTGTCTCTAATCCATACAACATCGCAGGTCTCACCACAGTCCTATAAACTTTCCCTTTCATACTTGCAGATATCCTACTATCACAAATCACTCCTGTCACTCTTCTCCACCCACTTTACCCTGCCTGCACTCTTTTCTTTACTTCTCTAACACACTACTTTGCACTGTTGACCCCAGGTACCTGAACTCCTCCACCTTCTCCACCTCTTCTCCCTGCAACTGCACCACTCCACTGCCCTCCCTCTCATTCACACACATGTACTCTGTATTACTCCTACTGACTTTCTTTCCCCTTCTCTCCAGCGCATATCTCCACCTCTCCAGGCTCTTCTCAACCTGCTCACTACTCTCACCACAAATCACAATATCATCCGCAAACATCAAAGTCCAGGGAGACTCCTGTCTGACCTCGTCCGTCAACCTGTCCATCACCACTGCAAACAGAAAAGGGCTCAGGGCCGATCCTTGATGTAGTCCAACCCTCACCCTGAACCAGTCTGTCGTTCCTACTGCACACTTCACTGCTGTCACACTGTCCTCATACATGTCCTGCACCACCCTCACATACTTCTCTGACACACCTGACTTCCTCATACAGTACCACAGCTCCTCTTTTGGCACCCTGTCCTACGGTTTCTCTAAATCCACAAAAACACAATGCAATTCCTTCTGTCCTTCTCTATACTTCTCCATCAACATCCTCAAAGCAAATAACGCATCTGTGGTGATCTTCTTCAGCATGAAACCATACTGTTGCTCACAGATGGTCACCTCTTCTCTCAGCCTGGCTTCCACTACCCTTTCCCATAACTTCATGGTGTGACTGATCAACTTAATTCCCCTGTAGTTACTGCAGGTCTGCACATCTCCCTTATGCTTAAAGATCGGTACCAGCACACTCCTTCTCAATTCCTCAGGCATCCTCCCACCTTCCAGAATCTTGTTAAACAATCTGGTTAAAAACTCCACTGCCATCTCTCCTAAACATCTCCACGCTTCTACAGGTATGTCATCTGGTCCAAGCGACTTTCAGTCTTAAGAGTTTAATATCCTTAAGAGACTGGCAGCCTGGAAGCTCTGCCAGACGTGTCTCAGTTGGTCCTGCACACTGTAAAATGAGGTTATTTGATTCAATTCGAGTCGCATCCGCCCAGTTTTGACGGGTCTTTCCCACTCTGGTTGGAACTGAGCAGGCTCTAGTCATGGAACATGAAGTAAGCTCTCTCCTAAGGCCTTCGAGGTGGTCCCTCCATCAGAACAAGAGTCCGGGTTCTACAGTTGGTACTTCATATTTTCCAAAAAGGACGGTGGGTTGCATCCTATTCTATGGATGTCAGCTGAACCGCTCACTCTTGAGACTCAGGTTAAGAATGCTGCAGGTCGTGTTTTAGATCAGATCCGAGGACTGAAAGGGTTTGGGGTTTCGGCTGAATGCCAGGAAGAGTGTGCTTTCTCCATTACCTCTGCCTACATTGTGTCCATCCTTCTGGCTGTCAGGAAGGCCATAGAAGGACAGCCTTTCACTGTCAAGCAGTTCCAGAAACTGCTAAGGCTCATGGCAGCTGCGTCCAGTGTTGTTGCTCTTGGCCTTTTGTACATGAGACCCCTTTTATGGAGGCTCAGGACACATGGGTTCTCATTGGGGGGCAACCATCTCCATAAAATCAATGTCTAGTGGAGATGCCTACGTGCCATAGATGTTTGGAAAAATCCTGGGTTCCTATCTCAGAGCCCCGTGTTAGTTGTCCCCAGGTGTCGCGTAATGCTAATGATGGATGCGTTGCTCACAGGGTGGGAAGTGGTCATTAGTGGCTGCTCCACCCAAGGTCTATAAGAACGGTCCTATCTACTGTGGCACATCAATTGCCTAGAGATGCTGGTTTCTAGCACTGAAGCATTCTTTCCTGGACCTTACCGTGAAAGCAGCTTACATCCCAGGCCAGTTGAACAAAGAAGCAGACACCCTGTCAAGACAGAGGTTAAGACCCGGGAATAGCGGCCCCAGCTTTGGCCTCAAAAGCAAACCTCAGGAACTACCTGTGAGATGTAAGGATTGATACATAAAAGTATGCAGCCTTAAGACCTACTGTGACAAACCAGTTTTTGGATCTGATTTAAGACATGACCTGCTTGAGGGTCAGCATTCTGAACCTGAGTCTTACAATTGAGTGGTTCAACTGATGTAGATCCAGAATAGGACACAACCCACCGTCCTTTTTGGGAACTATGAAATACCAGCTGTAGAACCTAGACTTTCGTTCTGTTTGAGGAACCACCTCAATATCCTCCTTCCTCAGGAGAGTGTTTACTTCTCCTTTCATGGCAGGTCTGGCAGAGCTTTCCAGGCTGCCAGGAAGTCTCTTAGGGGTATCAGTCTCTCGAGACTGACCTCTTGTGTGCCTAGAGCCAGGGCAGTGCCCTGAAATGACTCTAAGAGCCTCAAAGGAGGCAGTGAGTTCTCCTGGAGCTGGCTGTGCCCTGAAGCATGGTGCAACGAACCCCTCCATGGCCAGATCCCCAGAACGTCCTATGTCAGGACTTTTTCGTACAACACAGAGCGCAGCGCAGGACCTCTGAGAGGGGGAGTGCGAGACTGAGAGCTTGGTGCCCTGCAATTGTTAACAATCAAACAAACAAATAGATTAAAAAAACCTTTCAACCACTGGCTCATGCTTAAGTCAAGTATTTTGTTTGTATCAAATTTCATATCAAATTATATAAACTTATTGAGAACTCGAGGAAAAAAATAACAAAGAAAAAAATTAGTAAAGTTCAGAATAAAAATATACTGTATATAAATATGCACAGTTGATGAATTTGCCCACTCCCTTTCCTGCTGAGGGCTTACTTTGCCTTCATTGCTTGCTGATGGTATCACTGCTTTTTTGCTCTGCTGAGTATGTTGTTTTGTCCAGTTGCTTGGCTGAAAAAATCCTGCCTTCTCTCTGTTTTGTTATTGTTGTCATTCTTCCATATCCACCTGTTTCCTATTATCTGTGGCACTTTATGTCGAACTAAGGGTGGAACTACTGTTGCAATGTTGAACTACATTAATTCACAGTCACTACTCAACTAAAAAACTAAAAGACATCAGCAGTACTTCTTACGTAGAAGTTAGTCTTTCACTTTTACTTAATTCTGCATGTACTGGATTATTTTATGTTGTGTACAATATCATAATAAAGAATATGCTTATATATATATATATATATATATATATATATATATATATATATATATATATATATATATATATATATATATATATAGCAGGGTGTTCAAATACTTATTTTTCTCACTGTATGTATGTATATATATATATATATATATATATATATATATATATATATATATATATATATATATATATATATATATATATATATATACAGTGGGTACGGAAAGTATTCAGACCCCCTTAAATTTTTCACTCTTTGTTATATTGCAGCCATTTGCTAAAATCATTTAAGTTCATTCTTCTTCCTCATGAATGTACACACAGCTCCCCATATTGACAGAAAAACACAGAATTGTTGACATTGTTGCAGATTTATTAAAAAAGAAAAACTGAAATATCACATGGTCCTAAGTATTCAGACCCTTTGCTGTGACACTCATATATTTAACTCAGGTGCTTTCCATTTCTTCTGATCATCCTTGAGATGGTTCTACACCTTCATTTGAGTCCAGCTGTGTTTGATTATACTGATTGGACTTGATTAGGAAAGCCACACACCTGTCTATATAAGACCTTCCAGATCACAATGCATGTCAGAGCAAATGAGAATCATGAGGTCAAAGGAACTGCCTGAAGAGCTCAGAGACAGAATTGTGGCAAGGCACAGATCTGGCCAAGGTTACAAAAAGATTTCTGCTGCACTTAAGGTTCCTAAGAGCACAGTGGCCTCCATAATCCTCAAATGGAAGACGTTTGGGACGACCAGAACCCTTCCTAGAGCTGGCCGTCCGGCCAAACTGAGCTATCGGGGGAGAAGAGCCTTGGTGAGAGAGGTAAAGAAGAACCCAACGATCACTGTGGCTGAGCTCCAGAGATGCAGTCAGGAGATGGGAGAAAGTTGTATAAAGTCAACCATCACTGCAGCCCTCCACCAGTCGGGGCTTTATGGCAGAGTGGCCCGACGGAAGCCTCTCCTCAGTGTAAGACACATGAAAGCCCGCATGGAGTTTGCTAAAAAACACCTGAAGGACTCCAAGATGGTAAGAAATAAGATTCTCTGGTCTGATGAGACCAAAATAGAACTTTTTGGCCTTAATTCTAAGTGGTATGTGTGAAGAAAACCAGGCACTGCTCATCACCTGTCCAATACAGTCCCAACAGTGAAGCATGGTGGTGGCAGCATCATGCTGTGGGGGTGTTTTTTAGCTGCAGGGACAGGACGACTGGTTGCAATCGAGGGAAAGATGAATGCCGCCAAGTACAGGGATATCCTGGACAAAAACCTTCTCCAAATTGCTCTGGACCTCAGACTGGGCCGAAGGTTTACCTTCCAACAAGACAATGACCCTAAGCACACAGCTAAAATAACGAAGGAGTGGCTTCACAACAACTCCGTGACTGTTCTTGAATGGCCCAGCCAGAGCCCTGACTTAAACCCAATTGAGCATCTCTGGAGAGACCTAAAAATGGCTGTCCACCAACGTTTACCATCCAACCTGACAGAACTGGAGAGGACCTGCAAGGAGGAATGGCAGAGGATCCCCAAATCCAGGTGTGAAAGACTTGTTGCATCTTTCCCAAAAAGACTCCTGGCTGTATTAGATCAAAAGGGGGCTTCTACTAAATACTGAGCAAAGGGTCTGAATACTTAGGACCATGTGATAGTTCAGTTTTTCTTTTTTAATAAATCTGCAACAATGTCAACAATTCTGTGTTTTTCTGTCAGTATGGGGTGCTATGTGTACATTCATGAGGAAGAAGAATGAACCTAAATTATTTTAGCAAATAGCTGCAATATAACAAAGAGTGAAAAATTGAAGGGGGTCTGAATACTTTCCGTACCCACTGTATATATATATATATATATATATATATATATATATATATATATATATATATATATATATATATATATATATATACTACAGGAAAACATTTGACCTCTGTGATTGCAAACAAAGGCTACTGTACCAAATATTAACATTGACTTTCCCAGGTGTTCAAATACTTATTTGCAGCTGTATCATACAAATAAATAGTTTAAAAATCATACATTGTGATTTCTGGATTTTTTTTTTTTAGATTATGTCTCTCAAAGTGGACATGCACCTACGATGACAATTTCAGACCCCTCCATGATTTCTAAGTGGGAGAACTTGCAAAATAGCAGGGTGTTCAAATACTTATTTTCCTCACTGTATATATATATATATATATATATATATATATATATATATATATATATATATATATATATATATATATATATATATATATATATATATATATATATATATATCCTTTTATTCGCCAAATTTTATATATATATATATATATATATATATATATATATATATATATATATATATATATATAAAATTTGGCGAATAAAAGGATCTTATATATTGTTATATATGAACATATACTTTTTAAAACATTTACAGAGTCTGGATATGTGATGTTTTTTTAAATAAATGGCATGTCATGTGCTGAGATGATGAAATGTTTAGTATGGTGATTCAAAAGATCATTAAGAGATCAGACAGTGAGACAATTTTATACAGATTCCAAAAGATTGAAAGTAATATCATTTGAGTGAATGTGTTGGAGCTTTTTTTTCTGAAATATGTTATAAAAAATAATAATAAAAAAAAAATTATAATAATAATAATAAAAATGTATTTATGATAAATAAATTATTCTTATAAATAATAATATATTTATAATGAATAAATGGCATACATTTAAGTGTTTTATATTTGTTTGTTTGCATAAAATCTCCATAAAATTTAAGAATTAATTAAGAAATCATAGACCTTTTTTTTTCTTTAAAGTGAAATAAATAGATCTACAAACATTTCCAAATTCCAAACTTTTATTTAATTTTATTTAATTTTACTGGAAATGAATTTCCAGTAAATTCTAGATCTTTAATTAAAAAATATTATTTATAAAAAGAAAAAGAAAATTCAAAGAAAAATGTGGCTTTAATAAGCCCTTAAAGTGGGTTCAATATTCATTTTTAGGGCAACTTGAACAACACTCATTTAGGACAGGCAGTTTAATAAATGTTATAATTTTGCAAGTGAATAATATGGGAGAAACCTTTGATTAAACTTATCCAGGATTAAACGACACATACATTAACACAAGATCAAATACCTGCTGTGAAAATGTTAAAGATTACTGTTAAAACAAATGTTTTCTTTCCATATATTTTACATTTCTCTGTCCTGGCATGTTATGCTCTAGCACTTATTGAGAATTACGTTACAGGAAGCTCTTAGCATTTTCTGAGAAATGAAAGTACCCTCAGGGTTATGTGTCAATTTACTTTCTGTTTCCTGTAAATTCAAGTTCATCTGCTTTCAGTTCTGTGGCATAAAAACTGATCACCACTAGCTATAGCACAGACATTGCCAAGAGCACTCATGCAAGTACATTTGGTAAGAAATTATACTAAAACACTTCATCCTTTTTTTTTTTTTTTTTTAAACTTATTTTCTTATTTCATTTAGGATTGCATATATACGTCTTAATTTTGTTTCATTTTGTTGTCAACTACAAATATTTGCTTTATTGCCTATTTGCAAGGTTAAATGTTTTGATATCACACCTTCTTGAACATATCAGTTGGTAGACTGGCTACATTAAAATGTAGATCTTGAGTGTTAATAAATATGTAAATTGATGAGTGAGAGCTTAGTGCCCTGCAATTGTTAACAATCAAACAAAGAAATAGATAAAAAAAAAATCTTTTAACCACTGGCTCATGCTTAACTCAAGTCTTTTGTTTGTATCAAATTTCAAAGCAAATTATATAAACTTATTAAGACCTTGAGGAATAAATAAAGAAAAAAAATAGTAATGCTTAGAATATTTGGCGAATAAAAAGATCTTATATTAAAATATTCTTTATTATGATATTATTATATATTTTTATATATGAGAATGTACTTTTTAAAACATTTACAGAGTCTGGATATGTGACATTTTTTTTTAAATAAATGGCATATCATGTACTGAGATGGTGAAATGTTTAGCATGGTAATGAATGTAAAAACTAAAATGCAAGCATGCAGGACTGGTTCTATGATGCCATCTATTCATGGTACATTTAACTTCATTCTTTTGAACACATGAAATGCAAAAAAAAAATAATCCAGTACATGCAGAATTAAGTGAAAGTAAAAGTGAAAGACAAACTTCTGCATAAGAAGTACTGCTGATGTCTTTTAGTTCTGTGATGAGTAGTGACTAGCAAGCAATGAAGGCAGAGTGACCCCTCAGCAGGACATGGAGTGGGCAAAGTCATAAGCTGTGCAGGTGGGCAGAGTGACATTGACAATGGAACAGAAAGGCAGAGTGACATGCTCAACAAGGCAGGGAGGGTGGGTAAAGTAGTCAGCTGGGTAGGGAGGCAAAGTGTTGTACTTAGTAGAGCAGGGAGTTATTATTTAGGTACATCTTCAGTTCTAAGAAAGAAGCTGGGTATTTTTGATAGTCTGTTCATGCCATATTTTTTATATTGTATATTTTCAATATACAGATTCTAAGTTGACCTTCCAGTCCAGTTTGTTGTCAATCTTGTTTAATTCATTAGGACATTCCAACATTTAGCTCTGTCTATTGAATTGTTTCTGGTGCTTCCTTTTAGTTAAGTCAGGTAAAGTGCTAGTAACATCTAAAAGATTAGGTTTACACCTATAACAGTAGCCATCCAGCTCTTTTAGTCTTTTACAGCACTAACATTAGTCAGTCAACCCTAATTACTCTCTCGCTTCTTTTTAGTCTGGTCTTTAGTATTCTACAATTCCTGTTGACTTGCCTATTTGGAAACACACCTGCCAAATGCTGAAGTAGAAGACAAATTACCACATTTTTACCTATCAATTGCCTGCTTATCTTAAAGAACTTAGGACAGCCCTCAGGTGTTCCATATGGTGCCGACAATCAGTACCATAAATAATAATCTAACTAGCATATATTTTTAAAAACACAAAATTGGTTACTGTCTTTAAATGTTTTTTTGACTGTTTTGAGAATCTAAATAAGGTGTTATCAAACTTAAATATTTGCTCAGTTTTATATAAACAAAATGATTGTGTAAGGAAAGTAGCCATGTTTCTGGCAAAGTGTACCAAACAGCTCTTGGCTCCTCAATGTGCTCTGTGATCTATTTTTGCCTCATGCCTACTGATTCCTGTTTGGGTTCTTGATCTAATGTGGAGCTGTAGTAATACAATAATTACTGTATATGTTACTACAAGACATGTAATAATTCAATCATGTTCTGTTTTTCTTTTTGCAGGTAATTCTGCAAAGCTGTGAAAACTAAAAATCCGATGGTGTATAAACCCCTGTTGACACATGACACAGATGAAAGTATGACATACACACTTGCATTTTAATGTTTGATTGCTTTTGATTAATAACATTATCCACTAATTAAACATGTTTCCCTTAGTAAAAGTCTTGGCCCAGAATCAGCACAGATGGAGTTAAGGGAGCTTAAAGGTGAGTAAATGACAATATGCATGAAAGGGGTAAAAGAGAAATGTCCATCACTTTTACTTGCAGAGAAGTAAATTAATCAAGTATAATGCCCATGGAAGAAAAGGAAAAAATTGTGGGAAACATCAATTTAATTAGTATAGCATTATATTGCATTTTTCTTTTATTTATAATAGTCAATTTATAATACTATGCTTTAAGCTCTATATAAGCTACATTTACATAATGTCATTTGGTAATGTCCTTTTTCCAAAGGGAAAGTGCTTAAAAATCTTTAAATACATTCTGATGCTGGTTCATTAGGACACAGACTAAGAATGCCATTATGGAAAGTGGTAACTTATGTACCCCTAGAGGTATATTTTTATATGTTGTCTAAACACAACTAGCGACTGTAGGGTGGGATAAGTGCTTTAAAATAGTGCTGGTCAGATTTTGCCTTTGTAGGCAAGTAGTAGTGTTTTAGAATTGTGCAGTTACATCCTGGATCACTTTAGAAATTAAGTGATGTGGTGACAAAAGGTCAGAGAGTTGTCCATAAAGATCACAAGATTTTGACATGGAGAGAAATCAGCTGATATGAAGAACAAGGTCTACTGGAGCAGATATGTGTCTTCCCAATGTCTACTGATATGACCAACCTTTAAAGTGGGAAAAAAAACATTGAAAAGTTATGCCCTGATTTCCAAGAGTCCTGAGAACAGAGAAGAGCGCTACAGAAAGGTAAAGGAGGACTAATGACAGCTTGGCAGATGTAGAGGCATGCAGCTTATCAATGATGGTTTATAATGTGCTGCTTTGAAGAAAGACTATTTGTTATCTTTCAGGTTATTTTCTGAGTGAAAGAGAAACAGTTTTTATAGATACTTTGATGATTCTAAAAGAGAAGTGAAACCTGTTGTTACTTATTGATGTCTGTGGGATCAAGAATCAGTTTCTTAATGAGGCAAAAAAAAAACTTTAGTCTCTTTGGCCACATATTAGGAACATGACCAGATGTTATGGAGCTATTTATGATGTAGTGATTAAGAGGTGGATAACTTGGTAAATGGTCTGAAATATTGTGAAAGGGATTGGATCCAATAGAAAGGTCATGTGTTTGCAGAACAAAATGGCTTGCAGGATCATTTATATATTCTAAATGTTCAAATAAAAAAAAAAAAAATGCATATGTGAAAAAGATGGGAAACTTGAGAGTATGTGTTTGGATAAGAATAAGGGTCTGGCCGATGTTTCCAATCTTCTCAACATTGAAGCTGGCAAAATATTCAGCAGTCAGGGAGGACAATGAAGGAGAAGCCAGCAGGTTGAGCAGTGAAGAAAATAAATTGTGACATTTTTGTGTGCATTTTGCAGATGGTTCAAGCTTTTGTTTGTAAAAGGCAGACTTAGCATAAATCAAATAAGATGAGCATTTGTACAGGAAAGAGTGGTAAAATCAACATCAAGATGTAATTTCTTCCATTTTCTCTCTGTTCTTCTGAAATTCAAATGCTGTATAACATTTCTGATAGCCAAGTAGCATAGCAGGATGTCTTCCTAGAGAGGGAAATAGAATAGAATAAATGAAAGCACACTGAATCTTGAGATGGAAACACTTTTAATATATCTTAGGCTATGTCTACCGAAGCGCATTGCATTCACAAAGAGGAAAAAAAATCACAGAATAGATCTCATAATCATAACTTACTATCTCATAATCATGACTTACTATCTCATAATAATAATAATAATAATAATAATAATAATAATAATAATAATAATAATGGCCCGTATGATTTTTATCATGCCCAAACAAAACGTAAATTTTGGAGAGGTTTTCCATGCGATCTAAGATGCCCGTGGTGCCTTTTCTGATCAGGGAAGAATCCCACAGCACACAGCATCGTGCAATTGTTCTTTAATTTAATACAGATAACAGACAAGTATATATACACACTGGAAAAAAACCTGAGCTAAAACTGTTCCTGATTGGGTAAGATGTTAGACACGAGGAATGAAGCGGGAAAGTGCAAATGACTGAGGTTTTAATGAGTGAAACCAATAGCAAAAGAAAGTCCAACCAAACATATACCGTATCCCATAACACCAGTACTCCTTGGGAACGTAGAGTCCTCAGAGCGAGAGTATCCCTTTGGAAAGGTTAGAAATCCGAGTGTAGTTTAGTCCTAGAATGTTCACCAGCATAACCTGTAGAACGGACACTGACTCAGGGATTGAGCAGAGCTTAAATACCCTGCCGCGGGAATGAATATAAAATTTCTCATTAACAATTTTTGAAGGGGACTATATGGTCACGTCATCAACACACTTGCTAATGTAGCTGGTCTCTGTTGATGTGTATTCTTCCAAGTTGAAGGAATCGCCATTGGTTTCAGCCTCCTTAAACATGTCCCAGTCAGTGCACTCAAAATAGTCTTGAAGAGCAGAAGTAGTTCCTGCTGTCCAGGTTTTCACCTGTTTTAGAACCGGTTTAGAGCGTCTAACGAGCGGTCTGTATGCTGGAATCAGCATAACAGAGATGTGGTCTGCGTAGCCGAGATGGGGACGGGGCTCTGCACGATACGTTGCAAAAGTTGCAAAGTCCACATGCTGATGGAGTTTAGGGAGCACAGTCCTGAGATTAGCATGGTTGAAATCTCCGGCAACAATAAACAATCCGTCGGGGTGAGCATTCTGCAGCTTGCTAGTTCACACAGTGCCTCCTGAAAAGGAAATATTTATAAGTAATTATAACGGGTTATAGTTACTCCTAAATATTTAAATCAAGTTGAAATGACGGTAATGAAATTAACGTTACACTTATTTGGTCTGTTCGTTCGGACCGGTCTTTTATTAATTCCATAAAAGAGGTATTTTCCCGGCCGAGAAAGATGCAACCCCCCTTTACTTTATACCGTACAATTAATAGAGCACGTAGTTCAGATCGAATGTTACAGGAACCTTAAAATGTGAGCGGCACTCAGAGACAATCACTTATGAAAAATATGGCGTTTAATGAATGAGACAAGCACAACATAAAACTAACTACACAACCAAACAAAAGAAATAAAGAAAATAAAAATAAAAATAAACAAAAATGTTAAAAATAGGAAAAGAAGGAAGAGAAAGGAAAAGAAGAGAGGGAAGAAAGAAAGGAAAGGAATAGCAAGCTTAAACTTTAAAATTAATCACACCCTAACTGAAAAATCGCCACAGAAATCAAATTCACCTTAAAATCAAATTGTTTGGTAAAACGGTTACTTGCATTGGCTTGTTGCACAAGAGTGCGGATGTGACAAAAAGATCTTTGAAGAGTCAGTTAGGATGGAGTCAGATGTTCTTTCAGGTTCTCCTAAAGATCAGATCAGTTGTTGTTCTTGAAAGTAAAGCTTGCCGGAAGATCTTAAAAGGAAGAGAGAGTCGTTTCCAAGCGGTTCCGACCGTCTGGGCCTTTGGGCCCCCGGGCGGCCGAGCCTTTCCCTCGAGTGAGTCGAGTTGACTTGACCTGGCTGACTGTTGATTAGTTGCGTTTAAGATGTTTTAAAGGTCCTGAACCCCACCCATCTTTGGGAGAATGGCCAATGCTATGGCCTGAAATTTTGGAGGGAGAAACTCCCTTTGTTTGTGGGCATGGTTTCCGGGTTATACTCGCTTTAGAGAACTTAAAGTTTTATCCAAAGTGTATTAAGACAGTATGGTACATTTAATGATCAAATAAAATGCACCATTGTTTGAAAAATAAGGAACAGATCATTTTGGTGATCATTTTGATATTAGACATGGAAAGCAAAGACAGCATTAACACAGAGGTACATTACATACCAGTTAACATTTAACATACTATTACATTCCAGTATTTAAGGTATAACTTTGTTAATAAAATTTTATATTCAGGTATATAAAATGCAACCTTGTTAGGAAAATAAACAGAAGATAAGATGTCGACTTTGACATCAAGCCTTAACAGAAAAGACAGCATTAAAACAGATGTACAATGTACTGGGACCAGTATTTAAGCTATAACTTATGTTAATACAACATTATATTCTGGTGTATACAATGCACCCTTGTTATGAAAGAAAGAATAAAGAGAAGATAATTTTATATCAACTTTGATATCAAAAAGAGGAGACACATTAAAACAGAGGTATATTACTAAACTTTTAGAGTGTAACTATTATTGACGTAGAGCTAAACACTTGCTTTATTGTGTGTGTGTGTGTGTGTGTGTGTGTGTGTGTGTGTGTGTGTGTGTGTGTGTGTGTGTGTGTGTGTGTGTGTGTGTGTGTATATATACTGTGTAAGGTATAGAGACTGGCTTGTGTTATCAGTTGAATGCTTTAAAGTCAGCTGGAGAGGTCAGGGTTTGTCCTGCTTTGTGTCTTCCGGGGTGGGGGTATGACACTGTGGTATACAAAAATCTCAATAAAAGTGTAAGCCGTGGTGCTCATCCTTTAAATAAAAAGCAGATGTCAAGGTTTAAAAGGAATGCCTGGGACATAAACATCTAAAAGACCTGTGCCAGACGCTACACTACTTAGCATTAGCGCTTGGGGGAATTTACACAATAAAAACAGTGGTGAATTCCCGAGGTAAATAAAATGGTCTGCATCTAACAGTCACAAACTCTACTAGCGATGAGCAATATCGTGAGACAAGCACAGAGTTCTTGCACCATTCCGTGTTGATATAAACACACGCCACCCCCGTGAGTCTTACCGCACAGAGCTTTTCTGCTATTCTGTCGGCACAAAACTTAAAAGGGGCATTGTAGTGATAAGTCAGTCCACTCTCTAAACTCAGCTCCAGTACACACACAAACACATTTTAATTAGTTTATTTAGTTATTTAATAAATAATGAAGTGTTTCAAATTCTGTATGACATATGCATATGTTGTATGTATTACCTCTTTTCAAATCAACTAGTGTTTAACTCTGTATTAACAGTAATTACACGTTCAAGGCTTATGTCCTGGTATATTAATGTATCTCTGCCTTAATGCTGTCTCTTTCTTTCATGCCTAACATCAAAGTGATCTGCTCTCTATTTCTCAAATAATGGTGCATGTTTTATGATCATGAAGTGTACCGTATGGTTTTTAATACACTTTGGGTAAAACTTCATAAGTTCTTTAAACCAACCATAAACATGTAAGCAGGACACAAAACGAAGACGAAGAAAGTTTCTTCCTCTGAAAGTACATGCCTGGCATTGGCCATTACAACAAAGATTGGGAATGGCTATGGGACCTTTAAATGACCTGAACTCCTACCAATCGTTGCTCAAGAACCTGTCTTTGAGACGGGACTCAAACCCTTTAAGACAGATCTTCTGGCAAGCTTTATCTCCAAGAACTTCTACTACTTTGATCTTCAGGAGAACCTGTCAGAACATCTAACTCCCTCTTAACAGACTCTTCAAGAATCTCATTTTGTCTACCGCATCTGGACTCTTGTTTAGCAACAAAGCCAATGCAAGTAACCATTTTACCAACTATTTAAAAGCGTAATTAAACTCAAGCCCCTTTATTAAGGTGAATTTAAATTTATTTGATTCTCCTTTAGGTTGTGGTCAATTTAAAGTTAAACTTGCCATTCCTTTTCTTTTTTTTCTCTCTCTTTCTTCTTTTTCCTTTTCTTCCTCCCTCTTCATATTCTTAATTTCTCTTTCTTTTGATGTATTTTTGTGTAGTTTAGTTCTATGTTGCAAGGTCTCATTCATTAAATGCTGTATGTTTATAAGTGATTGTCTCTGAGTGCCGGTCTCATTTCAAGGTCACTGCATACTTGTAATCTTGCTACATGCTAAATTACTTGTACGGTATAAAGAAAGCGTGGGGTCGTGTTTTTCTTAGCCAGGGAGATTACCCTTTTGTAAAATTAATTTAAAAAAAATTAGACTGTCTGTTTGGTGGACGAACAGACCAAATTATTCTAACATAAATTCCAATACCGGTAATTCAAAAAATTTTATTTAAGTATTCATTGTTAACTATAACCAATTTTAATTACTCACAAATTCGCTACAGTTATTTAAAGTTTAAATTCTAACTGTATAAAGTTGGTGAGTAAGTAAACAAGAGGTAAATGGTGAACCCTGTGAATGTGTCTGCTCATAGATGAACTCTGCCTTCCAACAACATGTTTGTAAAAGAGTAGCATATTTCAATGAACTTAACATGAATTTTGTGGAAAGCATATTGTTTTTATAATAATAGTGATATTCATATCTTTTTGTTCAGGTGATTTTCTTGGATTTCTAAAAACACTGGGCCTTAAAGAGTATTACCCAAACAAGCTGACTCTGAGGTCTTTGCTGGAGATCAACAGTGCCAGTGTATCCGATGAAGTGGTGCAAACACTGCAAGCAATACCATGGACTTTCTTACGCAAATTACTGACTGTTCATTCAAATTCAAGATCTTCAATAAGTGTACAAGGTGAAAAAGATGAAACAGATGATTTGTTTGATGAGCAGGGCAGTGATGATACCCCAAATCTTCTAGATATCCACACTGCCCTCTTCGCTTGTGCTGACAGTTTCCTTCAGCAAGAAATGGCACTTAAAATGTCAATGTGCCAGTTTGCTGTTCCATTGGTGTTACCTCAAGGAGTACATGATAAATGCATTCTTATGTTATGGGCCCTTAGAGGTATCCTGAAAGAATGGCGTCCCCAGTCATTGTCAGATTCTAAAGGGTTTGTTGAAGACAGTGTTGTTCATGCAAAAATTCCAGTGATCTCATTTGTGAGGCTTAGCAACTGCAGCTTGTCTAAGTCACAGGTTTTGAACCAAATGCTCAACACTTCACAGCAGCATCATGATTTTTTTTGTCATCGAGAAATGATCGGAGGATCTGCTCCCAGGGTAATTGCTAATGGAATGGTTGAAATATGCTGGAATCTGCCATGTGGAAATAATAGCATTGATGTCTTTCCTGAGCCAGTGGCTATTGCTAATTTAAGAGGAGATGTTTGCACTTTTGAAACCCAATTCAGTTTCCTTACTCAGGTGTCAACAGCTGTATTTGTGATCTTAGACAGTGTTGATGATAATGAACAAAGGCTGTTTGCCTCTTTACAAGAAAAGTCAAAAATGTTCCTTCTGGTCAACTCTCAGACAAATATGAGCCAGAAAACGAAGTCATCTATTAAAGCAGCATATAAAGCTCTACAACTGGAAAGAGATCACATCATTGTTAAAAGCCAAAACATGAATTTGGCTGCTTTTGCAAAGATGATCCGTTCTACCATCAAAAATTTGCCAAGTAACATGCTGAAATCATGTGAAATTAATTCAATGAAGGGAATTGCACGTGAATTAGGTCTTTGCATTGATGAAAGTGAAAACAGAGCCTGTGTGTCAGCAGAAGAAACAGCAGAGGAAATCATGAAATGTATTGGAGTTCGTCAAGTAGTAGAATTTAAAAAGACACGGCTGCCACTGCAAGGTGAAAACTGGAAAAGATTGGCTCAGATAGAAAAAGAGCAATGCAGATTACAACATTCAGGGGAACTAAACTTAGAGGAGTATAAAGCTCAAATTCAAAAAGAAAAAGATGAAATACGGACAAAACAAATCCAGTACAAGTTGACAGATCCAATGGACATATTTATAAAAGCTTTGTCAACCCCTGATGACACTGAGCGAGCCTTTTTTCTCAGATGGCTGGGACTAA
Organism: Silurus aristotelis; assembly: GCF_946808225.1. Taxonomy (NCBI): domain Eukaryota; kingdom Metazoa; phylum Chordata; class Actinopteri; order Siluriformes; family Siluridae; genus Silurus; species Silurus aristotelis. Next base: position 28,461,559 of record NC_139579.1, read on the forward strand.
AACTGGACAGGCATTCACGCAAACAGATGTCACACTTACGGCACAAGTATACATGGTGTGAACAAAAGAAAGACAGAGAGGGTATGGCACGATTAGACCAGGAACTTCTTGATTGTTCGCTTGGCATAGAGCACTTCATGAGAGAAATGGGACAAATTTATGAGGCTTTTTCATTTGGCTCAAATAAAATGTCTGACAAAATTCACAATCTCCCTACTTTGGCTGCTAAAATGCTTCTAGCTGGGTTTCCTCTTGAATTACTTGATGGAGATGCTTCAAATATTCCAGAGAAATGGGTGAGCGATGTTCTTATGGAGCTTCACAGGATGGTTGGACAGAAGAGCCGTTTGCTGGTTCTGACTGTGTTAGGGGTTCAGAGTACTGGTAAATCAACATTACTCAACACCATGTTTGGAGTTCAGTTTGCAGTGAGCAGTGGACGATGCACACGTGGAGCATACATGATTTTCCTTCCAGTGGGTAATGACTTGAAAGAGGAGTTGCTGTGTGACTTTGTCCTTCTGATTGATACAGAGGGTTTGAAATCACCAGCACTGGCACAACTGGAAGACAGTTATGAGCATGACAATGAACTGGCCACATTTGTGATTGGTCTCAGTGATGTAACCATCATAAATGTAGCAATGGAAAATTCCACAGAGATGAAAGATGTCTTGCAGATTGCAGTTCATGCTTTTTTGCGGATGAAGGAAATTGGTAAAAAAGCAGTGTGCCATTTTGTCCACCAAAATGTTGGTGGTGTATCAGCATATGACAAAAACATGACAGACCGAAAAAAGCTCCTTGAGCAATTAAATGAGATGACATTGATCGCAGCTGAGATGGAAAAGCAGCCTAATGTGAAGAAATTCACAGATGTCTTGGATTATGACATGGAAAAGAATAACTGCTATATACCAGGTCTATGGCATGGCACACCACCAATGGCACCAGTTAATACAGGCTACAGTGTGGCAGTTCTTGATTTTAAGAAAAAACTCATGGAGAGGCTTAAAGCAAGAAAAGATGAAGAACCCTCCCAGATCCCAGAGTTCCTGCAATGGATGAGTAGTTTGTGGAGGGCAGTGAAGTTTGAGAACTTCATCTTCAGTTTCAGAAACACTCTTGTGGCTCACGCCTATGACAATCTTTGCAAAGAGTTTTCAGACTGGGAGTGGACTTTCAGGAGACATGTTCTCTCTTTGCTTCAAACTGCAGAAGTTCAAATATCAAATGCTGAAACCAGTTCTATTCATGAGGTTGTTGAACCATTTAAAGAAAAGTCAGATAATGCGATCAAGCTTCAGACAAAAGCAATGAATGAGAAATTAAAAAACTACTACAAAAGAAAAGACCGTAATGTTCATTTGGTGGAAAAGTACAAAATTGATTTTGTCAAAAGCATTAACTCTCTGGAGAGTGGAATTAAGGACGAAGTGGCAAAAAGATTAGCTGTTGCTCTTGAGATGAGAAGAAACAAAGAGAAAGTAGAAGAGATACACAGTAAGCAAGCTGAAATGATCGAATGTCAAGTCCTAAAATTACTTCATAGTTACAATCATCGTAAAGATGTATCTGATGAGGATCTCAAAGCAGATTTTGAAGGAATGTGGAGAAAAGAGTTAGCAAACATCACTGGTTTAAAAGAAAGGGACGTTTCTGCTGAAATTTTTAAGCAGTTGCGTGCAAGTTTGGGAAATCAGAAATATAATGAATATTTGCAGAAAGTTAAGGATTTGTCACAATGTGGGCAAAAAGATTTCAAAATCAAACCAAAGCATGTAGAAAATGTCCTTGAAAAATGTAAAGCTTTTTTCAAGCTGAGTGCACAGCATGATTTGAAGGTTATTGTAGCCAACATCATTACCAGTTGTAGAATGTTGATTGAACAGTTTACACAATCCAAAAGTGACTACCAAGAAACATTTACAAAAGATGTGCTTGATAAAATTGATGAACACCTCAAAAAAGCAGGCTCCAAATACAATACCAAATTTGAATTTGACCTTAAAGTACACATTTGTGGCATTGCCTCTCGGAAATTCACAGAGATGCACAGGAAGTATCTTGCTGATCAAGATCCAGCAAAACATTTACAGAAATGTAAGAGTCAGTATCTCTCTGATTTTATTGATTTGTACAGAAAAAAGGACCAATGCCAGAGAAAAGCGCAAGACTTCACTCAGCTCTGTCTTAAACCAGCAGTGACAGAGTACCTTGACCAGTCCCTCGGATCTGACATTGTTGATGCAGTTTTGGAGAATAAAACTACTGAGTATAGTTCACGAGCACTATTTCAGTACACTGTCCTGAATGAGCTGCTGGAAAAGTTAAACTTCAAAGGCTGCATAAGATACATTTTGCATTATGAGAATTATGTCAAACGCTGGATATACAATCACATCATTAAATGCTTTTCAAAAGACATATCTCTGCAAAAGCTAAAAGAGAAGAAGCTGAGCATAATACTTTCAAAGCTCACTAAAGCAGTGGAAACATCTAAGGTTGAAGCCAATGGCTGTCCTTTGCCCAATAATGCTGAAGGTACAGCAAGTTTGATCCGGAATCTTTGCAAAGCAATGAATGATGTCCTCTCCATATCCATGAACACTGTGGAAGGGGTCCTGTTTCTGAACACAAGCTGTTGTGATTCATTTACCAAAAGTCTCTATGAATGTGTTGATAACATGAAACAGCAAATAGCAAAGGAGATCTCAGAGTCAACTGATATCACTGAGACTCTGAATAATGTGTCAGTAAAACCCCAAGATGAGCTTTTTAAAAGGGTGTTTGGGTGTGGAGCACAGTGTCCTTTTTGCAAAACACCATGTGAGGCAGGAGGAAAAGAACATCAGTTACACCATGCAGCTGTGCATAGACCACAAGGACTTGGAGTCTATAGATACAACGAGAGTAATAAACTTTGTGAAGAGATTTGTACATCTAGTGTACATGGCAATGGAAAATTTGCAAGTCATAAAACAAATTTCCAATTTCATCCCTATAAAGACTACCAGAAATACTACCCTGACTGGCATATTGCACCTGACATGTCTATAGAGGCCTCAGATTACTGGAAGTATGTGCTGGTGACATTCAATAAGCAATTTGCTGAAGTTTATGAAGCAGAGCCAGCTGTTTATCCAGATGCATGGAATAAAATCACTAAAGAGCAGGCTTTTATTAGTCTAAAGTGCATGTTTAATATTAAATAATGTATAAAAACATAGAGGAAAAATACCAAGCCTTAATATTGCCATGGTGAAGAAGACACACAGTCCTCCCAATTCCTTTACCAATGTAACTGCTCCGGGGGCATCATAAACAGAAGTGCTAATTATGGCTGAAATTTGAGATTTTTTTTTCACATATAATCAAGTGAGTGCAATGATCAAAAATAGTGTTTTAATTTTTTTTTGCAAGGATTTTATCATATTTAGATGATTGGACTATATTTGTAACTGTGATGTTGATTCAAATGTTTTAATTTAGTCTCATGTTACCTTATTTACATCTTGTTACAGTTGTTGTTACAATTATGTACAGTAACTACTTTAAATGAATGCATTTTTCAGAAAAAATTATATGAATTTAATAATATAATAATGAACTAACTGTTTAAATGACATACCATAACTATACCAATATGTTAATCAAATTAGGTTACTGTGTTACTGTGTGACTGCAATGTGACTAAACAAATAAACTAATTTAAGTTTAATAATCTTCTCATATTCTTTTAACTCAACACTGTCATCATACCAGTGGTAGACAAAGTACATAAAGCATGTACTTGAGTAAAAGTAGAGATACAGCAGGTAAAATATGACTCCAGTAAAAGTAAAATTGCTCCCTTTAAACTTTCACTTGAGTGAAGTTTTTAAATGTGCTCAAGTTTCCAAGTACTTTAATTTATTATGTTTATAATGTCTTATTATAATTTCTATCCCAAGTCTCTTGCTTAATCAACTCAGTTTATGTAAAAAAAACGTCAATGTTGTTCTTTGCACACCAATCTATTAATAGAATAATATTTATGAGTTAAACACTGATTAATATCTATTAAAATTATCAAAACCTTCTTTTCAACGACTTAAAAATATTCACACATATAAGGCCACAGGTGCTGTGGCAAGTTAAAGTTTCTTCAATCATTTATTACTCTCAAAATGTTAAATAAACCTCACCAAACCAAAAGACATCACCTTAACTAAAGGCAACCAAATCACTAAGTGCTGTTTAACTACAATCCAACTAGAATAGTTAGGTTGTCAAGTCAAGTTTATTTTTTATAGTGCTTTTCACAACAGACACTGCTCAAAGCAGCTTTACACAATTTTAACAGTTAAGGTGAATGATGTATATTTATCCCTGATGAGCAGCCATGGTGATTGTGGCAATGAAAAACTCCCTTTGATGTTTATGAGCAAAAAACCTTAAGAGGAACCAAAAGGGGAACCCATCCTTATTTGGGTTATATTAAGATTGTGATTATAGACTTTAAACAATACAGAACACTGAAGAGTGAGAACTAACATGAGCACTGCATTTAAGATTATGAGTAATGTCCTTCTTACAGTGTTATACAGTCATTTGAGATTATGGAACCAGGAGCAACTAGCAACTTATAAAATAGCTCAACATTTGCGATCATCACAGATCCTACACCAGCATAGGTTGCAATTGTTTTGTTTGCAAGCTACACACATTATGATACATTCAGTTGTTATTCAAGCTAAAATAAATATTGTTGCTCTATGCATAAAAGCATAGCAGGCAACACAGCGTAACCAAGTAACTAAGTGATATAGTTTATAGCGAATTTCATTAAATGCCTTAGCCTACAGCAGTGCTTCTCAGTTATTTTCTGTTACGCCTCCCCTAGGAAGAATTAAACATTTCGCCCCTAACAGCTCCTCTGCTATGTACTGGGGTTTCTTGCACTGAGTAATTTGGTACGCCACCTTATATGATGCTACCAATGCTCGCTGGTTTACTGAAGTAGCATTCACAAATCGGGATGATTGTTGGCAATATTCGGCACGTTTTCGCTGAAAAAACTAAAGCGGCTTATCAGCGTGATTGGGGTGTAATATCTTTAAGTTATGCTTTAATTTATTTGGCTTCATGCTGTCCGCTGCCAAAAATTTTTAGACATACTGGTCTTTCCTAATCTCCCACCGTAGTCACAGTGAAGCCAAGCGCTACATACGCTTCATCATATTTCCTCGTCTTAGCTTTCGGGAGACTTACATTTGTCTCATTATCTCCGTCTCTCTCTGCCTTTCTTTTCATCCCTGTTAAATATTTTTCCATTGTATTCATGGTAAGAGTTTGTTATCTGCACTTAATATCTCCTGCTCTGTTCTGTGTGGTCTTGTTCAGTGCAAAAAAACGCTACTCCCAGCAGCAAAAAAAAAGCATTGCACACGCGTCCCCCTGGCATTGCCCCGAGACCCCCTAGGGGAGCACGCCCCACTATTTGAGATGGACTGGCCTACACCATCCTCATAACGAGATGATAGAGATGCATACACACCTTTATATTTCACCTGTTTTCCTCTTTTTTTCTGAATTGGGTTCCTGAGAGTTTGGACCTTTTTTGTAATCCATCTGGTGTGATGTCACCCAACCCTCAAGTTTCTGAGTGTATGAGTGAAGGTACTTTTTTGGATGGTGGTTCCGGACCAGGTTCATTGCCCGAGACATGTTATAAAAATAGACACGACTGTGCAAATAAGTGGTATATAAATGTTTTTTTTTTTTTTTAAGTTGCATGTACACTCCTTGCTGTACAGTGTATATATAGTATTGAATACCAGTTTATCTTAATTCACTTGTAAGCATATAACAGTGGTAATACAAATAACATAACACTCAAGACAACAAACATTATGTGGATGGATGCTTTAGATGAGATATTGAAAAAAAGTTTACTCACATTTTCACCATATGATTCCACCATTACATTACAAATGCATTTACCCCAAAGATTTGTAAAGAAAACAGAACTGCTGCATGAATAGAACTACTTTGATATAATCAATATTAATTATAAATAAGGATGTATAAATACTATATATAAAACAAGCATAGACAGAAATATCTTGTGAATATAAACCTATTATTTATTTAATTTATTTAGGGACACACAGTCCATAAAACATGAAAATACAAAAAAACAAATAAAATAAAAATATATCACCCCCCTAAAAAAAAGGAGGATGCAGAAGAAAGACATAATCCACAATATCACATATTTACATACAAACTAATATGCCATATTCCATCATTATATGCTACATTACTTTCCGCATGCTGCTTTTTATGCCCCCGCTAAAATATGGCCATGGGTTTGTTTCGTAAGAACATCATTTTGCTTTTAGCTGGGTCTGCATCACTGGTGCCCAGGGGTGCTGCTAAGATTTTTAAGCCCCCTGGTTATTTGTTCTCTATTTTTACTAAATGTAACAAAAATCATTATCAGTAAGCATAACAATTATTGTGTATTTAGTAAGAGACAATGAAAAAGTGGATTTGAACAGTTTATTAAATTTAGTGAAATTATGCATACTGTATACAGTAAAGCATGTATACAGTAGTATGGTCTCTCTAGATTATAAGAGTAAATAATAAGTTCTATTTCTAACTTCGCTCGGTGTTTCACTATGGGAATCGCTTTGGGCCAACTACGGAAGCTCCTATGACACCACGTCTGTCTGTCATATCCAGTTTCCTGCTGGTTTCTCGCTAAACTGTTCATCGATCAGACCGTCATTTGGATTTTGCCACAGAACATGAAACCAGTCATAGGGGATCATGCTGAGTGACATTGCGAAATTCGTCCTATTCGGGTAACAAATTACTACGGTAGGGAAGTAGTGGCAACAAGATAACTAAGGGCTTCATGTGTAGCCCTGCGAACCTTTCGAAGGGCTAACTACACTGCAAAAATTGATAGACTAACGTGTTGTGACGAGTCTTGATTTCTCTGTACTCAGCAATGTCGACGGTCATCCCCCTGCCAAAGAGAATGAGTCAAAAATCAGGGAGGTTGCATCCACCCGTGTCCATCATCATGTGGAGCAACCATCTCAGGCAGGGGCCCTCTTTTTTTTTTTTTTTTTTTTTTTAGTATAAAGTACAAAGATGTCCTTATAACGGTACTAAGAGTATATTGTTTACATATTTCTAATTGTATTTTGTGTATGCACAGTACATGGCACACAGTAATGGATACTTGCACATTGAAATAATACTTCATTTTTTTCTATTCTACAGTCCATGTTTCAGGAATAAAACAAGTCATTAAAAAAAAAAACTATTGAAAGAAAATATGTATTGAACTTAACTGACAAACATGTCAAGACCCGATATCAATTATACAATGAGATGAAATAAACATTTAGTGTCACTTCTTTGAAGCTTCCTGGCTGGTTTGTTTAAAAGTAGTAGCTTTTTACTCAGTGTTAAATCTAACATATATCTCAATATATAAAGCTACTTAAAACTGCCAAAAGTGTTTCTGCGACGTTCCTTCCCATCTATGAACAGCTGAGCAAACATTTCCCTATTTATATTGTCAAAAATATATTATATTGTGTTAAAAGCCACATCTTTTCTCACCTGTAAAGTTTCTTGTGTGACATCCTGAATCTGCCCTGACAAACCTAGGCTGTCTGTTTCTTGCTCATTCTTGACAACACATAAAAACGTAAAATTAGTGCAATAATAAAAGAGCACCCCATAAAATAAAGATCGTTCCTATCAGCATACTGTAACGTTTCCCCTGTCATCCACCCTCATTCACCGGACTACATTTATACTCATCACCACTGTCTTCACTCATTGTCAGTTATCGACTTTACTAAGTTGTATGTATGTGTGATTTACCTGCTCCTAATTATTAAAATCTTTAATGTTACTATTCGTTGTTCTCGTCTCTCCGTGTACATACCGTGACACACAGAGTTAAACATGCTGTAAAATCTCAGTTCAACATTATCTTTATTCTTATTTGAAGGGTTTTGATAACACACTTGTTAAAACAAAAGACGTTATAAAAGAGTTTTAGGAAAATACACAGAAAAAAGTGAACGTTTTGTCCAACTTGCTAATTATTTACCAAGAGCAACAGTCAGAGTTACTAAACATTGTGCAACACAAATCGGCCAACATATGCCAACTTACACTGCTTGACTTTTTTGTAAGAAAGGAGTGTAGCGTTTTTGCCGCTTTGAGCTCATCGCATCCGAATGTTGGATCGCGGGGAACTAAACCCCCTGTGTAATCTACGCCCCTGCCTCTTTGTACCCTGGACTGTTTTTGGACTGTGTTTTTTGCCTTGCCCCCTTGCTCAGTCTGTTTTTGTTTCTTTCATTAAAGCCTGTTTTCTCCATAACCATGTGACATCCTGCATTTGGGTCCTCACTCACCTAGTCAGCCTCAAGAGTTTATGACAGAATGTATCCAGGCTGAACCTCCACCATATAGAATACAAGATGATCAGGTGATCTGGAATGGAGATGCTAGCAACCAAGATGTCATCGTAGTATACTAATAAAAAAAACAAGACTTTAGTGGATTTCTGCGTGGTGGTGTCAGGGTGCCAGCTTCACCTCTCCTAAACACCCCGCCCGCACGGAGTGGATCACCTTTCTACTACGTGCTGGCACCTGGCGCTCATTAACTCCAGGCATATATATACCTCTCATTTTCAACGTGCCTTTGTCTGTTCTCACAGCTTATGCTGTGTTATGTTAAACACACGACTGCTTGTTGCTCCTAAAACTCCAGCATCTTCAGAGATACAGTGTTGGTCGACGTCACAAATAAATGTTTGGTCTGCGTCAGGATCACCAATGTTTAATGTATTGTTTAATGATTTTAATTCATCTAATAAATTATAATAATGTACGTACCTTTAAGTACCATTGTTGAGTAACAGTGATTCACCAAAAGATGCATCTGCTTGCTGTGATATTAACTGTAAGCACCCACAACATGATATTGATTTGTGTTACTGGTATGATAATATTGTCATATTACTCTTTTTGCCTCAAGCAAGCCTTTTTACAGGACCAAGATGTCCAAAGCTAGGCCAGGTTGGAAGGAATACGTTGAAGGGCTCTATGCTGAGGCTAGAAGGGTTTTTAAAGCTCGGGTTGAGTCAGGGAAACATAAATATAGTCTCTTAATTGAATATAAGAAATGGGCAAACTTTAAATATTCCCTAAGTTTTATTAAGAGAATACAATGAGAGCAGACTCATTTGCAAGGAAACTGCAAAATAGTTATCAAAATTATTTCTTGGAAAAAAAAGATAATTGTAAAACATTTCTGCCAATGAATATCAATGGTGTCAGCAGTTCAAAGGACATTACCCAGCAAAAACATTATTATTATTCTTGCAACTTTGTTAAAAATAATCCCTTTGGTGTATGTAACAGTGAAAATAATGCCACAAGAAGTCTGTGATACAATTATGAAGTTAAAAGAAATTAATGCAAACAAAAAACCTGCTGAACATTAAAAAATATGACTCGATTAGCATCGATTATTACCTGCATATAACCTTGGCCAGTATTGTGTCCAAAGATTTTTAAAAGGATCCTGTCGCTCCTCTCAGATCTTAAACAAGTTGGAACAGTTTGTTCTGATCTCTGACAACCAGTTTGGTTTTATATCTAAACATGGCATGGATATGTGTATTTTTGCTTTAAAGGTGATTTTGGATATCTATATTTTTCTATGTGTTTTATAGATGCATCTAAAGCTTCTGATTGTGTAAATCATGGAAATGTATTTTGCATGTTACGCAACAGAGTGTTTTTTAAATCTTTAGTGAGATTTCTGGATTTTTGGTATGCTCACCAGTCAATGCATGCAAAATGGGGTAATCAAGTGTCTGCTCCATTCCATGTAATCATATGTTACTGATTAAAAAAAATAAAAGAAAGAAAAATAATGCACGGGGGAAAAAAAATCACATCTCAGAAACTACTGCACATGAGCATCACTTTTTACAATGCAGTTCAGAAGTTCTGACTCATTGCACATCAGGTGGATGTAAAATGCAAGAATGGTGCAGAGAAAATCAGAATATCAAATGGGAAAAGAAAAAGAGACCCCAAGACAGGGAAGTCAGCTAATCACCCAGTATAAAAAAAAAACATGGCCACTGTTTTAGCAGATATAAGTAGGCCCCTTTCTGGGAGCAGAATTCCTGTTGGTTGATGGAAAAAAATAAAGGCTTCAATGTTTTGCCCTGTTCAAGGAGCACCTTTTCTATGACCACTCTTTCTAGCGCATTGACAACGTGTAAGTTCACTCAGCTGCTAGGTGAATCTCACTAACCCCACCTTCTCTTTAGCAGTAGACAGCCATGGGGTAGTACATCTCTACATAGATGAGCCCCCAGTATATGCTCGGGCTCATTGGCTAGATCCAGTGAAACTGGGAGTTGCAAGGAAAAACATGGAAAACGCTATAATGCAGTCTTAGGGCATTACCTCTCCACATTGTACCCAAAGCAGATGGCGGCTGCCACCCCTGCAGGGATTATCGTCGATTTAATAATGTCACTATGCCAGACAAATACACAGTCTGTCAGGAGCGAGCAAAGGAAGCGAGAGCCAAATGACCAAAAAGCAGGATTTAATGAAGAGTAAACAGGTAGTAAACACACTCATAAAGTCCAACAGGAAACAATAACGGACGCCTGTAAGTTGGGAGTGAAGGGTTTAAGTAAGCAGGTGATAAATGAGAGCCAGGTGTGCCGCATTAGTAGGCAGGTGATGAGCTCCGGACGGGCGGGGCGCGCATAGGTGAGGAAGCAGGGAGCTCCCTGACACAGTCCCACACATTCAGGATTTTTCTGCCCGCCTGCTAGGATAAAGATTTTCTCAAAAGTGGACCTGATTCGAAAAAACCATCAGGTGGCATTCTACCACAAGAACATTCCAATGTTGGCTGTGATAATGCTGTTTGTCCTTTGTTAATTCCTGCAGATTCCCTTAGGCTTCAAAAATGCAGCACAAACTTTCCAGTGGATAATAGATTAAATATTATGAGGCCTTGATTTTTTTTATTAATATGACATCTTGGTTGCTAGCATCTCCATGAAGGAACACCTAGCTTATCTGCAATCCAAACCTCAGCCAGCACGGATTAATAATTAACCCTGCCAAGTGCAAATTTGGTTTGAATGCATTCTTGGCCATCGGATTATAAGCAATGGGGCATTACCCCTGCCATCCAAATTTGAAGCCATTTTTCCACTCCTCACAGTAGCAAAGCACTGCAGCAACTTTTCTGTATGGTAAATTTTTACCGGTGTTTCATTCCACAGGCAGCTGCACTCCTGCATCTTTTGTATGAGGCCATTAAAGGGAATAGCAGGAACAAGCAAATTACCTGGAAGGAGAAGATGACAATCATTGAAAGACACTAAACTTGCCTTAGCACAAGCAACTTTGCTGCCTCATCCGATTCTCAATGCCCCTATTGCTAACTGATGCTTCAGATTGTGCAGTGGATGCTGTACATGAACGGTTCGTGAACTGTGTTTGGAAACCATTGTGTTTGGAGGGACATGTTTTCACAGACTTTATGGATGACAAACCCTTGCTTCTTTCCATGTCTAGAGTGTCTGAGCCCTGGTCAGCATGACAACAACGTCACTTGGTTCACAACAGACATTAGGTACATTGAAGTGTAACATCTGGTGGGTGTCTCAGGCCATTCTTTTTAACCCTTGACATCTGCTTTTCAATCAAAGGATGAGCACCATGGCTTACACTTTTATTGAGAGTTTGTATACCACAGTGTCATACCCTCTGCGGAAGACATGAAGCAGGACCAACCCTGACCTCTCCAAAGCAGCATTCAACTGATAACCCAAGCCAGTCTCTATACCTTACACACACACACGCACACACACAAACACACACCACCCCGAAAGCAAGATAACCCCCTGGCCTCTCTGGTTGAATTCACAGGGACCCTCAAACCATAAAACAATACACACTCGGAACTCGGCCCCAGTACTTCTGTTTGTGACACACACACACATATACAGACATGCACACACACCAAAAGCGAGCATTCTTTTCTTTTATTAATTAACTAATAAATAGAATGTCCTACTTCACATGACACAAACATACATCTTGTTTGTATCTTCTACTATAAATAAAGCAAGTGTTTAACTCTACGTCAATAATAGTTACACTCTAAAAGTTTAGTAATATACCTCTGTTTTAATGTTGTCTCTTCTTTTTGATATCAAAGTTGATTTAAAATTATCTTCTCTTTATTCTTTCTTTCCTAACAAGGGTGCATTGTATACACCAGAATATAATGTTGTATTAACATAAGTTATACCTTAAATACAGGTCCCAGTACATTGTACATCTGTTTTAATGCTGTCTTTTCTGTTAAGGCTTGATGTCAAAGTCGACATAAACTTATCTTCTCTTTATTTTCCTAACAAGGGTGCATCTTATATACCTGAATATAACATTGTATTAACAAAGTTATACCTTAAATACTGGTATGTTAATAGTATGTGTTAATGCTGTTCTTGCTTTCATGTCTAATATCAAAATGATCACCAAAATTATCTGTCCCTTATTTTGCAAACAATGGAGCATTTTATTTGTTCATGAAATGTACCATACTGTCTTGATACACTTTGGATAAAACTTTAAGTTCTCCAAAGCGAGTTTAACCTGGAAACCATGCCCACAAATGCATGAACAAATGGAGTTTCTCCCTCCAAAATTTCAGGCCATAGCATTGGCAATTCCCCCAAAGATGGGTAGAGTTCAGGACCTTTAAAACATCTTGAACAGCTTAAAACAGCCCAGCAGCGACTCTTCAGGACGAGATCTTCCAGCAAGTTTTATCTTCAAGTCAGTCAGCCAGGTCAAGTCAACTCACTCACTCGAGGGAAGGGCCCGAGGGCCCGGGCGCCCAAAGGCCCAGAGGGTCAGACTTTCGGAACAGCTTGGAAACAACTCTCTCTTCCTTCAAGATCTTCCGGCAAGCTTCACCTCCAAGAACAACAACTGCTCTGATCTTCAGGAGAACTTGGAAGAACATCTGACTCTATCCTAACTGACTCTTCAAAGATCTCTTTGTCGAATCTGGACTCTTGTGCAACAAGCCAATGCAAGTAACCTTTTTACCAACCAATTAAGATGCGTTTTTAAGTGTGAACGCCCTTTTTTAAAAGCGAACTTCAGAAACTTTCTGTAAGAAGGGAGGATAGATACATGATGCATCCTTTAGATCTACTGTGACAAACCAGTCCTCGGATCTGATCTGAGACACAACCTGTTTGAGGGTCAGCATATTGAACCTGAGACTCATTAGTGAGCGGTTCAGTTGATGTAGATCTAGAATAGGATGCAACGCACCGTCCTTTTTGGGAACTATGAAGTACAGGCTGTAGAACTCAGACTCTCTGTCTAATGGAGGGACCACCTCTATAGCCTCCTTCCTCAGGAGAGTGCTTACTTCCTGTTCCATGACCAGAGCCAAAACGGGGCGGGACAAGCCCCATTGAAATGGGGTGGACGAGACCTGAACTGAATTGTATAGCCTCGCTCGACAGTGCGCAGGACCCATCTAGACACATCTGGCGGAGCTTCACAGGCTGCCAGGTAGTCTCTTAGGGGTATCCGTCTCTCGAAATTGACCTCTTTATCCTCAAAGTACATTTGAGGATAAATACTTTTGTACTTTTTTCGAGGGAAAGTCTAAAAGGGACACTTTTACTTTTACTCAAGTACATGCTTTATGTACTTCATCTACCACTGGTATGATGACAGTGTTGAGTTGAAAGAATATGAGAAATTATCAATTTATTTAACTTAAATTAGTTTATTTGTTTAGTCACATTGCAGTGACACAGTAAACTTGTTTAATTAACAGATTGATATAGTTATGGTATGTCATTTAAACAGTAATCGTTAGTTAATTAATTTATTATTAAATTCATGGAATTTATTCTGAAAAAAAGCCTTCATTTAAAGTAGTTACTATACATAATTCTAACATTCATAAAGTTTGAACAACTGTAACTAGATAAATAATAAAGTAACATGAGACATAATTAAAACATTTGAATCAACATCACAGATACAAATATAGTACAATCATCTAATTATGATAAAATTCTTGCCAAAAAAACTATTTTTAAATCATTGCAAACATAAAAATATAATGTTTATAAACAAAATCACTTACTAATATTGATTATAAGTAAAAAGATGGATAAAATTTCAGCCATAATTAGCACTTCGGGTTTCTGATGCCTCTGAGCTATAACATTAGTAATGAAATTGCGAGGACTGGTTTTAGGCCTCTATTATTCCTCTAGGTTTTTATACATTATTTAATATTAAACATGCACTTTAGACTAATAAAAGCCTGCTCTTTAGTGATTTTATTCCATGCATCTGGATAAACAGCTGGCTCTGCTTCATAAACTTCAGCAAATTGCTTATTGAATGTCACCAGCACATACTTCCAGTAATCTGAGGCTTCTATAAACATGTCAGGTGCAATATGCCAATCAGGGTAGTATTTCTGGTAGTCTTTATAGGGATGAAATGTTAAATTTGTGTCATGATTTGCAAAATATCTAAGGCGATGTACACTAGATGTACAAATTTCTTCAAAAAGTGTATTACTCTTGTTGTATCTATAGCCTACAAGTCCTTGTGGTCTATGCACAGCTGCATGGTGTAACTGATGTTCTTTTCCTCCTGCCTCACATGGTGTTTTGCAAAAAGGACACTGTGCTTTACACCCAAACACCCTTTTAAAAAGCTCATCTTGGGGTTTTACTGACACATTATTCAGATTCTCAGTGATATCAGTTGACTCTGAGATCTTTTTTGCTATTTGCTGTTTCATGTTATCAACACATTCATAGAGACTTTTGGTAAATGAATTACAACAGCTTGTGTTCAGAAACAGGACCCCTTCCACAGTGTTCATGCATATTGAGAGGACATCATTCATAGCTTTGCAAAGATTCTGGATAAAAATTGCTGTACCTTCTGAATTATTGGGCAAAGGACAGCCATTGGCTTCAAGCTTAGATGTTTCCACTGCTTTAGTGAGCTTTGAAAGTATTATGCTCAGCTTCTTCTCTTTTAGCTTTTGCAGAGATATGTCTTTAGAAAAGCAATTAATGATGTGTTTGTATATCCAGCGTTTGACATAATTCTCATAAAGCAAAATGTATTCTAGATAGTCATTAAAGTTTGACTCTTCCAAGAGCTCATTCAGGACAGTGTACTGAAATAGTGCTCGTGAACTATACTCAGTAGTTTTATTCTCCAAAACTGCATCAACAATTTCAGATCCGAGGGACTGGTCAAGGTACTCTGTCACTGCTGGTTTAAGACAGAGCTGAGTGAAGTCTTGCGCTTTTCTCTGGCATTGGTCCTTCTCTCTGTACAAATCAATGAAATCAGAGAGATACTGACTCTTACATTTCTGTAAATGTTTTACTGGATCTTGATCAGCAAGATACTTCCTGTGCATCTCTGTGAATTTCCGAGAGGCAATGCCACAAATGTGTACTTTAAGGTCAAATTCAAATTTGGTATTGTATTTGGAACCTGCTTTTTTGAGGTGTTCATCAATTTTATCAAGCACATCTTTTGTAAATGTTTCTTGGTAGTCACTTTTGGATTGTGTAAACTGTTCAATCATCCTAGAGCAACTGGTAATTATTCCAACTTTAATAACCTCCAAATCGTGCTGTGCACTTTCCAGTTTAAAAACAGCTGTACATTTTTCAAAGCCTTTGCCCTTTTCTACATGTTTTGTTTTGATTTTGAAATCTTTTTGCCCACATTGTGACAAATTATTGACTTTCTGTAAATACTCATTGAAGTTCTGATTTCCCAAACTTGCTAGGAACTGCTTAAAAATTTCAGCAGAAATGTCCCTATCTTTTAGACCAGTGATGTTTGCTAACTCTTTTCTCCACATTCCTTCAAAATCTGCTTTGAGATCCTCATCAGATACATCTTTACGATGATTGTAACTATAAAGCAATTTTAGGACTTGACATTCGATCATTTCAGCTTGCTTACTGTGTATCTCTTCTACTTTTTCTTTGTTTCTTCTCATCTCAAGAGCAGCAGCTAATCTTTTTTTCACTAAATCCTTATTTCTATTCTCCAAAGATTGAATGCTTTTGTCAAAATCAATTTTGTACTTTTCCACCAAATGAACATTACGGTCTTTACTTTTGTAGTAGTTTTTTAATTTCTCAATTATTGCTTTTGTCTGAAGCATGATCTCTTTATCCAACTTTTCCCTAAATGGTTCAACAACCTCATGAATAGAACTGGTTTCAGCATTTGATATTTGAACTTCTGCAGTTTGAAGCAAAGAGAGAACATGTCTCCTGAAAGTCCACTCCCAGTCTGAAAACTCTTTGCAAAGATTGTCATAGGCGTGAGCCACAAGAGTGTTTCTGAAACTGAAGATGAAGTTCTCAAACTTCACTGCCCTCCACAAACTACTCATCCATTGCAGGAACTCAGGGATCTGGGAGGGTTCTTTATCTTTTCTTACTTTAAGCCTCTCCATGAGTTGTTTCTTAAAATCAAGAACTGCCACACTGTAGCCTGTATTAACTGGTGCCATTGGTGGTGTGCCATGCCATAGACCTGGTATATAGCAGTTATTCTTTTCCATGTCATAATCCAAGACATCTGTGAATTTCTTCACATTAGGCTGCTTTTCCATCTCAGCTGCGATCAATGTCATCTCATTTAATTGGTCCAGAAGCTTTTTCCGGTCTGTCATGTTTTTGTCATATGCTGATACACCACCAACATTTTGGTGGACAAAATGGCACACTGCTTTTTTACCAACTTCCTTCATCCGTAAAAAAGCATGAACTGCAATCTGCAAGACATCTTTCATCTCTGTGGAATTTTCCATAGCGATATTGATGATGGTTACATCACTGAGACCAATCACAAATGTGGCCAGTTCATTGTCATGCTCATAACTGTCTTCCAGTTGTGCCAGTGCTGGTGATTTCAAACCCTCTGTATCAATCAGAAGGACAAAGTCACACAGTAACTCATCTTTCAAGTCATTACCCACAGGAAGTAAAATCATGTATGCGCCACGTGTGCATCGTCCACTGCTCACTGCAAACTGAACTCCAAACATGGTGTTGAGTAATGTTGATTTACCAGTACTCTGAACCCCTAACACAGTCAGAACCAGCAAACGGCTCTTCTGTCCAACCATCCTGTGAAGCTCCATGAGAACATCGCTCACCCATTTCTCTGGGATATTTGAAGCATCTCCATCTAGTAGTTCAAGAGGAAACCCAGCTAGAAGCATTTTAGCAGCCAAAGTAGGGAGATTGTGAATTTTGTCAGACATTTTATTTGAGCCAAATGAAAAAGCCTCATAAATGTGTCCCATTTCTCTCATGAAGTGCTCTATGCCAAGCGAACAATCAAGAAGTTCCTGGTCTAATCGTGCCATACCCTCTCTGTCTTTCTTTTGTTCACACCATGTATACTTGTGACGTAAGTGTGACATCTGTTTGCGTGAATGCCTGTCCAGTTTTAGTTCCAGCCATCTGAGAAAAAAGGCTCGCTCAGTGTCATCAGGGGATGACAAAGCTTTTATAAATATGTCCATTGGATCTGTCAACTTGTACTGGATTTGTTTTGTCCGTATTTCATCTTTTTCTTTTTGAATTTGAGCTTTATACTCCTCTAAGTTTAGTTCCCCTGAATGTTGTAATCTGCATTGCTCTTTTTCTATCTGAGCCAATCTTTTCCAGTTTTCACCTTGCAGTGGCAGCCGTGTCTTTTTAAATTCTACTACTTGACAAACTCTAATACATTTCATGATTTCCTCTGCTGTTTCTTCTGCTGACACACAGGCTCTGTTTTCAATTTTATCAATGCAAAGACCTAATTTATATGCAATTCCCTTTATTGAATTAATTTCACATGATTTCAGCATGTTACTTGGCAAATGTATAATGGTAGAACGGATCATCTTTGCAAAAGCAGCCAAATTCATGTTTTGACTTTTAACAATGATGTGATCTCTTTCCAGTTGTAGAGCTTTATATGCTGCTTTAATAGATGACTTCGTTTTCTGGCTCATATTTGTCTGAGAGTTGACCAGAAGGAACATTTTTGACTTTTCTTGTAAAGAGGCAAACAGCCTTTGTTCATTATCATCAACACTGTCTAAGAGCACAAAAACAGCTGTTGACACCTGAGTAAGGAAACTGAATTGGGTTTCAAAAGTGCAAACATCTCCTCTTAAATTAGCAATAGCCACTGGCTCAGGAAAGACATCAATGCTATTGTTTCCACATGGCAGATTCCAGCATATTTCAACCATTCCATTAGCAATTACCCTGGGAGCAGATCCTCCAGTCATTTTTTGATGAGAAAAACAATCATGATGCTGCTGTGAATTGTTGAGCACTTGGTTCAAAACCTGTGATTTGGATAAGCTGCAGTTGCTAAGCCTCACAAATGATATCAATGGAATTTTTGCATAAACAACACTGTCTTCAACAAACCCTTTAGAATCTGACATTGAATGGGGACGCCATTCTTTCAGGATACCTCCAAGGGCCCATAACATTAAAGTGCATTTATCATGTACTCCTTGAGGTAACACCAATGGAACAGCAAACTGGCACATTGACATTTTAAGTGCCATTTCTTGCTGAAGGAAACTGTCAGCACAAGCGAAGAGGGCAGTGTGGAGATCTAGAAGATTTGGGGTATCATCACTGCCCTGCTCATCAAACAAATCATCGGTTTCATTTTTTTTACCTTGTACACTTATTGAAGATCTTGAATTTGAATTAACAGTCAGTAATTTGCGTAAGAAAGTCCATGGTATTGCTTGCAGTGTTTGCACCACTTCATCGGATACACTGGCCCTGTTGATCTCCAGCAAAGACCTCAGAGTCAGCTTGTTTGGGTAATACTCTTTAAGGCCCAGTGATGTCACAAATCCAAGAAAATCACCTGAATGAAAGGTATGAATATCACTATTATTATAAAAATAATATGCTTTCCACAAAATTCATGTTATGTTCATTGAAATACGTTACTCTTTTACAAACATGTTGTTGGAATTCAGAGCAGACACATTCAGGTTCACAGTTTACTTCTTGTTTAGTTACTCACCAAATTTAAACAGTTAGAATTTAAACTTTAAATAACAAATAAAGAAATCTTCCATCCGTAGATAAGAGAAAAAAAGTAAAAAGCTTTCTTGCAGTGAGTCAGAACATCTCAAAAGAGCTCTTCACTCTTCAAATTTTCAAACTGTAATGGCACAGGTCAACAGTCACAAATCCAAATAACCTTTTTTTGTACTCTTAAGAGTTTACATATTTCCCAGAGGCTCCTCCTCTGCTTTTAAAGTCTTGTTTACCTCATGTACATATTGCATCAATTTCTCTTTTATTCCTGGAAGTCTGGCTTACCTACTTCTTTCCCTAATATACATCTTCATGCTGTAAGAATGGTCAGATCTCTTCATGAGGTCAGACCCCGAGAACTGCCATGCAACAAACCAAAACATAAATAAATGTAAAATTCTTGATTAAATTATGTAGTCTGGCATTACCGTAAATCTATGACCAGGATAGTACAAACAAAAGGCTCATAAACGGATGGAGTATAGAGCACAACGTCTGGGACCTTCAAAATTTCTGACTATCACTGAGTTAGCAAGTTATAACTAAGTGACTAAATCAACTATTCTTTATGCATGAGCAAGCACTGAGTGACCTATCTAAAGAATATTAGTTTCCGGTTATTGTCAGGATCTTCCAGGCTCGCGGCACTAACTTCCGGTTTCACGTTGTGAGTTTCCGTGTTGATGGCCATCTTTTTCACCGCATTAGTATTTAAGCACAACTAAGACATTTGCTCCCGACCAGATTCTCACGGGATTGCTTGCCCCTGAGAATACTCTTGCCACCCTGCCTGTTCTGGATCCTGTTTCCTAACCCTGTCTTTGATCCCTGTTCCTGCCCTGGCTACCCTGATCCCTGGTTTGCACTCGGGACTGTTTTCTTGTTTTGTGTTTTTGCTTTGCCATTTTGTTGTTTTGTTTGCCGGCCATCTGAATTTTGGACTGTTTTTGGATTTGGTTTTTGCCTTTTCCCCATTGCTCTGTCTTGCTCTGCTTGCTACATTTTTATTAAAGCATGTGTTCTCCATACCCCTGTGGCATCCTGCATTTGGGTACTTCCTCCCAGTCACACATCCCTGACAGTTATATCTGTGAGCAGGTATAATTGGCCAAGCACAACACTCTAAGTGATTCCATAATGAATGATTAGTTAAAAAAGAAGGAATGCTTAGAATAATCTATTAAAATTAAAGAAGAAATACGAGTAAGATGAATGTATCTAATTAAAGCTGAGCAAGTTAAATCTTTATTAAAATATTGGAGTCAGATTAGAGCTCAAAATTTGTTCATGTAACAAATTGCAATCCGTTTTAGTATCTTTTACACCAGGGTGAGAAAAACTAACACGCAGCATACTTTTACCCACACCCGTGGATTCTGTTGTTGGGCCATTGCGTGGTACCTTCCAATGTGATTCTCATGAATTCAAAATTTTTCTTAGAAGCTCTTATTTGAAAAAACATTCCTTTTTTCTCATACAGTGGATCTGGAAAGTATTTATAGCGCTTCACTTTTTATGTTACATCCTTAAATGAATTAAATTCATTATTTTCCTCAAAATTCTACAAACAATAGCCCGTAATGACAACATGAATAAAGTTGAAATGTTTGCAAATGTATTAAAAAATAAATGAAACATAAAAAATGTACATTAGTATTCACAGTCTTTTCTCAATAGTTTGTTTAGCCTCAAGTCTTTTTGAGTATGATGCTACAAACTTAGCACACCTATTTTTCGGTAGTTTCTTCCATTCTTCTTTGCAGAATCTCTCAAGTTTCATCAGGTTAGATGGAGAGTGTCGGTGCACAGCCTTTTTTAGATCTCTACAGAGATGTTCAAGCGGGTTCAAGTCTGTGCAGTGGCTGGGCCATTCAATGACATACACAGAGTTTTCCCATAACCATTCGTTTGTTATCTTGGCTGTGTGCTGAGGGTTGTTGTCCTGTTGGAAGATTAACTGTCAACCCAGTCTGAGGTCCAGAGCACTCTGGAGCAGGTTTGCATCAAGGATGTCTTTGTACATTGCTGCATTTATCTGTCCATCAATCCTGACTAGTCTCCCAGTTTCTGCTGCGGAAAAATATCCCCACAGCATGATGCTGCCACCACCATGACTTACTGTAGGGATGGTATTGGCCAGGTGACAAGCGGTGCCTGGTTTCCTCCAGACATAACGTTTAGCATTCAAGCCAAAGTGTTACATTTTTGTTTCTCATGGTCTGAGAGTCCTTCCAGTGCCTTTTGACAAACTCCAGGTAGGCTGTCATGTGCCTTTTACTGAAGATTGGCTTCCATAAAGGCCTGATTGGTGGATTGCTGCAGAGATGGTTGTTCTGGAAGGTTCTCCTCTCTCCACAGAGGAACACTGGAGCTCTATCAGAGTGACCATTGAGTTCTTGGTCACCTACCTAACTATGGCCCTTCTTCTCTGATTGCTCAGTACTCTAGGAAGAGTCCTGGTGGTTCTAAACTTTTTTTCAATTTACGGATGTTGAAGGCCACTGTGCTCACTGTGACCTTCAATACTGCAGACATTTTTCTGTACCATTCTCCAGATCTGTGCCTTGATACAATCTTGTCTCAGAGGTTTACAGACAATTCCTTGGATGTCATGTGCACTGACATGCACTGTTAACTGTGGGACCTTATATAGACAGGTATGGGCCTTTCCAAATCATGTCCAATCAACTCAATTTTCCACAGGTGGACTCCAGTCATGTTGTAGAAACATCTCAAGGATGATTAGTGGAAACAGGATGTACCTGAGCTCAATTTTGAGTGTCATGGCAAAGGCTGTGAATACTTATGTACATGTTTTTTATTTTAAATACATTTGCAACCAGTGTTGGGAAGTAACGGGTTACTAGTAACGCGTTACTGTAACAAAGTTACTTTTGACAGTAACTAATACTGTAACGCGTTACTTTTAAAAATAAAGTAACTCCATTACCGTTACCGTATGGTGCGTTACCTGTTTTTTTAAATGAATTAATTTTGGCTGAAGTGTAGACTACAGTCTAACCTGTTTACAACAGAGACGCATTGTAGGATTGGTGGATGAACCACTGTGAACACAAAGAAGACGCACTGTGGCTGGTCTGCATTTATTCGGGTCTGTGCGGCAGTAATGGCGAGTCGAGGCGAGGGCAAGACGAGTTTCTCAAAGTGGAAATATGCTCATTATTTCACTTTAGTTGAGCATAAATACAAAAATTTTTAGTCAAATGTAAGCTGTGTCTTTCTGGTTCGAAGGTCGTATCTACTGCGATAGCAACACCTCCAGAAACTCCATGCCTTGACGAAATTAGAAGCTAACCCGGTGTTCTCTTGTACATTGTTGATAGTTTTCATACTTCAACTGTGAAAGGAACATTTTTAAGAGCTCAACACAACAGCTTTTATGATGCAGAAGCCACCTAAGTTTTTGATTGTGAATATATTATTCAGCTTGTGTTGTTATTTATTTCAGAAATCCTTGTGATATATTCAGTTTGTGTTGGTCTGTCTTAAATAAAATAGTGTTTAAAATGACTTTGTGTTTAATTCAGTTTTGTGTTTGTAGACCATAACGCATAAAAGGGGATTAATGGGAACATTAAAGAACGTTCTTTAAAAAAGTAACAAAAAAGTTACTTTTAACAGTAACGCATTATTTTTTGGTGTAAGTAATCAACAAAGTAACTAAGTTACTTTTTGAATGAAGTAACGAGTAACTGTAACTAGTTACTATTTTTTAGTAACGAGCACAACACTGTTTGCAACAATTTCAAACAAAATTCTTCCATGTTGTCATTATGGTGTATTGTTTGTAGAATTTTGAGGAAAATAATGAATTTAATCCATTTTGGAATAAAACTGTAACAAAAAAATGTGGGAAAAGTGAAGCGATCTGAATACTTTACAGACACACTGTATGCTTCAAGACTTTAATGCATGACTTTAAAATAATATTCTTATTGTTTAATAGTAAAGAGAAATAACAGGAATATGCACTGCCATTAAAGTGATATTTTTACAGAAATATAATTTTGTCTTGATTTTACTAGCTAGTCAATGGTAAGTAAGCTGAAACAGATTCAGAACTTTACTTTTTGCCAACAGATATAAAACATTTTAAACCACAATTTTAGTTTTTTATTTACACACATTAACTTCAAATGCAATCTCTTAAGTGTATAGCAAAAAAGAATTAAAGCAAATACCTAAAATTATTAAATTAAGTAATGTGTGTTTTAAATTATTGTTTTAAATATATTCTGCACTTGTATTGAAAGATTATTTTCTGTACTACTGTACATTCTTAACATAGTTACATAGTTTTGTTTGGAAATGTCTGTTGTTTTATGCTAATTAGTTTTATCAGGTGGTTAATCAAAAGTATTTTTTTCTCAAAGTTTTGGCCATTTTCAAATTTTGAAAATTATTGTAGACATAACCTAAGTTAATTGAAAGTGTTTCCTGTCTCAAGATTTATTGTGCTTTCATTTATTCTGTCTAAAATACTGTGTATATTTCCCACTCTAGGAATACATCCTGCCTTGCTACCTGGCTATCAAAAATGTTATACAGCATTTGAAGAGAATTTCAGAACAACAGAGAGAAAATGGAAGAAATCACATCTTGAATTTGGTTTTACCACTCTCTCCTGTACAAATGCTCATCTTATTTGACTTCTACTAAGATATCCTTTACCAACAAAAACATGAACTATCTGCAAATGGCACACACAAACAACACAATTTCTTTTCTTCTTTAAAACAATATTTCACACCACTTATCCCACCCCACAGTCACTAGTTGTGTTTAGACAACATATAAAGAACTGCCTCTAGTGGTACATAAGTTAGCACTTTTTCTAATGTTATTCTTAGTCTGTGTCCTAATGAACCAGCATCAGAATGTATTTAAAGATGTTTAAGCACTTTCTCTTTGGAAAATGGACATGTACCAAATTACATTATGTAAATGTAGCTTATATAGACATAGTATTATAAACAGTATTATGAGTAAAGACATTTCTCTTTTTCCCCTTATGCATGTATATGCATATAGTATTATCAACAGTATTAGGAGTAAAGACATTTCTTTTTTTCCCCTTATGCATCTATATGCATATAGTATTATCAACAGTATTAGGAGTAAAGACATTTCTTTTTTTCCCCTTATGCATCTATATGCATATTGTTATTTACTCACCTTTAAGCTGCCTTAACTCCATCCGTGCTGATTCTGAGCCAAGACTTTTACTATGGGAAACATGTTTAATTAGTCAATAATGTTATCAACCAAAAGCAATCGAACATTAAAATGTCATACTTTCATCTGTCATGTGTCAACAGGGGTTTATACACCATACATTTTTTATGTTTCACAGCTTTGCAGAATTACCTGCAAAAAGAAAAACAGAACATGACTGAAGTCATGTAATAACATATAATTATTGAATAGAACCCAAACAAGGAACAGTAGGCATGAGACAAAAATAGATCTTGGAAAACAACACAGCACACACTGAGGAGCCAAGGGCTGTGCAGTACAAATTGCCAGGAATGTGGCTACTTTCCTTATGCAATAATGTTGTTTATAAAAAAACCTAAGCAAATATTTTAGTTTGATAAAACCTTCTTTGGATCCTGAAAACAGTCAACAAACCACTTACAGACAGAAAACAATTTTGTGTGTTTAAAAATATATGATAGCCAGATTATCATTTATAGTACTGATTGTTAGCACCATATAGGACACCTGAGGGCTGTCCTACATTCTTAAAGATAAGCAGGTTATTGATAGGTAAAAATACGGTACTTTGTCTTCTACTTCAGCATTCGGCAGGTGTGTTTCCAAATGGGCAAGTCAATAGAAATTGTAAAATATTAAAGACCAGACTAAAAGAGCTGGATGGCTACTGTTTTAGGTTTATACCTAATCTTTTAGATGTTACTAGCACTTTAACTGACTTAACCAAAAGGGAGCACCAGAAACAATTCAATAGACAGAGCTAAATGTTGGAATGTCCTAATGAATTATAGAAGATGCAGCACACTCACAAGCGTGTCAATATTGGAGCCCAGTGCTTTCCCCCTTCTGTTTGACACAGCACACTGGAGACTTTCAGTAGCTCAGATATTTCTCAACCTCAGAAATCTTCTAAAGACTCTCTGGTGCCCGAATACATGAGGGATGGATAGGAGGAGGAGTACAGCTGTCTAATAAACAACTGTTTAAATGGTGTGGGGGGGGGGGGGGAAACATGCTCCTTGGTCTTGGCCCCCAAAGGTGGTTTACTACAGGAGGAAGTGGACCACAATTAGCCCCTTTTCCAACACCTGTGGATACCTTGGTCTTAATCTTGACAACATACTGGATTGAAAGGTCAACTCAGAATCTGTATACTGAAAAGGGATGAGCAGACTACAAAAAATAACCAGCTTCTTTCTTAGAACTGACGCTGTACCAAAATAATTTAAACTAATAATAATTTAAACTTCCTGCTCCACTTAGTACAATACTTTGCCTCCCTACCCAGCTGGCTACTTTCCCCACTGTCTCTGCCATTTCGAGCATGTCACTCTGCCTCCCTGCTCCAATGTCAATGTCACTTTGGCTTTCTTATTAGGGTTTAATTTAAATAGATGTCTGGATATTTCTGTTGATCCACTTTGTTAAAAAAATCTTTTTTTTTTTTACATTTTATGAATACAATTCAATTTATTAAAAATGTAATTAAATCGATGGCAGACCAGCATACACAAATGCAACTGGATAACTGCTGGGAGCATGCTACACTTTTTTCTAATTATGTTTCACTTAGAAAAGACATAGTATTATTCATTACATTCAGTTTCATTGTCAGACCAGGTATCTGAACAAACAAAAAAATATTTAAAATATGTGGGCATAAAGATTGTAATGTGTCCAAAGCAAACCCTTTATTTTTTAATCTCCTCTCTTATCTTCCAAAATAAATGCATTTTAATTTCGTATTTTTATTTAATGATTGAAAGTAAAATTTCTTCCAATTTCAGTAAAACATTTTTAAATGTTTTCAATTTTTAAAACAGAATTAAGACTTATGTAAACAATCTTAAATAAATTAAGAAAAATACATAAAAATGATGAAGTGTTATAGTATAATTTCTTACCAAATGTACTTCAAGCTTTAAGAGTGCTCTTGGCAATATCTGTGCTATAGCTGGTGGTGAGTATTTATGCCACAAAACTGAAAGTAGATGAACTTGAATTTACAGTAAACAGAAAGTGAAACACACATGTCAAGTCAAGTCAAGTCAAGTCAAGTTTATTTGTATAGCGCTTTTCACAACAGACATTGTCTCAAAGCAGCTTTACAGAAAACAACAGTGAAGGTGAATGGTGTGCGTTTGTCCCTGATGAGCAGCCGTGGCGACAGTGGCAAGGAAAAACTCCCTTAGATGATATGAGGAAGAAACCTTGAGAGGAACCAGACTCAAAGGGGAACCCATCCTCATATGGGTGACATCAAAAGTTTGGTCATAAATCTTTCAACAATACAGAACAATTTGTGATCATCATAGATCCAGCATCAGCTTCTCCATGCCAGGGCCTTTAAACACTCGGCATCTACTTCTCCATGATCATCCGTAGGTCCATAATCTTCACGAGGTGGGACGTGACTGGAGCTGGCCAAACCTCAGGAAGCCTCGGGATGGGGAGAGAAAGAGAAGCAGTGGAGAGGAATTAGCGTAGCTGCTGTTCATGATATTAACAGCACAAGTTGATAATGTGCATGTAATCATATATTCTGGAGCACAAGGTTGTGATGTGATGTGTGTGATGTGTGTTATGTGTAGGCTTTGCTAAAAAGATATGTTTTTAATCTGCACTTAAACTGGGAGAGTGTATCTGAACCCCGAACACTGTCAGGAAGACTATTCCAGAGTTTAGGAGCTAAATGTGAAAATGCTCTACCGCCTTTAGTGGACTTTGCTATTCTAGGAACTACTAGAAGCCCAGAGTTTTGAGATCTCAGGGAGCGTGACGGATTGTAGCGTGTTAAGAGACTGGATAGATACATGGGAGCCAAACCATTTAGTGCTTTATAAGTGAGTAGCAGTAGTTTGTAGTCTATTCGAAACTTAATAGGAAGCCAATGTAGGGACGATAAGATTGGGGTTATATGATCGTATTTTCTTGACCTAGTAAGAACTCTTGCTGCGGCATTCTGAACTAACTGAAGCTTGTTTATTAATGATGCAGGACATCCACCTAGTAATGCATTACAGTAGTCTATTCTAGAGGTCATAAACGCATGGACGAGCTTCTCTGCATCAGATATAGATAACATATTTCTTAGCTTAGAAATATTTCTAAGGTGAAAGAAGGCTGTTTTTGTAACTTGATTGATGTGATTTTTAAAAGATAAGTTGCTGTCTAAAATAACTCCCAGGTCTTTTACCGTTGAACTAGTAGTTACAGAACAACCGTCTAAATGCAGGCTGAGATGCTGGAGCTTCTGTGTACTATTTTTTGGGCCGATGAGCAAAATCTCCGTTTTATCAGGATTTAATAGCAGAAAGTTATGGGTCATCCAATCTCTTATTTCTTCAACACACTCAGTTATGCGAGCTAATTGAGCTGTATCGCCTGGTTTGGATGAAATATATAGCTGGGTATCATCAGCATAACAATGGAAGCTAATTCCATGCCTTCTAATAATATTTCCTAATGGAAGCATGTATATTGTAAAAAGCAGGGGTCCCAGAACTGACCCTTGTGGCACGCCATAATTTACTAGCATTATCCTGGATAGCTCTCCATTTAAATCTACGAAATGGTAACGATTGGACAGGTAGGATTTAAACCAGCTTAATGCCTGTCCCTGAATACCGATGTAATTCTGTAAGCGATCGAGGAGAAGATCATGATCTATAGTGTCGAACGCAGCACTAAGATCTAGTAAAACTAATAGGGAGATGTAGCCTTGGTCTGAAGCTAAAAACAGGTCGTTAGTGATTTTAACTAGAGCAGTTTCTGTGCTATGATGGGGCCTAAAACCTGACTGAAACTCTTCAAAGATATTGTTCTCCTGCAAGTGGTTACATAACTGGGCAGCGACAATCTTTTCTAAAATCTTAGACATAAATGGGAGATTTGAAATTGGTCTGTAATTCGATAGCGTGTTTGGATCCAGATTAGGTTTTTTAATGAGGGGCTTAATAACTGCTAACTTGAGGGATTTAGGGACATGACCTAACGATAGTGAGGAGTTAATAATATTTAAAAGAGGCTCACCAGCTGTATATAACACTTCCTTCAGTAGTTTAGTCGGAATTGGATCTAACTGACATGTTGTTGATTTAGCTTTCATAATAGCATCATACAGCTCTTCCTGTCCTATACATGTAAAACAGTGTAGTTGTGGGGTTGTAAGTACGATTGTGTCGGGAGATGCTGTCAGAGGTTGAACTGCCACAATTGTTTTTCGAATGTTATCTATTTTTTCAGTGAAGAAATTCATAAAGTCTTCACTACTAAACTGTGATGGAACACATTTTTCAGATCCCTGATTTGTTGTTAATTTAGCGACTGTACTGAAAAGGAACCTGGGATTGTTTTTGTTATTTTCTATGAGTTTGCTCAGGTGTTTAGCTCTAGCAGCTTTTAGCGCCTGTCTGTAGCTAAGCATACTGTCTTTATACGCAATTCTAAATACCTCCAATTTAGTTTTCCTCCATTTTCTCTCCAGATTACGTGTTGTTCTCTTTAGGGCATGCGTATGACTATTATACCAAGGTGCAGGTGCTTGTTCTCGAACCTTTTTTAACCGGATGGGGGCAACAGTGTCTAAAGTGCTAGTGAGGATAAGGTCTATGTTGTTCGCCATCTCATCAAGATGATCAGCATTTATGGGTTTAATGTGAAACTGAGATAAATCAGGCAGGTTATTTATGAATCTGTCCTTAGTGGTTGGAATAATAGTCCTACCAGGTCGATAACGTGGTGAAACACGGTTAATCTGCTCTACCGGTAGTGTGTACAGTAGGAGATAATGGTCTGTGATGTCATCACTCTGGGGTAAAATATCTATATCAGTGACGTCTGCTCCGTGGGATATTATTAAGTCTAGTGTGTGGTTAAAACGGTGGGTTGGTCTGGTGACGTTTTGTTTAACTCCAAAAGAGTTTAGTAAATCGACAAATGATAATCCTAGGGCATCGTTTGCATCATCTACATGAATATTAAAATCTCCTACAAGCAGCACTTTATCAAAGCTGATCAGGAGGTCTGAGAGAAAACAAGCAAACTCATGAAGAAAATCAGCGTAGGGTCCTGGGGGTCTGTACACGGTGACCAGAGCGAGTTTTCTATGCATCTCTGAAAGTGCAATTTTAAGAACGAGCACTTCAAATGATTTAAAGCTGAATCCTAATCTCTGACTAACATTAAGAGAAGCACTATAAATGGTTCCTACACCCCCCCCACGACCAGTCTGACGGGGCTCATGCTTATAAACATATCCTGACGGTGTCGACTCGTTTAGACCCATATAATCACCTGGTTTAATCCAGGTCTCAGTGAGACAGAGTGCATCGAGATTATTATCTGTGATCATCTCATTTACAATCAGTGCTTTGGGTGCAAGTGATCTAATGTTTAAAAGACCGAACTTTAGAACTTTGTTGTGTTTGTTTATCTGGCATTTTTCAGTTTTAACTGCAATAAGATTATTTCTGGATCTTGTGTATGTAATTCTTGGTTTTACTACACGAGGAATAGATACGGTTTCTATAAACTGGGCTGTGTGTGAACTTGTAACTATTTGGTCTGTAGTATGCGTGTTCTTATAGTTGAAGATTTCTTGATGTCTTACCAGTCAGATGGTGTGTAGTATCCTAGAGATGTTATCTGATAGCACTGCTGCTCCAACTCTGCTGGGGTGCAGGCCATCAGGGCGGAAGAACCTAGGACGCTCCCAGAAACAGTTCCAGTTATTAACAAAGAGAAGTTTATGTTCTCGACACCATGACTGTAACCATTCATTTAGAGCTAAAAGTCTACTAAACTTCTCAGCCCCTCGCTGGTAAGTGGGAAGAGGTCCTGACACAATGATCCTCGTTGTGGGTGATGTGCTGCGTACCGTCTCCACCAGGATCCTGAAGTCCCTCTTTAAGATCTCCGTTTGCCGCAGCCTGGTGTCGTTTGATCCGGCATGGAGAACAACCGCTCCGAAGTTCTCGTTCAGGATCGCGGGTACCTGCGCAGCGACATCCAGAACACGAGCACCAGGAAAACAGCGAGTGTGCACCTTACCTTTAGCTCGGGTAGCGCGGACATGCCGGACGATGGAATCTCCGAGAATAACAGTGTCGCGTTCCGTCTCGCGGAGGGGGACGAAGCGGTTCTCGGTCGAGATCTCGAAGGCCGGTGGTGGAGGTGGAGACGTCCTCGATCGGGGCTTGGCTTGTCTCTTCCGCCGCGGTCGCATCCAGGGTCCATGTTGCACCGGTGCCGGAGTTGTAGGTGCGCTGGGCCTGGGCATAGAAGCACGCGGAGTTGATGTGCTGGGAGCGTTAGGTTCAACCTGGGAGTTTACCTGGGATGAGTGCGCGTCCGCCCGGGATGTTTCCAGCGCCGCTTTTCGCTCTCGCAGCCGGTCATGCTTTACATGCAGCTCGCGAATCTGTTTCTCCAATGCCTCCATCTCCAACGCCACCGTTTGCAACTCGAACGAGTCCTCACCTGTGCTCGAATGCAGACAAACAACCGGCATAGTGCTTATCGTCACGAACAGATTTATTATACAGAGATGTGAGTGAGAGAAAATAAATATAAACAACACTAGTAATAGGCGAGTTAACTAACTACAGGCACAAGTCAGGAAGACAAAAACAATTAAGGATTATTAAAAGAGGAAAAACGGATAGATAGATAGATAGCAAAGTTTGTTTGAAAGACGCCGAGAGATACAAACACGTAACTCGCGGCAAACAAGTCAAACACAGGAAGCCTGGGAGTAATTTCATTTCTAAGAAAATGCTAAGAGCTTTCTGGAATTGAATTCCCTTTAAGTGATAGAACATGACATGCCAAGACAGGAAAATGTACATATACCAAAAGAAAACATATTTTAACAGTCATTTTTAAAGGTCTTGCAGCAAGTATCTGATCTTGTGGTAATGTGTGTGACCTTTAATCCTGAAGAAATGTAATCCAGGGTTTCTCCAATATTATTCAAATCCTAAATTATAACATTTATACATTTATAACATAGACACTGCCTGAACTAAAATGAGTGTTTACTTTGTCTAAAAATGAATATTGAACCCACCTTAAGTGCTTATTTGAAACATGGAAGCCTTGACCAAGTTTGACTTTCACTCTCACTTCATTTTGCATGTACTGGATTATTTTCTTCATTGTTTGCATTTCATAGTTTCAAAAGAATGATGTTAAACGTACCATGAATAGATGGCATTTCATGGCATACATTTTCAGAACCAGTTCTACATGCATTGCAGTTTTGACATTAATCTCCATACTAAACATTTCACCATCTCAGCACATGACATGCTATTTATTTAAAAAATGTCAAATAATGTTTTAAAAAGTACATAATAATATATAATAATAATATCATAATAAAAAAATATAATATGATAATTGAAAGGCAAATTTTTTCCTCCAAATATTTTTTTTTATCAGAATTCTAGGTATTAATATTGTTTCTTTTCAAAAAGTTTATACAATTTGATACAAAATGTGATCCAAAAAAAGACTTGATTTAAACATGAGCCAGTGGTTGGAAGGTTTTTTATTCTATTTGTGTTTGTTAACAATTGCAGGGCACCAAACTCTCACTCATCAATTTACATATTTATGAACACTCAAGATCTACATTTAAATGTACAGTAGCCAGTCTACCAACTGATATGTTCAAGAAGGTGTGAGGCCTGTTATATCAAAACAAAGGTAAATGTTTGAATGTGTGGTGTAATAATACAATGTTAATGGGTAGTGCTGTTATAACAACCCATGAAATTATCCATGGGAAGCCTGCATTTAAAATTTTCATCTGAGACATGTTTAATGAAGTGTCTATATTAGTCATCACTCTTGGTAAAAATCTAATTCTAAGTACTTTCATTAGGACTGCTTGCAGCTGGAAGCAAGTTTTCTGGGTGGTCTTTCTGTTTTATTATGTGCTACAGTATAAGAACTTGGTGTGATTATTGACTCCAGTCTACCCTGCTCATATAGATAATATTATAGGACATCAAAAATATATAGATTAAAATATCACCAAGATAAGAAATATATTGTCCTTACACGATACATAAACACTATTTAATGCTTTTCTTTACCTGTAGGTTGGATTATTGTAATGCCTGGGTGTCTGGATATTCTATTAAGGGCATATCTTATGTTTATTAACCATTAAAGGGTATCAAGCTTTCACACATAAATTATCATATTCATTAACACTTAGGGTCTCCATTTTAATGTATCCAGTATTGGTATTTTTTACGAGTTGTGAGGACTGTTTTTCAAATTCAATTTATTTGTATGTGTATAGCGCTTTTAACAATTAACATTGTCTCAAAGCAGTTTTACACAGATAATGTGGTGATAAAGAATGAACAAGATGGTTCTTTATGTTTTGACTGCCAATCATATTGTCCCTGTGAAATCACAAATAAAATCAATTTCATTTTTTGCCTGTAATGGAAAAAAAGTTAATTGTAGATTTAAGTAGTAATGTTCTACCTTGTGTTATAGAACAATATAGTATTAATACAGAAAACTAACAAGAATAACAAAAATTCAGGAAGTTGTAAATTTCCTGTGTAAACTTGATGTATGTGAACTAGCAAATGAACTAGCAAATTTGTCTCACATTTTTGTCTCATGTAATGTTGAAAGTATTTTTCAGACTAATAAGAGCCATTTCTTTAGTTATTCTATTCCATGCACCTGGATAATTAGCTGACTCTGCATCATACCTCTCAGCAAATTGCTTATTGAATGTCACCAGGACTTACTTCCAGTAATCTGAGCTCTCTATAGACATGTCGGGTGCAATTTGCCAGTAAGGGTAGTATTTCCGGAAGTCTTTATATGGATGAGGCTGAAAATTTGTTTCATGATTTTCAAATGTCCCATTGCCATGTACACTAGATGTACAAATCTCTTCAAATAACACATTAGTCTCACAATCCCTGTAGGTAGAGAGTCCTTGTGGTCTATGGACAGATGCATGATGTGGTTAATGTTCCTTTCCACCTGCCTCACATTGAGTTTTGCAAAAGGGGCATTGTGCTCCACACCCAAACACTCTCTTGAAAAGCTCATTTTGGGGTTTTATTGACACATTTTTTAGAGTCTCAGTGATATCAGTTGACTCTGAGATCTCCTTTGCTATTTTCTGTTTTAGGTCAGTAATACATTCATAGAGACTTTTGCTAAACGGATCACAGCAGCTTGTGTTTTGAAACAAGACTCTTTCCACAGTGTTCATGGATATTGAGAGGACATCACTCATAGCTTTGCAAAGATTCCGGATGAAAATTGTTGTACCTGTGCATTATTGGGCAAAGGAGAGCCATTGGCTTCAAGCTTAGATGTTTCAAGGGACTGGTCAAGGTACTCTGTCACTGCTGGTTTAAGACAGAGCTGAGTGAAGTCTCGTGCTTTTCTTTGGCATTGGTTCTTCTTTCTGTACAAATCAGTGAAATCAGAGAGATACTGACTCTTAAATTTTTGTAGATGTTTTGCTGGATCTTGATCAGCAAGATACTTCCTGTGCATCTCTGTGAATTTCTGAGAGGCAATGCCACAAATGTGCACTTTAAGGTCAAATTCAAATTTGGTATTGTATTTGGAGCCTGCTTTTTTGAGGTGTTCATCAATTTTATCAAGCACATCTTTTGTAAATGTTTCGTGGTAGTCACTTATGGATTGTGTAAACTGTTCAATCATCATAGTTCAACTGGTAATGCAATAACGTCTAGAGCATGTTTTGCATTATTCATCTTAAAAAAACCATTTACTCTTTCAAAGCTTTTTCCCATGTTTACATGTTTGTTTTTTTTACTTGAAATCTTTTTGCCCACATTGTGTCAAATGTTTTTCGTTCTGCAAATCCTCAATGACTTGTCGATTTCCTAAACTTGCACGCAACTGCTTTAAAACATCAGCAGAAATGTCCCTTTCTTTTAGACCAGTAATGTTTGCTACTTCATTTCTCCACATTTTTTCAAACTCAGTTTTTAGATCCTCATCAAATAACTCTTTAAGATGCTTGCAACTCTGAAGCAATTGCAGAACTTGACGTTCAATCATTTCAGCTTGCTTACTGTGTATCTCTTCTACCTTCTCTTTGTTTTTTCTCATCTCAAGTGCTTCAGCTAATCTTTTTTTCACTTCATCCTTAATTCCACTCTCCAGAGCTTTAATGCTTTTTGCAAAATCACCTTTGTACTTTTCCACCAAATGAACATTACGGTCTTTCTGTTTGTAGTAGTCCTTCAATTTCTCATTCATTGCTTTTGTCTGAAGCTTGATCTCTTTATCCAACTTTTCCTTAAATGGTTCAACAACCTCATGAATAGAACTGGTTTCAGCATTAGATATTTGAACTTCTGCAGTTTGAAGCAAAGAGAGAACATGTCTCCTGAAAGTCCACTCCCAGTCTGAAAACTCTTTGCAAAGATTTTCATAGGCGTGAGCCACAAGAGTGTTTCTAAAACTAAAGATGAAGTTCTCAAACTTCACTGCTCTCCACAAGCTACTCATCCATTTCAAAAACTCTGGGATTTGGAAAGGTTCTTCATCCATTCTTTCTTTAAGCCTCTCTATGAGTTTTTTCTTAAAATCAAGAACAGCCACACTGTAGCCTGTATTAACTGGTGCCATTGGTGGTGTGCCATGCCATAGACCTGGTATATAGCAGTTATTCTTTTCCATGTCATAATCCAAGACATCTGTGAATTTCTTCACATTAGGCTGCTTTTCCATCTTAGCTGCGATCAATGTCATCTCATTTAATTGCTCAAGGAGCTTTTTTCGGTCTGTCATGTTTTTGTCATATGCTGATACACCACCAACATTTTGGTGGACAAAATGGCACACTGCTTTTTTACCAATTTCCTTCATCCGTAAAAAAGCATGAACTGCAATCTGCAAGACATCTTTCATCTCTGTGAAATTTTCCATAGCGATATTGATGATGGTTACATCACTGAGACCAATCACAAATGTGGCCAGTTCATTGTCATGCTCATAACTGTCTTCCAGTTGTGCCAGTGCTGGTGATTTCAAACCCTCTGTATCTATCAAAAGGACAAAGTCACACAGTAACTCCTCTTTCAAGTCATTACCCACTGGAAGTAAAATCATGTATGCTCCTCGTGTGCATCGTCCACTGCTCACTGCAAACTGAACTCCAAACATGGTGTTGAGTAATGTTGATTTACCAGTACTCTGAACCCCTAACACAGTCAGAACCAGCAAACGGCTCTTCTGTCCAACCATCCTGTGAAGCTCCATGAGAACATCGCTCACCCATTTCTCTGGAATATTTGAAGCATCTCCATCAAGTAATTCAAGAGGAAACCCAGCTAGAAGCATTTTGGCCACCAAAGTAGGGAGACTGTAAATGTTGTCAGCATGAAATGAAGCAGCCTCATAAATTTGTCTCATTTCTCGAATAAAGTGCTCCATGCCAAGAGAACACTCAAGAAGTTCCTGGTCTATTCAAGCTATACCATCTCTGTCTTTCTGTTGCTCACACCATGTATACTTGTTCCGTAGGTCTGACATCTGTTTGCGTGACCGCATGTCCAGTTTTAGTCCCAGCCAATTGAGAAAAAAGGCACGCTCAGTGTCATTAGGGGTCCACAAAGCTTTTATTAAGATGTCCATTGGTTTTGTCATTTTATACTGGGCTTGTTTGTTTAGAATTTCATCTTTTTCCTTTTGAATTTGAGCTTTATACTCCTCTAAATTTCGTTCTGCTGAATTTTGTAATCTGCATTGCTCTTTTTCTATCTGAGCCAATCTTTTCCAGTTTTCAACTTGCAGTGGCAGCCATGTCTTTTTAAAATC
This sequence comes from Silurus aristotelis, assembly GCF_946808225.1. Lineage (NCBI taxonomy): Eukaryota > Metazoa > Chordata > Actinopteri > Siluriformes > Siluridae > Silurus > Silurus aristotelis. Next base: position 28,497,878 of record NC_139579.1, read on the forward strand.
CACAGCTTGACGAACTCCAATACATTTCATAATTTCCTCTGCTGTTTGTTTTGCTGATGCACCGGCTCTGTTTTCACTTTCATCAATGCCAAGACCTAATTCTTGAGCAATTCTCTTCATAGCCTTAATTTCATATGATATGTGATTGCCGCTTAGCACTTTTTTAATGGCAGGATTGATGGAAGTAGCTGAGAAAGTAGCCACGTTCATGTTTTGGCTTTTCCGAATGATGTGGTTTCTTTCCAGTTGCAGAGATTCAACTGCTGCTTTAATTAATGACTTTGTATTTCATATTTCAAGTATATCATATTTGTTTGAGAGTTGATGACAAGAAAGATTTTGGACTTAATTTCTTGTAAAGAGGCAAACAGCCTTTGTTCATTATCATCAACACTGTCTAAGAACACAAAAACAGCTGTTGACACCTGAGTAAGGAAACTGAATTGGGTTTCAAAAGTGCAAACATCTCCTCTTAAATTAGCAATAGCCACTGGCTCAAAAAGACATCAATGCTATTCTTTTCACATGGCAGACTCCAGCATATTTCAACCATTCCATTAGCAATTACCCTGGGAGCAGATCCTCCGATCATTTCTCGATGAGAAAAAAAATCATGATGCTGCTGTGAATTGTTGAGCATTTGGTTTAAAACCTGTGACTTGGACAAACTGCAGTTGCTAAGCCTCACAAATAAGATCACTGGAATTTTTGCATAAACAACACTGTCTTCAACAAACCCTTTAGAATCTGACATTGAATGTGGACACTATTCTTTCAGGATATCTCTAAGGGCCCATAACATAAGAGTGCATTTATCATGTACTCCTTGAGGTAACACCAATGGAACAAACTGGCACATTGACATTTCTTGCTGAAGGAAACTATCAGCACAAACAAAGAGGGCAGTGTGGAGATCTAGAAGATTTGGAGTAGCATCACAGACCTGCTCATCAAATAAATCATCTGGTTCAATACTTTCCCCAGGTAAACATTTTAAACATCTTGAATTTGAATGAACAGTCAGTAATTTGCGCAAGAAAGTCCATGGTATTGCTTGCAGTGTTTGCACCACTTCATCAGATACACTGGCACTGTTGATCTCCAGCAAAGACCTCAGAGTCAGCTTGTTTGGGTAATAGTCTTTAAGGCCCAGTTTTCAGAAATCTAAGGAAATCATCTGAAAGTAAAGACATTCATATTGTTATTAATTAACAACATAGGAAAACATATTTAATAAACATGCTAGAGAAACATACAGTTTACTATTGATAGAAATATGGTATAAATATGTTTCTAATTCAAATTTAAAATGTAGTAATATGGGTATTTAACATCTTTTTGAAATTAATATTTCGTAAACTAATACAGTGTTTTTGCTGATATATCAACTTGTTTTGATTGTTCTGGGCAGCCAATACTTAATAACCTGAAACAGATTCAGTACTTTACTTGGTAAACTGCAGATTATCTGTGATGGAAACATTTTTAGGAAACAAATGACCAGTTTCCAGGTAATGCTATGGTGTAATTGTTTTTGAACGCACACGTGCACAAACGCGCACACACGCATTACTCTTAAATGCAGAGTCTTCAGTGTATAGTGAACACAAATTAAATATCCAAGTTCAAGGATAGCAAATAACTAACTGTTTTCCGCTATTTATATTTCTTTTTCTTTAGGTGCCTCTTAGTCCATTCGTTTACTTCTCTACAAGAATAGGCCTTTGCACATTTATTTTCAATATGTTTAATGTATATCAGTATTTAGTCACCTTTAAGATGCCTTGACTCCATCTCTGCTTATTCTGAGTCACAGTTTATACTAAGGGAAACATGTCTGATTAGTTTCAGATAGTTGGCTTGCAGTTGCATAGAATTATTAATTGAAGCAAAATATTTAATTACAATAATTAATCCAAAAGAAATATTCATAAATATTAAATTGCTAGTGTGTATGCCATACTTTAATCTGTCATCTGTGTCAAAATATGTTTTAAATCATTTATAGACTGATAAAAATGTGTATACAATGTACTATATATGCTACAGCCTATTTATGAGCATTTAAAGCAATGATTGTCAGTGCATATAAAAGAGCTAAGGGCTATCCTAAATTCTTAGAGATAAGCAGGACTTGTAAATGTTGTACTCCTTGCTTCATAAATGCCCTCTTGCTAAATTTCTGTTTCACTGTTCCACCTACCTTGTAAGAATAACTTTAGGGCATCCTTATGCACTTTAGAGTTTAATATGTTCTGTCTCTTATAACAAACCACTGACCTTTTTGAACTATGGTCCATACCACAACATCACTGGCCTCGAATAGAAATAGGGTTTATAATTGTGCAACCTGAATTCCACAGTTCCATCACTGATTGGTTCTCTCAGACTTGTCTGCTATTAACACTGTCAAATACTGTCTGGTATTCTGTAATACACTTTGCAAAATGACGGTCTACTATGATGTAAACTGTTTAAATATTATTCTATAGGCTAATCTATCTGCCATTTGGCTTCAGTAGACATGTTCAAAGAATTCCATCAACAATTAAAATTCAGGATTTTTATTATTTACAACCTAATGGCCATATAGAAATTAGAGGATCACCTTCTGTGAGCCCCACAAGCCCCCATATATCCAATACACAATTTTATTATCAGACCAGCAAGCAGTGTGAACTAAGGAAAATATATTTAAAAATATATGGCAAATTACCAATGTCTCCAGCATCCTGTAAATTTTTTCTTGCTAACAAAATAGATTTAAATCGATTAAAACAAATTGTGAGCAACCATAATCGCTTACCAAATGTATTCCAAGCTAGGATGAGTGTTCATGGCAATGTCTGTGCTATTTCTGCTGCAGCTGGTTTTAATCATCAATGCAAAACTGAAACCAGATTAACTTGCTATTGCAGGAAATCTTCTTCTTCTTCTTCTTCTTCTTTCGGCTGCTCCCATTAGAGGTCGCCACAGCGGATCATCCGTCTCCATACCACCCTGTCCTCTACATCTGCCTCTTTCACACCAACTACCTGCATGTCTTCCCTCACCACATCCATGAACCTCCTCCTTGGCCTTCCTCTTTTCCTCCTACCTGGTGGCTCCATCCTCAGCATTCTTCTACCAATATAATTCATGTCCCTCCTTTGCACATGTCCAAACCATCTCAATCTCGCCTCCCTCAACTTGTCAACAAAACATCCTACATGCACTGTCCCTCTAATAAACTAATTTCTAATCTTGTCCATCCTCGTCACTCCCAACGAAAACCTTAACATCTTCAGCTCTGCCACCTCCAGCTCCATCTCCAGTCTTTTACTCAATGCCACTGTCTCTAATCCATACAACATCGCAGGTCTCACCACAGTCCTATAAACTTTCCCTTTCATTCTTGCAGATACCCTACTATCACAAATCACTCCTGTCATTCTTCTCCACCCACTCCACCCTGCCTGCACTCTTTTCTTTACTTCTCTAACACACTCTCCATTACTTTGCACTGTTGACCCCAGGTACCTGAACTCCTCCACCTTTTCCAGCTCTTCTCCCTGCAACCGCACCACTCCACTGCCCTCCCTCTCATTCACACACATGTACTCTGTCTTACTCCTACTGACTCTCATTTACCTTCTCTCCAACGCACATCTCCACCTCTCCAGGCTCTTCTCAACCTGCTCCCTACTCTCACCACAAATGACAATATCATCCGCAAACATCATAGTCCAGGGAGACTCCTGTCTGACCTCGTCCGTCAACCTGTCCATCACCACTGCAAACAGGAAAGGGCTCAGGGCGGATCCTTGATGCAGTCCAACCTTCACCCTGAACCAGTCTGTCGTACCTACTGCACACTTCACTGCCGTCACACTGTCCTCATACATGTCCTGCATCACCCTCACATACTTCTCTGACACACCTGACTTCCTCATACAATACCACAACTCCTCTCTTGGCACTCTGTCGTACGCTTTTTCTAAATCCACAAATACACAATGCAATTCCTTCTGTCCTTCTCTATACTTCTCTATCAACATCCTCAAAGCAAATAAGGCATCTGTGGTGCTCTTCCTTGGCATGAAACCATACTGTTGCTCACAGATTGTCACCTCTTCTCTCAGCCTGGCTTCCACTACTCTTCCCATAACTTCATGGTGTGACTGATCAACTTAATTCCCCTGTAGTTACTGCAAGACTGCACATCTCCTTTATGCTTAAAGATCAGTACCAGCACACTCCTTCTCCATTCCCCTGGCATCTTCTCACCTTCCAAAACCCTGTTAAACAACCTGGTCAAAAACTCCACGACAATCTCTCCTAAACATCTCCACGCTTCTACCGGTATGTCATCTGGTCCAACCGACTTTCCACTCTTCATCCTCTTAATCGCTGCTCTCACTTCCTCCCTACTAATCCTATCTACATCCTGCTTCACCGACTCCACATCGTCCAACCTTCTCTCTCTCTGATTTTCCTCATTCATCAGCTGCTCAAAATACTCCCTCCACCTTCTCAACACACTCTCCTCACTAGTCAAGACATTTCCCTCTCCATCCTTTACTGCTCTAACTTGCAGTACATCCTTCCCAGCTCGGTCCCTCTGCCTGGCCAATCGTTATAAATCCTTTTCTCCTTCCTTAGTGTCCAACCTCTCATACAGCTCCTCATATGCCTTTTCCTTGGCTTTCGCCACATCCCTCTTTACCTGCTGCCGCATCTCCTTGTATTCCCGCCTACTTTGCTCATCACTCTGTCTATCCCACTTCTGTTTTGCCAATCTCTTTCTCGGTACACTTTCCTGCACTTCCTAATTCCACCACCATGTCTCCTTGTCTTGCTTTTTATTTCCAGATGTCACACCAAGTACTTTTCTAGCTGCCTCCCTCATCACTCCTGCAGTAGTTGCCCAATCATCCAACACCTCTTCAACACCACCGAGCCTCTGTCTGACCTCTTCCCTGAACCTCACACTACACTCTTCCTCCTTCAGTTTCCACCATCTTATTCTTCTTTCAGTCCTCACTCTCCTCCTCTTCTTCTTCGCCTCCAAAACCATCCTACAGACCACCATCCGATGCTGTCTAGCTACACTGCCCCCTGCCAACACCTTACAGTCTCCAATCTCCTTCAGGTTGCATCTCCTGCATAGCACATAGTCCACCTGTGTGCACCTTCCTCCACTCTTATACGTCACCCTATGATCCTCCTTCTTCTTAAAATAAGTGTTCACCACTGCCATTTCCATCCTTTTAGCAAAATCTACCACCATTTGCCCTTCCAAATTCCTCTCCTTAAAACCATACCTACCCATCACCTCCTCATCACCTCTGTTCCCTTCACCTACATGCCCATTAAAGTCTGCCCCAATCACCAATCGTTCTTTCCTAGGTACACCATCTACCACTTCCATCGAACTTACTCCAGAATCCCTCCTTCTCCTCCATCTCACAGCCCACTTGTGGAGCATAGGCACTGATGACATTTATCATCATTCCTTCAACTTCCACCTTCACGATCATCACCCTATCAGAAACTCTCTTCACCTCCACTACACTCTTACTGTACTCTTCCTTCAGAATCACCCCTACACCATTTCTCTTTCCATCCACACCATGATAAAACAGTTTAAACCCACCTCCAATGTTCCTGGCCTTACTCCCTTTCCACTTGGTCTCCTGAACACACAACATATCTACCTTTCTCCTCTCCATCATGTCAGCTACTTCTCTCCCTTTACCCGTCATAGTACCAACATTTAAAGTACCAACCCGAACCACCACTCTCCTACACTGCTCCTATCCCTGCCGTTATAAAACCTGGTATTTAAAAAAAAAATCTTTTTTTATCAGAATAATTCTTACTGGTCAACATAGATACAAAATATAACACTTGAGCCAGTGGACTAAACAAATCTAATCTAATAAATCTATCTTAAAATGTATACATTTGTACATTGTGTCATTATTACAGTGGTGGGCCGTCAGGGCCAGCAAAACCCTCTCTGCTGACCTAAACACTATTAGGAGCACTGACCTACATTTACAACTGAAATTCTAATATTTGTTCCATGTGTTCTTGGCTTTATTGCTTCCAACACATGTATGTAAGAGTTTTTGTCTAATCAGATTTCACCCTATATGTGCTGTGTTGCAATCTAATCTGCCCAGGGCATGTGAAAAGTGTGTGTGTGTGTGTGTGTGTGTGTGTGTGTGTGTGTGTGTGTGTGTGTGTGTGTGTGTGTGTGTGTGTGTGTGTGTGTGTGTGTGTGTGTGTGTTGTTGGGATTGGAATGGCTGGATATCAATATGAATGGCCATGACTGTAAAAAATAGCTTGCCTGGCCATCAATTTTAATGCCAACTCAATATCAATAGCCAAACATGTATAACAAAAGCCTTCAATGGTCAGCCATTCATTTCTATGCAGACTGTATGAATAAAGTATGAATGGCCACCTCAGTATAGCAGGTGGCTCTCAAACGGGGCAGGAGAAAATGATCAGACATAGTCTCAGATAAATGTTTGTAGGAATCTCATTTGTCATAAAAATATATTATAAAATGTGAAATATAAAAACTCATGAGACATGTGGCTTTCAACCCAGTACTTTTCTGGATTGCTCCAGGACTGATTTCATTTACCGTATTTTCCGGACTATAAGCCGCTACTTTTTTCCCACGTTTTGAACCCCGCGACTTAAACAATGAAGCGGCTAATTTATGAATTTTTCATGGGTTTTACAAACTTCAAGCCAAAAAACTGAGCGACATAAGACCAATGAAATTTCCGAACGGAAACGAAAAAACGCACCTCACCTATGTTCTGAGCTGCACGGCATCGGGAGAAAAAAACGTTGTTTTTTTTTAACGCACAACGATGACAAACGAAAAACTCCTTGGAGAAATAGTTATGTAAGGAAGGAGGAAGACAGTGAACAATGACTTACTTGGTCAGCTACTATTTAGATACAAGCCGTTGTAACGCATTGAGTCATGGTTAAGGGAGAGCCTAACTCCAGCAACAGAAATCATATAAGCACAGACAGGTTTCCAAAACTCCTGCTTTTTTATTTTTCTTGGCAACAGCGTTAAGGGTTAGTCAAAGAAACTTAGAAATCAGCATCAGAAAATAATAAGGACATAATCCTCAGTCTTACACACACGCAGTAATAGCGGAAAAATGCAGTGGCATGCTATTCCCAAAATACCGCAATGCTCCTGAAGGAAGCACAACATATTTTACCCGTTACACCGTGTGTAACGTGTCTTTTGTTAAATCCTGTGTAAAGTACAATAGTGTAGACACCTGCTGCTTATTTATGTTAAAAATAAAAATATTTGTAAAATTCAGTGGGTGCGGCCTATATATGGGTGCGCTTTATAGTCCGGAAATTATGGTATTTATATATTAAATAAAAATAATGTTCAATGCAGGAAATGTTTATCCATGGCACTTCATCATCTATAACTTAATATCTTTTTGAGCAATATCAACTTTGATTATTGACAGTAAAGCCCAAAGTGTCTTCTTTTTAATGATATTTAAATCATGTAGCACAGCAAATTATGTAGCACATTTTTGTCAGGAGTTGTTAACATTTAACTTTAGGTAGGGCATTTCAGCTGTGAGTCCTAAAATTCGGCTGGATGGGGCAAACCAGACATAGTCTCAGATAAATGTTTTTAGGAATCTCATTTTTCATGATATCTTTATTTAAAATATAAACTCATGACCCTTTACTTTTTGGATTGCTTCAAGACTGATTTAATGTATTTATATATGAAGAAACAAAAAATTTTCAGTAAATTTATTTTCACGGTACTTCATAATCTATAAATTTCTATAACTTATTTTCGAGCAATATCAACTTTGAATAATGGACAGTAAACCTCAAAGTGTCTTATTTTTTAAAGATATTTAAATTGTGTATGTAGCCCACTTTTATCAGGAACTGTTAACAATTAAAGTTAGGTAGGGCGTTTTCAGCTGTAAGTCCCAAAATCTGTGGCGAAGGCTAACAGGTAACAACAAATATTGATTCTGAACTGCTCCAGATGATGTAGGTGGCACAGTTGGGTTGTAGTGTAGAGGTTTGGAGTCTTAACTGGGTTTCTTGCTTTAGTTAAATGGTATTCACCCTCCATATGCAAATGCATCTCTCTCTGTAATGCCACGCAGTTATATTGCATTTTTGTGTAGTATTGATAGTTCTATAATTGCGACGTGATACTGGTGGTATTAAGAGGTGGATTAAGTCAGGTAAGTCCCCACTGAAGATCCAGGTACCAAATGCCAGCCCGCCACTGAATTATTAAGATGTTCTTATTCTTCAGACTGTATATCAGACTTTATATTCTTTTCTTTGAGATCAACTAATATAATATTGACCACAAGGGGGCTCCAAATCTTTTTAAATATATTTTTATAAGAGCACAGGTTACTGCCAATTTGTTGGAAAGGTTCATCAGAAGGGCATCAAAGTGTAGAACATTCTTCACATTTAAATAGTTTTTAATAAATATCTTAATTAAATCTTTGATACAATTTACTTATATATATATATATATATATATATATATATATATATGTATATTTATTTTCTTGCTTATGCCTGGCAAATTTTCTTTCCTGTGGCACTCTCTGTACAAATCAATGAAATCTGCGAAATAAAATTCAAGAGTAAATATGTAAAAAAAAAAAAAAATCTTGCTTACTGTGAAATTTCTTGTGTCTCAGAATAAAAATTTATTTTCATTGTAAAGTACAAGTAAAGAGCAGATAAATGCAGTTTAGCATCTAAAAGAACTGCAAACAGTACCAGTTGTGCAAATTGTGCAGATAAATATATAAGTATATGTACAGCATGTAATATAGGTAAATATATGTACAGCAAATAAATGTAAAGGCTTTAGAAGTGAGAAATGTGCAATTATATAATTATATTTATTCCTTCCTTGCTTCCTTCTTTCCTTTCTTTCCTTGCTTGCTTGCCCGGGCAGTCCTTTCTGCTGAGCTGCACAATGGAGAACAGGAAATAAGGGAACCCGCATGGAGAATTAAAAGAAAACTTCCACAGCATGGTCTCATTATCTCTTTTTATTTAAAACAATTTTCTTTTCTTTATTTTTTCTTTTTTTTAAATAAATTAAATATTTTTGCGTTGTGATCGTATAGTGTATAAAATGTTGCATTTTCAATTAATTGATCACAAATCAGTGAAAAACTTAACAATTAAATTAAATTGGATTGGATTGGAGGGTAAACAGCCCCACCTAGCGGCAAACACAGTTCAATTTAAACAATTACTTAATACAAATAAACACATTAATACAACACATCTTACAACATACCTGCACAATGAAGAACAGGAAATAAGGGAACCCGCATGGAGAATTAAAAGAAAACTTCTACATAAAACAAAGACAATGCACAATCGATTATGATTAGGCCTTGTAACACAAACTAAAATAACTCAATATAAAACACCACATTCGACGCCAAACACATATCAACAGTTCCACAAATAATGAATTGCAGAATAAAGCAGTTAGTTATGTGTTTTTAATCAATATAACATTTAATTCTCCAGATGCTGAAAACGTGCGACTTACCCACAGCATAGTCTCATTATCTCTGCTGTGGGCGGTCCCTATTTCACATGCTGAATGCCATCACGCAACCGACAGATGGCGCTGTCCCCATTTATGCATTAATATAACTATTTTACACACGTTACACCTGCCTGCCTGGTTCTTCCCGGTGGACTCCAGGGCGTACCACGGATATTGCATTCTCTGATTCTATGGACTGTCGTGAGTGTAAATCTGTGTATCACTCCTGCATTAAAGATAGAGACTTATACTCCGGCTTTCGACCCCGTTCATCGCTGCATGACATGTTTACAAATGTTAATAATAAACTGTGTTAATAAAAAAAATTACAAGCAAATTTGTTTGCCATTTCTGTCCCTGAACTGTACTGAAATGACTGTGACTTTTGTGTATCGTTACACCCCTTAAATCTATACACCAATGTGTATAGATATACATATACAGTAATATAACATTGTAGGGTGATGGGGTCCCCTGGTGGTCTAGTGGTTAAGATGCAGCGCTCTCAGTGTGTCGCAGGGTCGCAGCGCTCTCACCGCTGCGACCCGGGTTCGATCCCCGGTCAGGGAACCATCCCCAGCCACTCTCAGTGTCGGTCCCAAGCCCGGATAAATTGGGGAGGGTTGCGTTAGGAAGGGCATCCAGCGTAAATCAAACGTGCGGAGGATCCGCTGTGGCGACCCCTAACGGGAGAAGCCGAAAGAAAGAAAGAAAGAAACATTGTAGGGTGATGGTGAATGGGAAAAAAAAGCTGTCCCTGAACCTGCTGGTGCGTATGCTGCTGTATTATCTCCTATGGAAGGAGGTTTAACAGTTTGTGACTGGGATGTGAGGAGTCCTTGATGATGTTCTGAGCTCTGCACAGACATCTGCTGTGGTGAAGGTGTTCAATGGCAGGTAGTTCAGTGCCAGTGATGCGTTTGTCCTGCTAAATTTCGGGCATATTAAAAGTCCGAGATTTTTATTTCCTGCCAACATACCTGCATCACACTGCCATCAGCATGTCAAACTCGAGTCACCTTGTATCACTGATATCTGTTCAGCCACATGCATTGTAGTGAATCATTTTTGCTATTATTTATGTTTATATGCACCGATTCTAAGATGACCATTGAATTTTTAATAAGTTTATTAAATAATAAAACAATTTATTAGTATTGTATTTTGTATTTGACAATGTGACAGGAATAATGCAGATTGCATCATGAAATGCAATATATTGACGACTAAGCGAAATTACCTCATATACCTTCTGTATCATATTTGATACATATTTAACACAATTTTACTATAACGTTCTTTAAAAAATATAAATATTTACTATTTGCTTAAAAAAAATACATTCATATTTAAAATCGGTAACATCATGAACTTTATTTTTACCAAATTTCTTTCAAAATCTGCAAAGATCTCCCTGCAAAAAAAATAGCATGTCAATTTATGAAGGCAGACATACCGTATTGGAAAAACCTGCCTAAAGCCTGCTATTGACTGGAGAGCATAGATAACTCCAATAGGGGGCAGAAGACAAGTCTAATCAACAGGTTTTTGAGGAAAGTATTGTTGCTGCAGAGGTCTCAGAAACCAATGTATCAAATATAATACATTTGGTGTTAAAGAGTAAAGCCTCAGTTCTATGAATGAGATCATTGTAAATTGCTCTGGATTAAGGCAAACACTAAAAATGTAAACAAAATAGTTTGTTTTTATGTTATAATTGTAAAATGCAACATAAAAAGGTAACTGTAATGGTAGTGCAGTGACTTTGCTCAACACTTGACTTGAGAAAAGTCATGAGGTCTCAGCACTCAGCAGACACTGCTGGAAGATGAAGCATTTCCATTAACCCTCTTAACTGCTCCTTAGTATAAATGAGAGACATGCCTTGCTCTGTATGATTCAATTTGTAAATCACATTGCATTCACACAGTAACCTTAACTGACAGATATGGTGTCATTTATGCACTTAAATCATGAACATATTCATACAGTGTGTTTTGAATAATACATCTATTTAAAGTACTTAACATTCACATAAACATTGTAACATTCATAAAGTTGGAATAATTGTAACTAAGAATAAAACTACTAACATGACATAACTGAGGATCTTGGCTTGAACTGGGGTTGGCCGAGTGAGGCAGGATTTCTGGTAGTTTGCCACAAAGGGTGTATGAATCCAAGTGCAGAGACATATTCAAAGGTGTTGAAAATTCCAAAAAAGATTTTAAGTCCAACACAGAAATGGATAATTTAAAAACATTAAAACAAATAAATACAAAATACTTCCCAAAACAAGGACTATATAATATATATTCCAATATAATCTGGTCTAGAAAAAGACAGAGCAAAAGTAAATCCACAACTCAAAAGAAGAAGAAAAAAACATTTTCAAAAGCTCAAACAAAAATCTCCAAACAAAGCATTTTTCTTGAATTAAACTTGAATTAATTAGACTGGGGGCCGATTTGAACACAGGTGGAAACAATTGTTAACGACAGGGACACAATGGCGACATCTGGTGGATGAAACAAAAAGGGCAGAAATCCTGACAATAATTAACACATTTGAATTAACATCACAGATACAAACATAATTCAATCATCGAAAAAAAAGTCTTGCTAAAACCCTAAACGCTATTTTTAATCACTGCAAGCATAGAGATATAATGTTTATTTTTAAAAAGATGTTTCAAATTTCAGACATAACTAGTATTGCAATTTCTGATTTTCATAAGCGAAACCATTAGTGATGAAACTGTGAGTGATAAAGTCCTCTTCACAAATGACAATATCTATGATTGATATTGTTCCATTCATTCATTATTTAATATTAAACATGTGCTTCAAACTAATTAAAGCCTGCTTTTTGGTGATTTTATTCCATGCATCTGGATACACAGCTGGCAATGCTTCATACATTTCAGCAAACTGCTTATTGAATGTAACCAGCACGTACTTCCAGTAATCTGAGGCCTCTATAGACATGTCAGGTGCAATATGCCAGTCAGGGTAGTATTTCTTGTATTCTTTGAAAGGATGTGGTTGGAAATCTGTTTCATGACTTTGAAACACCCCATTGCCACCAACACTAGATGTACAAATCTCTTCAGAAAGTATGTTACTCTCCAAAGCTCTGCAGAAGACAAGTCCTCTTGGCCTATGCACAGCTGCATGGTGATGTTGATGTTTCTTTCCTCCTGCTTCACAGGGTGTCTTGCAAAATGGACACTGCATTCCACAACCAAACACCCTCTTGAAAAGCTCATTTGTGGGATTCACAGAGGTATTGCTCAGAGTCTCTTTGACATCAGTTAATCTGAAAATCTCATCTATTAACTGTTGTTTCATGTCATTTATACTTTCATAGAGACTTTTGGTGAAGGTACAACAACAGCTTTTATTTTGAAAAAAGACCCCTTCCACTGTATTCATGGATATTGAAATAAAACCGCTCATGCATTTGCAAAAGTTCTGGATCAACCTTTTTGTACCACCTGCATTATCAGGCAAAGGAGAGCCATTGTCATCAAGCTTAGAGGTTTCCATTGCTTTCATGATCTCTTTCATTATGATGTCCAACTTCTTCATTTTTAAATTTGGCAGAGATATGTCTTTGGAAAGGCATTTAACGATATGATTGTATATCCAATCTTTGACATAAGCATTGTATTGTAAGATGTACTTCTTGAAATCATCAAAGTTTGGTTTTTCCATTAGCTCCTTTTGAATTTTGTATTGAAACAGAACTCGAGAACTGTACTCAGATGGGTTGTTCAGCAAAACTGCATCAACAATGTCGGGTCCGAGGGACTTGTCAATGTATTCAGCCACTGCTGGCTTAAGACATAGCTGAGTGAAGTCTTGTGCTTTCCTGTGGCACTGATCCTTCTCTCTGTACAAATCAATGAAATCAGAGAGATATTTACTCTTGAATTTCTGCAAATGTTTGATGGGATTCTGCTCAATGAGGAATTTCTTTTGCATCTCACGGAATTTTCGAGAAGCAATGCCACAAATGTGCAAATTAAGGTCGAGTTCAAATGCCATATTGATTTTTGAACGCTCTTTTTGTAGCTGCTCATCAATTTCCACAAGCACATCTTTTGTAAACGTGCTTTGGTAATCACATTTTTCTTGTGCATGCTGCTTAATGGTTTGACTGCAAAACTTAATGATCCCATTTGCAATGTTCTCTAGCTCTTGTTTTGCACTACGCTGTGTGAAGAAACTATGGAATTTATATTTCAAGTTATATGTTGCTCTTTGACCTGGAATTCTCCTTGCCCATACTTTGTCAAATCTTGAATTTTCTGCAAGTCTTCCATGACTTTGCGATTTCCAAAACTTTCACGTAGTTGCTTTAAAATATCTGCAGGAACATCCACTTCTTTCAGACCAGTGATGTTTGCCATTTCCCTTTTCCACATTTTCTCAAACTCTGCAGTGAGCTCTTCGTCAGACACCTCATCTCTGCGATGTTTGAAATTTTGCAGTAGTTGAAGGACTTGGCACTCAATCATTGCCGTTTGCTTTCTGTGGATGTCTGCTAATTTCTTCTTGTTACCTCTCATCTCGAGAGCAGCAGCTAATCTTTTTTGCACTTCAGCTTTCATTTCATTCTCCAGACCTTTGATGCTATTAGCAAAATCAGTTTTGTATTTTTCCACCAAGTATACATGACGGTCTTTCTTTTTGTAGTACTCTTTCAGTTTTGCATTAATTGCATTTGTTTGCAAGGAAACCTCTTTATATGCTTTCTTTTCAAGAAGCTCGACAGCCTCAGCATTACCACTTGTGTCACTGTTAGATATTTGAACTATTTCAGTTGTGAGCTGGGACTGAATACATCTTCTGAAAGACCACTCCCAGTCTGAAAACTCTTTGCAAAGGTTGTCATAGGCTTGGGCTACAAGTGTGTTCCTAAAACTAAAAATGAAATTCTCAAACTTCACTGCCTTCCACAAACTACTCATCCATTGCAGGAACTCTGGGATCTGTGAGAGTTCTTCATCCTTTCTAGCTTTAAGGACCCCCAAGAGGGTTTTCTTAAATTCAAGAACTGCCACACTGTAGCCTGTATTTACTGGTGCCATTGGTGGTGTACCGTGCCATAGGCCTGGTATATACCAGTTGTTCTTTTCCACATCATAATCCAAGACATCTTTGAATTTTTTTATGTTAGGCTTTTTTTCCATCTCAGCTGCAATCATTGTCATCTCATTTAGTTGGTCCATGAGCTGTTTCCGTTCAGTCAGGTTTTTGTTGTATGCTGAAACACCACCAACATTTTGGTGGACAAAATGGCAGACTGTTTTTTTACCAACTTCCTTCATCCTTAAAAAAGCATGAACTGCAATCTGCAAGACATCTTTCATCTCTGTGGAATTCTCCATAGCTATATTGATGATGGTTACATCACTGAGACCAATCACAAATGTAGCCAGTTCATTGTCATGCTCATAACTGTCTTGCAGTTGTGCCAGTGCTGGTGATTTCAAACCCTCTGTATCAATCAGAAGGACAAAGTCACAAAGTAACTCCTCTTTCAAGTCATTATCCACTGGAAGGAAAATCATGTATGCTCCACGTGTGCATCGACCACTGCCCACTGCAAACTGAACTCCAAACATGGTGTTGAGCAATGTTGATTTACCAGTACTCTGAACCCCTAACACAGTCAGAACCAGCAAACGGCTCTTTTGTCCAACCATCCTGTGAAGGTCCATGAGAACATCGCTCACCCATTTCTCGGGGATATTTGAGGCATCCCCATCTAGTAGTTCAAGAGGGGACCCAGCTAGAAGCATTTTGGCAGCCAGTTTTGGGAGATTGAGGATTTTGTCTGATATTTTATTTGAACCAAATGATGCAGCCTCATAGATTTGTCCCATTTCTCTCATGTAGTGCTCTATGCCAAGTGAACAATTAAGAAGTTCCTGGTCTAATTTGGCAATGCTTGCTTTGTCTTTCTTTTGGTCATAATCTTTGTATTTGCGTCGAAGGTTAGATATGTGTTTGCGTGATTGCATGTCCAATTTTAGTCCCATCTACTTCAAAAAGAAGGCTCGCTCAGTATCATCAGACATCAACAAAGTATCTATAAAGATCTCCATTGTTGATGTCATTTTGTACTGACTTTGTTTGTTCCAAATTTCATCTTTTTCTTGTTGAAGTTGAACTTTATATTTCTCCAAGCTCATTTCTCCTGAATTCTTTAATCTGCATTGCTCCTTTTCTATTTTAGCCAGCCTTTTCCAATTTTCACCTTGTAATGGCAACTGTGTCTTTTTATAGTC
Source organism: Silurus aristotelis (assembly GCF_946808225.1). Lineage (NCBI taxonomy): Eukaryota > Metazoa > Chordata > Actinopteri > Siluriformes > Siluridae > Silurus > Silurus aristotelis. The sequence goes on from NC_139579.1 coordinate 28,513,785, forward strand.
TGTTACTGGATGAACTCCAATAGTTTTCATGACTTTCTCTGCACTTGCTTCTGCTGATACACAGGCTTTACTTTGAATCTCATCAATGGCAAGACCTAACTCCTGAGCAGTCTTCTTCATGGAATCAATGCTTAATGATTCTTGACATCCACTTAGAACAGTCTTAATGGTAGAATTTATAATTTTTGCGAATGCAGCCAAATTCACTTTTTGGCTTTTCAGAATGATGTGATCTCTTTTCACTTGCAGAGCATCAATTACTTTCTCAATGGATGACTTCACAGTCTGGTTCATATTTCTCTGTGAGTTGACCACAAGAAATATTTCGGGTTTTATTCCTTGTAAAGAGGCCAACAACCGTTGCTCATTTTCATCAGCACTGTCCAGGAACACAAAGAGAGCTGCTGATACCTTTGCGAGGAATCTGAATTGTGTTTCAAAAGTACTAGCATCTCCTCTTAAATTAGCAATAGCCACTGCCTCAGGAAAAACATCAATGCTTTCGTTTCCAGATGGAAGATTCCAGCATATTTCAACCATGCCATTAGAAATTTGCCTCGAAGCAGATCCTCCAATCATTTCTCGATGACAAAAGAAGTCATGCTGCTGCTCTGAATTGTTAAGCACTTGGTTCAAAATGTGTGACTTGGACAAGCTGCAGTTATTTAACCTCACAAATGATATCAAGGGAATTTTTGCATGAACAACACTGTTCTCAACAAACTCCTTAGACTCTGACATTGAATGGGGTCGCCATTCTTTCATGATACATCTATGAGCCCATAACATAAAAGTGCACTGATTATGTGCTCCTTGAGGCAACAACAGTGGTGTCGCAAACTGGCACATTGACATTTTCAGTGCTATTTCTTGCTGAAGAAAACTATCTGCACAAAAGAAGAGGGCAGTGTGAAGATCTAAAAGGTTTAGACTACCATCATTGTCCTCTTCACTAAACAAGTCATTTGTTGTATAATTTTCACAAAGTGCAGATAGTACAGATCTTGATTTTGAATTAACCATAAGTAACTTTCTTAGGAAGGCCCATGGTATTGCTTGCTGTGAGTCAATCTCTTCATTGGACACCGTAGCACTGTTAATTTCCAGTAAAATCCTCAGAGTCAGCTTGTTTGGGTAGTACTTTTCAAGTCCCAGTGTTTTCAAAAATGAAAGAAGTCCATCTGAAAATAAAGATATATTTTGTTTGAAATATTATGAATGTAAATGGTGTGTCCATTTATGTGGATGGAAACATCTGTGATCAAATGTTTTCTGAAATGATCTAATATTTCCACCTTATTCTTTTGTATTCTTTCTTGGTTTTTTTTTCTTATTAGTTATTAGTGAAGAGTCATTATTCAAAGTGGCATACATTAGGCCTAGGTAAATTCAATCTACATGCAGACTCTTTCTAGGTTACATATTTAACCCTAGTCCCCTTAGGAAACGTGACTGCATTGTCCACACTCTGAAATAATGTGTGATAATGACACCGGAACTGTGGCAAGGGGATGCAGCGTCTCGTTCCCTCAGGGAACTAGAGTTACATACCTAACCTAGAGACATTTCCTTTTAGGAACTCAAGCTGCATCTCAACGGCAATTAGTTGAGAATAAGAACCCAATAACGGCAGACTGACCAGTCCATGACAAGTGTTTAATGGCACAGCTATTTCGAAGGAGAGAGGGGTCTGAAATGGAGGATAATAGAATGCCCGGAGCCTGATAGGTCATGGGACAACCAGGGGCACCTTGTGGTGTAACCCGCTCTATAGTGCAGGAGGACACTGGCCATGTCTGGAGATGTCTACACTCCAGAAAAGAGAAGACCCACAGAGAGGGCCTGTAAATCACCTATTCTCCTCAGAGAGCATATAGCCAGCAGAATGCAGTCTTGATTGTGAAGTGCATCTATAAAGCCTTAGCCAGGGGCTCAAAGGGGCTTTAGATAGAGCATCTAACATAGCGGCCAGGTCCCACCCAGGCATTCTAGGTCGTAGCGGAGCCACGGAAAAAACGCATCAGCATTGGGTCTCTGCCAAATAATTGCCCTGTCAGGGGGGCTCAATACGCCGAAACAGCAGACGCATAGACTTTAAGGGTGGACGGGGTGAAATTGGTTGTGAGCGCACCACACAGTGAACAGATGCCATCTTGCGGCAAACAACGTTTTCATGGAGGGAGCTCTGGAAAAGAAAATGGTTTCTACCACCTCAGTGGAGAGGCCTGACCCTTGAAACTGCACCCCCTTAGGGGCCAGAGCCACAACCCTCCATAACTCTGGTTGGGGGTCATATACTGCTTGAGAAAGGAGATCCCTCCTCAAAGGTATCTCCCATGAAGGCTGCTCAAGGTCCGTGAACCATGGTCCCTGAACCATGGTCTGACCGGCCACCATGGGGCCACCAGGAGGAGATGAACTTCGTCCCAGCAAACTCTCTCTAGAACTCCTGGAAGCAGCATGATGGGGGAAAGGTATACAAGTGCAGCCCCGTCCATGCCTGTGCCATGGTCTCTAGCTCTAGAGGGGCTGGGGATACAAGGAGAACCATATGGGACAGTGCCAGCCTGTATAGGGGCGTGAACGCAACCCCCCTGGTGGTTTGATGTACGAGACCACTGAGGCCTTCTCCGAACAGATCAACACATGGTGGCATTTGGGGTCTGGGAGGAAATACTTCAGAGCCAGAAGCACGGCCAGCATCTATAGACAATTGATGTGCCATAGTAGATGGGGCCCTTCCCATAGACTTTGGGCAGAGTGGCCACTCATGACTGCTCCCCACCCTGTGAGGGATGCATCACACGATGACCAGGTACTCCCAGAACGGGGCCTTGATATAGGAAACCGGGATCTGCAAACATCTGCAAACATCTAAGGCACGTAGGGCTCAGTGTATGACCTTGATCATACGGAGGGGATTTCCCTTCTGTGAGAACCCTTGGGTCCCGAGGTACCACTGAAAGGGGTCTCATGAATAAAAGGCCAAGTGGAATTACATTGGACGCTGCTGCCATAAGCCCGAGCAGTCTATGAAACTGCTTTAGAGTAAGTGACTGCCCTTCTCTGACCTTCCTGACGGCCGTAAGGATGGACACAATACAGGCAGGGGAAAGTTGAGCGTGTATAGTCATCAAATCCCAAATGATACCTAGATAAGTGGTTCTCTGTAATGGAGAGAGCACACTCTTCCTGGAGTTCAGCCGAAACCCCAGCTCCTTCATGTGAGCGAGAACGACATCTCGATGCCGAACTGCTACCTGCTCTGATCGAGCTATTATCAACCAATCGTCGATATAATTAAGGATGCAGATGCCCTGAAGTCTCATGGGAGCCAGAGCCGCATTCACAGACTTCGTGAAGTTGCGGGGTGACAAGGCAAGGCCAAAGGGAAGAACCCGATATTGAGGAGTCCTCCTAGTCTGCAACGATGCCGGGCAAAAACCGAGGAAGGGAGCTCGCTGGAGCTGGCCATGCCCTGAAGCACATTTCGTGGAAGGGTTAACAAACCAGCTCCCTGAGGGGGCCGGAGTGGGATAGGCACCGGGCCACCTCCCAGAATGTCCTGTCAGGACCTTTAGGTCAAATCCCTCTTATTGAAGATGACAGTCCTCAGATCTGTCACCTCGCCTGGGAGGAGGCAACACCTGAGAGATAGCCCGCTAGAATCTCTTCAACCCATGGCATGGCTCCATAACCGTGATCCCTGACCCACAAGACATTGGAGTACAACGCCATCTTGGGGCTAAAGGGGCAGGCTGAAAAAGGCTTCGCCCAGGACCTGGACACTGTGGTGTGCCGGTCAGGGAAAAAACTATAGACCCCGACGCGGAGGTTGTGACGCCGGGAGCAGAAATTGCTCCATCAAGCTTACTGGTTGGAGTGCCTTTTTGCTCATCGGCTGCCCATGCTAGATCTAGCTTCTCTATGGCCTGTGTAACAACCTCCATGAGCTACTCATTTCCGAGCTCACGAAAAGACTTTGTTAGTGGCTGTTGTAAGATTGGCTTGGTGCTTTGTATTTGCATGACCTTGGGAGTGCTTTGCCATGGTCGTCTCTTACTCCTTGTACATCCTGTGGCCATTTCTTTGAAGCAGCAGCAAAGAAGAATATTTTGAAAAGTTTTTCAACTAGACCACTGTGATCAGTGCTGGCATTAATGAAACAATGTGCAGAGTAAACATTAAAGCAAAAGGATCTGATTAAATTTTTGCTCTCAATCATCACAGGAACATTGTTATTATTGCTCAGCAAACTATCCTGGGGATTGGAAACTGGGCTAGGCAACTGGATATTGATTAAACCTTTTTTATATAATTAATTATATAATATGGTGATGTGTTTCATGTCACAAATCAATCAAATAAATCTGGTACTTACCCCATACTAACACCAAACATAAGATTTGTATTATCTTGAACTCCAACTCAATGTCCTAAGTTTTAAATTGAAACTAATTATGTTCTGTTATGTCATACCTCCAATCTGGTTTGATCCTCTCTTTGCTGGTGTAGGTTGTGGCCCATATTCTTTTGTTATACATAAAATAAAGTAACACACAGTAGATTTGAAGATAAAATTAATTAGTATGATCAAACATATATGAATAAATATATATAGTTGCCAAAAAATTTAATACATACTTTTAGTTTCGTCTTTGTTAGAAGACATCTTTCTTCAGCATTTGTTTTTGTTTTTTACAGACTTTCAGAGCTACCTAAGAGGGAAAATTCAAAACAACATGATTCATTCTGTCTGTCCAACTCCATCTGTTCTTTTCAGCACAATATTTTAGCAGACTTTATAAGGAGTTTAGTAATATTTAGGAACTCAAGACCCATTGTCTGGCTACCTGCAGATTTGACCCCAAATCCATCTGTGCGTCTGTCCATCTTTCTGTGTCAGAGATTATCCCTCTGGTGTGAAGTGTTGCATTGCTGGAGCTCACAGAGCACATTTTGGCTTGCTGCACTAGCACAATCTATATTCTTTGTGATTTTTTTACCCATGTGATTTTTTTCTCCATCTTTTCTCCATGTTATTTCTCCATCCTTGCAATTTTATTTATTAATTCAATTATGTATTTCTTTGCACCTGCTTCCATTGTCTAATTGTCAAGAACTATGTTCATCTTATTGTGTATACCGAGCTTTTGGTTTATGTTTGATATCTCATCTTATAATCTCACTTCAGTTTTTTGTTTTGCTGAAATTTTAATTATTTTTATTTAATTGTCCAAACTTTGCTGTTTTATGTTGTCAGTCTGTAAATTTTGACTTGTCAGCTGTTACTAATACTTATTTACACTATTCACTCACGTCTGTATCTTTAGAAGACTTGAACAACTGAATACTATATATATATATATATATATATATATATATATATATATATATATATATATATATATATATATATATATATATATATATATATATATATACACACAGTACAGACCAAAAGTTTGGACACACCTTCTCATTCAAAGAGTTTTCTTTATTTTCATGACTATGAAAATTGTAGATTCACTGAAGGCATCAAAACTATGAATTAACACATGTGGAATTATATATGGAATTATATACATAACAAAAAAGTGTGAAACAACTGAAAAATGTCATATTCTAGATTATTCAAAGTAGCCACCTTTTGCTTTGATTACTGCTTTGCACACTCTTGGCATTCTCTTGATGAGCTTCAAGAGGTAGTCACCTGAAATGGTCTTCCAACAGTCTTGAAGGAGTTCCCCGAGAGATGCTTGGCACTTGTTGGCCCTTTTGCCTTCACTTTGCGGTCCAGCTCACCCCTAAACCATCTCGATTGGGTTCAGGTCCGGTGACTGTGGAGGCCAGGTCATCTGGCGCAGCACCCCATCACTCTCCTTCTTGGTCAAATAGCCCTTAATGCCTTCAGTGTGACTCTCCAATTTTTATAGTCATGAAAATAAAGAAAACTCTTTGAATGAGAAGGTGTGTCCAAACTTTTGGTCTGTACTGTATATATATATATATATATATATATATATATATATATATATATATATATATATATATATATATATATATATATATATATATATATATATATATATACTGTATATACTAGCAGTCTTTGCTGGTATATGGGAACAAAGATATATATATATTGTCCCCGTATACCAGCAAAGACTGCTAATGGGCTGTTAGGTTTAAAACAAGGTCAAGCTCACAGCAATGACAACTGATTAAAAATACTTTTAAAATACACAAAATATTATTTTTTTTCAAATAATTCTTCCTGTTTGAAGAATATTGTAAGGGAAGAAAGGAACTCCACAGTTTAGATTATTATGTTGCAGATCTAAATGTCTTAATGATGAACTGTCATAGCACATGCTTTTTTTGGTTCTTGTTGGTGTGTGTGTGTGTGTGTGTGTGTGTGTGTGTGTGTGCGTGTGTGTGTGTGTTTCTTGACTATTTTAACGATTCGCAGTGACTGCACCACAAAGATCAGTGTATGTGCCTCTAGTAATGCAAAAAGGTAAGCACATTATGTTTGTCTAATAAAACTTTTTCATTTATAACATTTATAAGGACCTGAATTCTTAAAACCCTTATTTTGATACATTCAAATAACTTTTTTTTAAACTGTTCACAAACTCCGTGCCACATATATTCACACACACACAAACACTTTCATTCCAACTTATGCAAGCTATAAAATTAAATGACAATATAAAAAACCCACCTTTACTACACAATTGTAGAGAGATGAATCTTCATTTGATTTTAGACACCTTGCAGCTCTGAGAAAGCAGAAAATAAGACTATTGGAAATCTTCCTTTAATTAAATTATTCAATAAGAGAAACATATTTATAAAGCTTCCATTTGGTAAAAGCATACTAATTTACTGAAAGATGTTTTGTTTACATTTGAATACAGTGTCCATCAAAACAGCACAATCTTAGTGGTTAAATAAAAAATATATATTAGCCCTGGAATGATCACAGTTTGAAAACATTTCAGTCAGATAATGATGTAAAATATCTTTAGAAGCATTTGGCTAATGTTTTAGTATGTAATGTCTTGTAATATAAAAATCTCTTTATAAAGCATCCTTTGTATTTAGTCAATGTGAAACAAATTAGCTTCTACAACAGAAATTGTGAAGTACAGATAAGTAAAGTGCAGAAAATGATTTTATAATCCTTACCACATCTAATGAAATAAAGGATGAGTTCTTCGTGCTGATGCTGGTATAAGTTCTGTGTTACTTCTTATTGTGGTCAGTACTGTATTTATACTGACTGGACTGTTTTACGCCCTGAGATGGCATCCAAAAACTGCAGAGCAGGACTTGCAAGTGAAAACAAAAGGTTGAGGGAAGATCTGGTCATGGTGCATGCCTAAATGACATGAGAACAAAAACTAAATGCTGAACTTTTTCACTAATAAGTTCTCCACCATTAAGTAAGCATTCATGTAAGACATAGGGATGAAAAAAATATGACATGTGGTTGGTAAATGACAAACAGTTTGGCAATTACCAGAATGTTATAAAATGTTCTTTTTTAAAACACTGATTATTGCAAAGCAGTTTTATAGGCATTGCTGACTTACTGATCACTGGGATAAATTAAGTAGTATGCAGTTTTTTAGAACTGGAATATACATTAGACTACTAACATTTTGAATCGTTCACGGAAGGTTGTTTTGCACAAATGGTGGAAATTATGGTATAAAAGAATAGTACTTATTTTGAGAAATGTACACATGCATGTGTATATGTGATTTGTATGGAGTATTAAAGTTTTCTTTTTTTTATATTTGTTTAACCGTAATTGCAATAAAGATTACAACATTTATAGATAATGAATACCATTGCATAGCTTAGTGGCTTAGTGTAATGGAAGTGGGTGTCAATGGAGCTCGTTATTACAAAGTCTTGAATTGTTTTATACAGCATTACATTTTTATTTCATTTAACTTTTTTTCTGCCTCACCCTCATGTTTTTACAAACACATACACACCCATATCTTTCACAGGTTGTTTTTTTAATGTAAAATGAATCGTTAGAAAAAATATTTTTGTTTTCACAATGAAACTACTCAGGAAATACAGGAATAGCAAACGAAATTGGAAGTTTGTAAACGCCTAAAAGGTGGCACCTGTCACGATTTACTTTCAGCTATGATCGGGAAAACATCTTACCGTTTAATGCTTTGTTTACTTACCTGTAGGTGTTTCTAGACATGAAACAAATAGCACGAAATGAAAACCACTTGAACTCTATATGTTAATATTTATTTTACTTTTTATGCATGTGTCTATGTTTTTATTTTCTTAATAACCATGAACAGGAGGTTATATTGTTGGTATTTAATTTTTTTATCATTGATATCTTTTGTTTATTGCAGTCGTCACCTTGATTTTAATTTCATGGAGCAATGTAAGGCTTCAAGTTTATCTTTTTGTATTTGACACACAAACACTTTGCAATTGTACACACATTTCCTCCTCTCCCTCTATGTATGCCTGAATCTTCTTCTTTCGGCTGCTCCAATTATGGGTCTGCACAGTGGATCATCCGTCTCCATACCCCCCTCTCCTCTACATCTGCCTCTTTTACACCAACTACCTGCATGTCTTCCCTCACCAAATCCATGAACCTCCTCCTTGATCTTTTTCTTCTCCTCCTTCCTGGCGGCTCCATCCTCAGCATTCTCCTACCAATATACCCCCATGTCCCGCCTCTGCACATGTCCAAACCATCTCAATTGGGCCTCTCTCACTTTGTCCCCAGTATGTCCTACATGCGCTGTCTCTTTAATAAACTAATTTCTAATCCTGTCCATCCTCATCACTCACAATGAAAATCTCAGCAACTTCAGCTCTGCTAAACATTATTTCATACATAATACTTTCATGTTATACAGTTGTAAAATTACATTTATTAATAACCACCATTATCTGGTACCATCCAGAAAAAAAGTAGCTTCCTGTTTGAATAGTGTTTAGCTCAAGTTTTCTTCCTCTTGTTTCTACCTCAGATCTTATTGTTTGTTTGCATGTCAGTCATCTCTGGCTTGCTCATCAGAGCTAAATTCACATCTGGGTTTCTGTTAAGATGCTTTGTGAGGGAATACTTACTTAGTCCATTATTAACTCCAGTGCTTCCACCTGTTTTAGTATCACCTTGGTGTGTATTTAAGTTGCTCCTCGATGTTGGTTCTTAGCATGATAATTGTTTTGCCTAGCCTGCCCTGTGTATGTCGAGTGATCCCAAGTTTCTCCTGATATCTTTGCCTTGAGTCTTGTTCTTCTGTTTTCGCTTTTTTAAATAATTATTTCTTTTTTTCTGTAGTAGTTTGCCCTTTTGCCACATTTCTACTGGTGTAGTTTGCTACTTTTTGACTTTCCTAGTGTTCTGCTCTTGGAGTCTTTTGTTCTTTTTCAGGGGACTATTTGTAATTTGCCTCCCTGACTCTCAGTGTTCCTGGCAAACAAAAACTGAAACAAAGACTCTGCTAAATTTTAAGTCCTTCTTTGCACTTGGGTCCACTATAATTTCCATGACACACTGTCAAATTAAACTGACAAGTGTCATATACATTATGCATGATCTTATTATGAATGCATAAAGAAAATTCAGTGTTGCCTTACATGCAGAAGACAGTAGCAGACTTTAACTATGTTTATGGTGATATTTTCTATTAATGTCTCTGAGTCACATAATGAGAGCCCAGATTAATTTTCAAAGTTTGTGTCTCATAAAATGTTAAATCGCTTAAGGGAATAAATGTTCGAACCCAGCAAACACACAGCAAATTTACACCCCTTTTTAATAGTCACAGAGATTACATATATGCCTGCTCATTTATTTAAATATGCTATCAGTCAATTGTATGATAAAACCACGTAGATTAAAAAAGCGTATCAAAAAAAATATCTTACAAATGATTTTATGGGCAGTCAATCTGAAAAATGTCAAATGTTATGATAAACAGACTTTTATCAGTAAAGACAAAGATAATAAGTAACAAAATAAAACAATGGAGAAGAAGAAGTGTCCAAGCCTTTGAGTGGGACTATATATATATATATATATATATATATATATATATATATATATATATATATATATATATATATATATATATATATATCAGTGCTTCATTTTTTTTGCCATCTTACCAATGAAATTCTTACCACCATTTAAACTGTTAAACCTTCAGCCAGGCTTCTCTTCACAGTGAGACTTGTTGACATTTTAATTAAAAAGTAACATATTCAAAATGCACTTTAATATATTTACTAAATACATACAAATTAATCATTTTTAAAACATCAAATAATTTCTGTTTGCTATGACTGTTTTTTGGTACAGGTAATCAATGTAAATCTGTCCAATACTGGACACTAATATTAGAAGCACCATTTATTTAGAAGTATTTATTTATAATCATTTTTGTGAGTAAGATGTCATATACCAAAATTCTCTAGAGTACCATTGCAGCATGTGATATACAATACATTGCATTGCTAATTTCCCTGAAATTTGCTCTTGCTTTAAAAATATAAAACAAATAATAAGACGATTATATCATATAAGTGCATTGTATCCTTGAGTGTTGCTGATAAAAAAAAAAAATATTTAGCAATTTTCAAAACGTTATGATTTTATCACCACATCACCTCTCATGATTATATAACCTTATCAGCACAGAATGGCCTTTTTTTTATTAAATGAATTATTGTGTATTCTTTTTTGTTATGCAAGTACATGTAAAAATTATTTTTACAAAAGTTCATAGAAACTCAATGTACTGAATGTGTCAGAACCAGGACTTGTGCCAAGGTTGAGTGCAGTTTAGTGAGAGTGGGTGGGTGGACTTAAGTACAGAGATAGAATGGGCAGATAAACAGGTTGGAGTGACAAGAAAGCATTCACAAGGAGCTTTCTAGACAAACTAAAATGCTGAGCAAAAAACTGAGACAGGAGAGGAACTTTAATACAATGTGGGAGATTTATCACAGGTGGCGACAATATGTAATCAAGGAAGGATAAAGGCACACACTGCTGACATCTGGTGGGCAGAAAAAAGAATGACAAAACCAAAAATGCATATTCCAGACAAAGTGTGGCCAGTATCTATTAAAAGTGGTCCAACAAAGGTGAACCGTCAGCATGGTCATTTGATTATAGAAAGAGAAGGCTGGCCCATGTGGTCCAATCCAACAGACAAGCTACTGTAACTCAAACTGCTGAAGAAGATAATGTTGGTAATGCTTGACTGGTCAGGACTGTTTTCGCAAAAAAAAAAAGGGGGGACCAACACAATATTAGGCAGGTGGTCATAATAGTATACCTAATTGGTGGCTATAAAGTTATTGTCTGGTTGGTGTAAATTGCATCACTGGGAGATGGCCAAAGATGTCTAAATTAGTAATATGAGTATGAATATAAAACATTTTTAGACAAAAAAAAAAAACAGATCAATATGGGAGAATATTCATTCTTTCCATTGTTATTTTATTTTTTAAACTACACTGCAATCAAATTTCCAACCCATTTTGATTTACAAATTCTTGCCTATACTCATACATTTATACAGTATGCTCTCAATAATACATTCATGTGAATTTCAAAAAGTACTTAACATAATTGTAGCATTTGAAACAAATAGGTAAAAATGCAAAAAAAGTGATGAAAAATATTAGTTAGATTAGAATGTACATAACATTTTACTCTTCATGTATTAATATTGTAGACATATAGATATAATGTTTATTGGAAACTGTGTAACCCTCTGAAATATCCACAATAAAACTTTTAGCAAGAATAACAATATAAAAATCTTATATAGAAAGTAAAAGCACTCATTTTTCAATACAATAAAAAAACTACTGTTCAATAGCATTAATTGTGAATGTTTTCGTTGTTATATTGTTTACTTGCTGCAATATTTTGCTGCAATATTTTAGCAGTTTTGTCTCATTTAATATTAAAGTTATTCTTCAGGCTGATAAGAGCCTGCTCTTTAGTGATTCTCTTCCATTCATCTGGATAATCAGCGGGTTCTGCGTCATACTCTTTAGCAAAGTCGTCATTAAATTTCACCATCACATATTTCCAGTAACTGGAGGCCTGCATAGATGTGTCAGGGGAAATATTCCAGTCTGGGTAGTACTTCCTGTAGTCTTTGGAGGGATGAGGTTGGAAATTTGTTTCATAACTTCGAAATATTCCTTTCCCATGTACACTAGATGTACAGATCTCCTCACAGAGAGAATTAGTCTCTGCATATACAAAACCACCAAGTCCTTTTGGTCTATGAAGGCCTGCATGGTGGATTTGGTGTTTTCTTCCTCCTGCTTCGCATGGTGTTTTGCAAAAAGGGCACTTCCTTCCACATCCAAAAACCCTCTTGTAGAGCTCACTTTGGGGCTTCACAGACACATTGCTTAGTGTCTCTTTGACATCAGTAAGCCTGAAGATTTCATCTGTTAACTGTCGTTTCATTTCATTTATACTTTCATAGAGACTTTTGAGAAAGGGAGTGCAAAAGCTCCTATTCTGAAAAAGAACCCCTTCTACTGTATTCATGGATATAAAGATAACACAGCGCATGGATTTGACAAAGTTTTGGATGAACCTTGTTGTACCACCTGTAGTATTGGGCAAAGGAGAGCCATTTTCATCAAGCTTAGAGGCTTCCAATGCTTTCATGATCTCTTTCATTATGATGTCCAACTTCTTCATTTTTTAATTTGGCAGAGATATGTCTTTGGAAAGGCATTTAACGATATGATTGTATATCCAATCTTTGACATAAGCATTGTATTGTAGGATGTACTTTCTGAAATCATCAAAGTTAGATTTTTCCAGTAGCTCCTTTTGCATGGTGTATTGAAACAGAACTCGAGAACTGTACTCAGATGGGTTGTTCAGCAAAACTGCATCAACAATGTCGGGTCCGAGGGACTTGTCAATGTATTCAGCCACTGCTGGCTTTAGACAGAGCTGAGTGAAGTCTTGTGCTTTTCTATGGCACTGGTCCTTCTCTCTGTACAAATCAATGAAATCAGAGAGATATTTTCTCTTAAATCTCTGCAAATGTTTCAAGGGATCCTGCTGACTGAGGAACTTTTTGTGCATCTCATAGAATGTCCGAGAAGCAATGCCACAAATGTGCAATTTAAGGTCAAGTTCAAATTTAGTATTCACGTATGAATGCTCATTTTTGAGCTGTTCATCAATTTCCATCAGCACATCTTTTGTAAACGTGCTTTGGTAATCACATTTTTCTTGTGCATGCTGTTGAATGGTTGTACTGCAAGACTTAATTATCCCATTTGCAATGTTCTCTAGCTCTTGTTTTGCACTACGCTGTGTGAAGAAACTTTGTATTTTCTTTTCCAGTTTTACATGTTTGTCTTTGACCTGGAATTCTCCTTGCCCATACTGTGTCAAATCTTGAATTTTGTGCAAGTCCTCCATCACTTTGCGATTTCCAAAACTTTCACGTAGTTGCTTTAAAATAATTGCAGGAACATCCACTTCTTTCAGACCAGTGATGCTTGCCATCTTCATAGTCCACATTTTCTCAAACTCTGCAGTGAGCTCTTCGTCAGACACCTCATCTCTGCGATGTTTGAAATTTTGCAGTAGTTGAAGGACTTGGCACTCAATCATTGCCGTTTGCTTTCTGTGGATGTCTGCTAATTTCTTCTTGTTACCTCCCATCTCAAGAGCAGCAGCTAATCTTTTTTGCACTTCAGCTTTCATTTCATTCTCCAGACCTTTGACGGCATTAGTAAAATCAGTTTTGTACTTTTCCATCATGCTTACCTGACGGTCTTTCTTTTTGTAGTACTCTTTAAGTTTTGTATTCATTGTATTTGCTTGCATAAAAACCTCTTTATATGCTTTCTTTTCAAGAAGCTCGACAGCCTCAGCATTACCACTTGTGTCACTGTTAGATATTTGAACTATTTCAGTTGTGAGCAGGGACTGAATACATCTTCTGAAAGACCACTCCCAGTCTGAAAACTCTTTGCAAAGGTTGTCATAGGCTTGGGCTACAAGTGTGTTCCTGAAACTAAAAATGAAGTTCTCAAACTTCACAGCCTTCCACAAACTACTCATCCATTGCAGGAACTCTGGGATCTGTGAGAGTTCTTTGTCCTTTCTAGCTTTAAGGACCCCCAAGAGGGTTTTCTTAAATTCAAGAACTGCCACACTGTAGCCTGTATTTACTGGTGCCATTGGTGGTGTGCCATGCCACAGGCCTGGTATATACCAGTTGTTCTTTTCCACATCATAATCCAAGACATCTGTGAATTTTTTTATATTAGGCTTTTTTTCCATCTCAGCTGCGATCATTGTCATTTCATTTAGTTGGTCCATGAGCTGTTTTCGTTCAGTCAGGGTTTTGTTGTATGCTGAAACACCACCAACATTTTGGTGAACAAAATGGCAGACAGTTTTTTTTCCAACTTCCTTCATCCGTAAAAAAGCATGAACTGCAATCTGCAAGACATCTTTCATCTCTGTGGAATTCTCCATAGCTATATTGATGATGGTTACATCACTGAGACCAATCACAAATGTAGCCAGTTCATTGTCATGCTCATAACTGTCTTCGAGTTGTGCCAGTGCTGGTGATTTCAAACCCTCTGTATCAATCAGAAGGACAAAGTCACACAGTAACTCCTCTTTCAAGTCATTATCCACTGGAAGGAAAATCATGTATGCTCCACGTGTGCATCGACCACTGCCCACTGCAAACTGAACTCCAAACATGGTGTTGAGCAATGTTGATTTACCAGTACTCTGAACCCCTAACACAGTCAGAACCAGCAAACGGCTCTTCTGTCCAACCATCCTGTGAAGCTGTATGAGAACATCGCTCACCCATTTCTCTGGGATATTTGAGGCATCCCCATCTAGAAGTTCAAGTGGAAACCCAGCTAGAAGCATTTTGGCAGCCAGTTTAGGAAGATTAAGGATTTTGTCTGGTATTTTATTTGAACCAAATGATGCAGCCTCATAGATTTGTCCCATTTCTCTCATGTAGTGCTCTATGCCAAGCGAACAATCAAGAAGTTCCTGGTCTAATTTGGCAATGCTTGCTTTGTCTTTCTTTTGGTCATAATCTTTGTATTTGCGTCGAAGGTTAGATATGTGTTTGCGTGATTGCATGTCCAGTTTTAGTCCCATCCACTTCAGAAAGAAGGCGCGCTCAGTATCATCAGACATCAACAAAGTATCTATGAAGATCTCCATTGTTGATGTCATTTTGTACTGACTTTGTTTGTTCCAGATGTCATCTTTTTCTTGTTGAAGTTGAACTTTATATTTCTCCAAGCTCATTTCTCCTGAATTCTTTAATCTGCATTGCTCCTTTTCTATTTTAGCCAGCCTTTTCCAATTTTTACCTTGTAATGGCAACTGTGTCTTTTTATAGTCTGTTACTGGATGAACTCCAATAGTTTTCATGACTTTCTCTGCACTTGCTTCTGCTGATACACAGGCTTTACTTTGAATCTCATCCATAGCAAGACCTAACTCCTGAGCAGTCTTCTTCATGGAATCAATGCTTAATGATCCTTGACTTCCACTTAGAACAGTCTTAATAGAAGAATTTATAATTTTTGCGAATGCAGCCAAATTCACTTTTTGGCTTTTCAGAATGATGTGATCTCTTTCCACTTGCAGGGCATTAATGACTGTCTCAATGGATGACTTCACAGTCTGGTTCATATTTCTCTGTGAGTTGACCACAAGAAATATTTCGGGTTTTATTCCTCGTAAAGAGGCCAACAACCGTTGCTCATTTTCATTTGCACTGTCCAGGAACACAAAGAGAGCTGCAGATACCTTTGCGAGGAATCTGAATTGTGTTTCAAAAGTACTAGCATCTCCTCTTAAATTAGCAATAGCCACTGCCTCAGGAAAAACATCAATGCTTTCGTTTCCAGATGGAAGATTCCAGCATATTTCAACCATGCCATTAGAAATTTGCCTCGAAGCAGATCCTCCAATCATTTCTCGATGACAAAAGAAGTCATGCTGCTGCTCTGAATTGTTAAGCACTTGGTTCAAAATGTGTGACTTGGACAAGCTGCAGTTACTTAACCTCACAAATGATATCAAGGGAATTTTTGCATGAACAACACTGTTCTCAACAAACTCCTTAGACTCTGACATTGAATGGGGTCGCCATTCTTTCATGATACATCTATGAGCCCATAACATAAAAGTGCACTGATTATGTGCTCCTTGAGGCAACAACAGTGGTGTCGCAAACTGGCACATTGACATTTTCAGTGCCATTTCTTGCTGAAGAAAACTATCTGCACAAAAGAAGAGGGCAGTGTGAAGATCTAAAAGGTTTAGATCATTGTCCTCTTCACTAAACAAGTCATTTGTTGCATAATTTTCACAAAGTGCAGATAGTACAGATCTTGATTTTGAATTAACCATAAGTAACTTTCTTAGGAAGGCCCATGGTATTGCTTGCTGTGAGTCAATCTCTTCATTGGACACAGTAGTACTGTTAATTTCCAGTAAAGTTCTTAGAGTCAGTTTGTTTGGGTAGTACTTTTCAAGTCCCAGAGTTTTCAAAAATGAAATCAGTGCACCTGAAAATGAAGACATTTTATTTTAATTTCTGTTTATATAAAAATCTGTTTATGTGCATTTACTTGCATTAAAATATTCTTGATCAAATATTTCATAAAAGAATACAATATTTCAAGTCAAGCCAATAAGCTTTTATTGTAATTTCAACCATATATGTATACAACCCTGGTGCTACATTTTGACTCCTAATTTAGTTTCTAGTTATGCTGTTCGTGAAGAACTAAATCTTTATTATTTGTTTGCAGTCTCTGCAATTAGCTGAAGGATGGTGCACTTTTGGCTTTATGTGTAACATTAGTGTTTTAAATCTGATGGAAGTGCTTGAGAAAATTTAATACAAAGGCTGAGATTCAGGGGTCTAAAGGCAACAATGAGAAGTCTTTAACTCTCAAGATGTATTGGGTGATGTAGGACACAATAGTTTGTGTTTATAAAATTTTGAAAAAATTTTCTCAACGTTGCTCTAGTCTAAATACTTATGTGTTGCTCTAGTCTATATACTTGTTAGACTGAACCAAGGGCCATGAAAGACTGCTTAGATGTGGAGAAACAAGTCAAATATCACTGTATGCTCATCAATAGAGGTAGAGCAAGTGATGGTTTGTGTGGCCCCCGGGACCATCCACCATCTGAAGAGTTTTAGTCAGTATTCAAAGTTGCTGGTATATATTAGGTATTCTTCTTCTTTCGCCTTAGGGGTCACCACAGTGGATCATCTGACTCCATACCCCCCCCTGTCCCCGACATCTGCCTTTTTCACACCAACTACCTGCATGTTTTCTCTCCCCACATCCATGAACCTCCTCCTTGGCATTCCTTTTTTCCTCCTTCCTTCAGCATTCTCCTACCGATATAACCCTTATCACTCCTTTGCACATGTCTAAACCATCTCATTCTTGCCTTCCTCACCTTGTCTCCAAAACGTCTTACATGCGTTGTCCCTCTAATAAACTCATTTCTAATCCTGTCCATCGTCGTCACTCCTAACGAAAACCTTTACATCTTCAGCTCTGCTACCTTCAGCTCCACCTTCTGTCTTTTACTCAATGCCACTGTCTCTAAATCATACAACATCGCAGGTCTCACCACAGTCCTATAAATTTTCCCTTTTTCTCTTGCAGATACCCTTTTATCGCAAATCACTCCTGCCACTCTTCTCCAGTTGGCTAACCCGGGCCTCGACCGATCCGGTATGAACTTCTTATTCGTGATCCTCATATTCGATTTGGCACGTTTTACGCTGGATGCCCTTTCTAACGCAGCCCTCCCCATTTATCCGGGCTTGGGACCGGCACTATTGGCTTGTGCAATGGCTGGGTTGTATATATTAGGTATATAAAGTGGATTAAATCCAAATTTATACCTACATGTAAATTATTACATTTTATAAGATTTAAAAAATGCATATGAAAAAGTGCTGAGAGGTGAGGGTGAATATTGACAGAAACAATGTAGGACTGGCCTAGTCCTATGATTTTACATGGCAGTGCAGGCACCTCAAGGTATGCCATGTGTCTTTTTCTCCTTGGACACCTTGTGGCAATAACTTTGGAGCAGCAGTAGTAATCAATAAAGAAGACTTAATTGATTAATTGCTCATAATGCTTATTAATGAAATGATGTGCATAGTCAGGACACTCAAACAGAAAAAAAAAAAAAATTATGTCCAAAAAGCCACAGAAATAAATTTTTTATGCCTTGAGCCTCAAATCAAAACAAATGTTTATTTCCTTCTTTTATGCCATACCTCTAAGCTGGTTGGAGTACCTCTGCGCTGATCCTGGTTGTGGTCCCCAGTCTTTTGTTATACATAAAATAATACAATGTTTAATTAAAGACACATAGCACAGAAATATATATAGCAGTTAGTAGTATAATCAGCTGCAAATGCAATGACATCCGCATATGTAAAAAAAATTTTCAGATATATATTATTGATATATATATTATTGTCAAAAAATGCTAATACATACTTTTGTTGACATCTCTGTTATAAGCCATGTTTCTTTAACAATAGGTTGTTTTACAAAGCTTCGAACACAGATTTTTAGAAGTACCTGAGGGCAAAATTATAAAGAATATGATTTAGTTTGTCTGTCCAAACAAGGTTTGCTTTTAACCCTAAAAAAGTATCACCAAATTTCTTGTTGGCATCTTGGAGGAGCTCTAGTAGTCTGCCACAGGGAGCTGTGTGAAAAATGCAGACACACACTTCATAGTGTGCCTGCAAACAATCCATAGTTTATTTTAAATGTTTAAACACATGAATGGAAAACAGCAAAAAATATAATCAGAAAAACTCAGGTCCCAAAAAACATAAACCAGGAGAAAAAACAGTAAGGAAACTCAGGAAAAAGAAGACAACAAAAATAACTAGGGAAGTGAACCACACAGCATAGCAACAAAACGCCACAAAAAGGAACCTAAAGTACACTCAGACTTGTTCATGGCAGAGTTGGCCTCTCGTGTACTTTTCATCACAGAAGCCAATGAGGTGGTCTCCCAGGCCAAGCTCCAGCCAGAGGCCAATAAGGTGGTCTCCCAAATCATGCCCACACCCAAGGCAGACTCTTATGACTTCTGAATGGCTGAGGTGGACAAGGTGTCAAATGCTCACATTTGAGCCTGATGAGGCACGGACAATGTCTATGTCAGGACCCAAGATCTACTGTGAACAATTGTTTACTGCCAAGGAGAACATTAGAGGTTTTGAGATTGGAAGAAATAATTATATATTTTTAAGTGCACCCAAATAGTTTTTACAATTCTTTTGTAATTTTAGTTCAATAGATAGTAGCTCACTTTTTCTTAGTGAAACGAAGGATTAGCTGTGACCACACCATAATTTCTGTAACCAGGTACACACATTATTATTTTTGTCTAACGAATCTGTTACACAACATTTAAGCATTTAAACATTTGATCTCACCAAGGATATGAAACAATTTAAATTTTATATCTATTTTTTGCAACTTCTTACAAATACTTTTCCACAAGAAAAATTCAAACACAAATCCACTTAATCTTTCGTGCGCATTTTGTATACAAAAATAAAAAATAAATATAATTTGATATAATATAATATAATATAATATAATATAATATAATATAATATAATATAATATAATATAATATAATATAATAATACATTGTGGAAGCTCTGCTGCATTCCTATCCATGTGTGTTTACACTTTATGCATTCTTTGTAGTGTGTGGTGTTTTGTTCTATTATAAATAAGACAATAAAACTCATTCACCTAGACTTTACAGTGTCAGAAAGACTGTAATCCAGTATGTGATCTGGTACACTAAGCAGTTTTGAGCAGGCAGAAAAAAAAGGCTATTGGGAATCTTTTACTTATATAGTGAATATATTTGTTTAATCTTCCATTTGATAATGCTAATTAAATTGGACATATTTAGTGTACTTTTTAATTCTGTGTCTCTTAAAATTACCCAACATTTAGTAGCTAATTGTTTTGTAGAACATATATTTATACAGGAGTATTGTGTGTCATTCAAACATGATAAAATTTTACAGATATACAATTTCTTTGTTTTAATCATGCAAAGGAAAAAGGAAAAAAAATATTACAGGGTTTTAATAAGCTTAAACAAGTGGAAAATCATTTTATATATATATATATATATATATATATATATATATATATATATATATATATATATATATATATATATAAATAATATAAAATAATATTTGAAGTACTTTTTTTAGCATTGCTTACCACATTTAATGAATTAGAGGATGTTCCCATGCTGATGCTTGTATCAGCTTTGTTATTGCTGCTGCAGTATTTATATTCACTCGACTGTTCTGATAGCATCCATTCTGAAAATGTGCAGAGCAGGTTTTTCAAGTTTACACAATAGTAAGATAGGATCTGGTCATGGTACATGCCTAAATGACTTGTTTGCAATGACTGATTACTGAACCTTTCACCCACAGGTTATCATCCCTTGATTACACATTTTTGCATAATTAAAATGAGGTAAAATGATTGCTATAGTATAGTAATCATATTAGGTTTTTAAGTAGTAAAATGCAAGCTTTTAGAAAAAGACATGAGCATATACATTAGACTAATAACATATAAAACATTTGTGGCAATGTATAAAATGTTGCTATGTACAGTACAATGGTGGTGTTAATGAAGCTCTTTATTCCAAAGTATACCTTTTGGTATATGTGGTATACTTACAAAAGAGGCTGGAGTTGTGTTTTTTTGTTTTGTTTTTTACTCTTTTCTCTTTTCTCTGCCTCACCCTCATTTTTTCAAAAACAAATTCACACCCATATCTTGTACTGTTTGCAAAGTGAAAATACTCAGGAAATATATCTTATTTTGGCCTCAACCAGTAAGTCTTCGAAACCATGAATTGTGCAGACCAAGCCATAAGTAGCAGAGACATATAAACTTAACATGTTAACACATATTATTCCCCATAGTACTCATGCAAACAAGATGGCCCCAAACTCCCCACTGTTCATATTTTGTTCACTGTTTCAGGTACCATGAGTCTTAAAACCAACATAAATTTTGACTATAGTTTTTTAGTTCCCAAATTAAAAAGAGGCAATTTAGATATAACGATATTTATAACTACCGTAATTTCCGGACTATAAAGCGCACCTGTATATAAGCCGCACCCACTGAATTTTACACTAATGTACTTTACACAGGCTTTAATGAAAGACACATTTCACACAGTGTAACGGGTGAAATATGTTGCGCTTCCTTTAGGAGCATAGCGGTATTTTGGGAATTGCATGCCACTGAATTTTTCCGCTATTACTGCGAGTGTTCAAGACGAGGATTATGTCCTTATTATTTTCTGATGCTGATTTCTAAGTTTCTTTGACTAACCCTTAACGCTGTTGCCAAGAAAAATAAAAAAGCACGCGTTTTGGAAACCTGTATGTGCTTATATGATTTCTGTTGTAACTGGAGTTAGCGAGCTCTCCCTTCACCCAGACTCAACGCATTACAATGGCTTGTATGTAAACAGTAGCCGACTAAGTAAGTCATTGTTCACTGTCTTCCTCCTTCCTTTCAGAACTATTTCTCTCAGGAGTTTATCTTTTGGCATCGTCGTGCGTATAAAAAAAAAACAATTTTCTCCCGATGCCGTGCAGCTCAGAACACAGGTGAGGTGCGTTTTTTCGTTTCCGTTCGGAAATTTAATTGGTCTAATGATATGGGGTTCAGTTTTTTGGCTTGAAGTTTGCTGAAACTGGGAAAAACCCAGGAAAAATTCATAAATTAGCCGCTTCGTTGTTTAAGCCGCGGGGTTCAAAACGTGGGAAAATAGTAGCGGCTTATAGTCCGAAAAATACGGTATATATAATTTCCCCCTCAGGAACCCGAGCTGCGTCGCAATGCTTTGGGAACGTGACGTCACAACCAGGAAGCTATAAAACGCGCATGAAGTAAAGCTGGTGCCAGCTCCTGTTTGTTCATGAAGCACTCTGTGTGTATTTATGTCAATTGTCTGTGTATTGTTTGTCAATATGAAGCCATCGAAAAAGGTTCTGCAAACTTTACAGTTGTGTGTTTCTCCCTTGGGGGGGGGTCTACGCTAAGTGGGCTCTTGAGGGAGCTGACTGTGAGTACTGCGCTCGCATGTCTATACGATTGCTTCGCTCCCGATAGGCACTTTCCGAGGAGGGTGCCCTCAATCCTCACGGTTCTGGTACTGCTCTTACTGAGGCAGAGCGGCATTCCAGTTCCTAGGGTTCGCCAATAGACCTTGCAGAGGGTTTTGAGACGGGTTTGTCCCTTTCTCAAACCTCACCTGCCCAGTCCAGCTCCCCTTCGCAGGCTTCGGAAGCATGCTTTTTTGCGAGTTCGTCCCCCTACAACGAGAGCATGCGGCTCCTATCCTAAATCTACGTCAGCTGAACCGCTCCCTAATGAGACTCTGGTTCAAAATGCTGACCCTCAAGCAGGTCATGTCTCGGATCAGATACAAAGACTAGTTTGTCACAGTAGATCTAAAGAAAGAATTTGTTCGCTTTCGGTGTCAAAGCTTACCATTTTCAGGTTCTTCCATTTGGCCTTGCTCTGTCACCCCGCACCTTCATAAAGTGTGTGGATCTGGCTCCCCTAAAACTTCAGAGCATCCGTATCCTTAATTATATTGAAGATTGGTTGATATTAGCTCAATCAGAGCATTTAGCGGTCCCGCATCGAGATGTCATTCTTGCTTCGGCTGAACACCAAGGAGAGTGTGCATTCCCCATCACAGAAAAGCACTTACAGTGAGGAAAATAAGTATTTGAACATCCTGCTATTTTGCAAGTTCTCCCACTTAGAAATCATGGAGGGGTCTGAAATTGTCATCGTAGGTGCATGTCCACTGTGAGAGACATAATCTAAAAAAGAAAATCCAGAAATCACAATATATGAATTTTAAACTATTTATTTGTATAATACAGCTGCAAATAAGTATTTGAACACCTGTCTATGAGCTAGAATTCTGACCCTCAAAGACCTGTTAGTCTGCCTTTATCTCCACTACATTTATTATCCTAAATTAGATTCACCTGTATGAGGTCGTTAGCTGCATAAAGACACCTGTCCACCCCATACAATCAGCAAGAATCCAACTACTAACATGGCCAAGACCAAAGAGCTGTCCAAAGACACTAGAGACAAAATTGTACACCTCCACAAGTCTGGAAAGGGCTACGGGGAAATTGCCAGGCAGCTTGGTGAAAAAAGGTCCACTGTTGGAGCAATCATTAGAAAATGGAAGAAGCTAAACATGGCTGTCAATCTCCCTCGGACTGAGGCTCCATGCAAGATCTCACCTCGTGGGGTCTCAATGATCCTAAGGAAGGTGAGAAATCAGCCCAGAACTACATGGGAGGAGCTGGTCAATGACCTGAAAAGAGCTGGGACCACCGTTTCCAAGGTTACTGTTGCTAATACACTAAAACGTCATGGTTTGAAATCATGCATGGCACGGAAGGTTCCCCTGCTTAAACCAGCACATGTCCAGGCACGTCTTAAGTTTGCCAACGACCATTTGGACAATCCAGAGGAGTCATGGGAGAAAGTCATGTGGTCAGATGACACCAAAATTTGGGTCATAATTCCACTAAACGTGTTTGGAGGAAGAAGAATGATGAGTACCATCCCAAGAACACCATCCCTAATGTGAAGCATGGGCGTGGTAGCATCATGCTTTGGGGGTGTTTTTCTGCACATGGGACAGGGCGACTGCACTGTATTAAGGAGAGGATGACCGGGGCCATGTATTGCGAGATTTTGGGGAACAACCTCCTTTCCTCAGTTAGAGCATTGAAGATGGGTCGAGGCTGGGTCTTCCAACATGACAATGACCCAAAGCACACAGCCTGGATAACCAAGGAGTGGCTCTGTAAGAAGCATATCAAGGTTCTGGCATGGCCTAGCCAGTCTCCAGACCTAAACCCAATAGAGAATCTTTGGAGGGAGCTCAAACTCCGTGCAGAAACCTGACTGATCTAGAGAAGATCTGTGTGGAGGAGTGGGCAAAAATCCCTCCTGCACTGTGTGCAAACCTGGTGAAAAACTACAGGAAACGTTTGACCTCTGTAATTGCAAACAATGGCTACTGTACCAAATATTAACATTGACTTTCTCAGGTGTTCAAATACTTATTTGCAGCTGTATCATACAAATAAATAGTTAAAAAATCATACATTGTGATTTCTGGATTTTTTTTTTAGATTATGTCTCTCACAGTGGACATGCACCTACGATGACAATTTCAGACCCCTCCATGATTTCTAAGTGGGAGAACTTGCAAAATAGCAGGGTGTTCAAATACTTTTTTTCCTCACTGTGATTTGACAACTATGTGCGCGCAGCTTTCCCCTGCCCACATTGCGTCCATCCTTGAGGCCGTCAGGAAGGTCAGAGAAGGGCAGTTCCAGAGACTCCTCGGCCTTATGGCAGCAGCGTCCAATGTGATTCCACTTGGCCTCCTGTTCATGAGACCCTTTCAGTGGTGGCTCAGGCCCCAAGGGTTCTCACATAGGGGGAATCCCCTCTGTATAATTAAGGTCATGCGGAGAGCCCCACGTGTCTTAGATGTTTGGAGAGATCCCGGGTTCCTATTTCAAGGCCCTGTGTTGGGAGCCCCTGGTCGTTGTTTAATGCTTACGACGGATGCGTCCCTCACGGGGTCCACACCACATGTCCCTGGAGGAAGTCAGAACAACTGTTCCTCTGCTACCGCCCTCCGAGGGGAGGCCTTCCTGCTAACAAGCAGACTCTCAGCAGATGGATTATCGACGCTATCGCATCTTTCAACGAGTCCTCTGGTCTCCCCGCTCCTTTCCACCCTGAGCATAGCAGCCTCTAAGGTTTGGTCCTCTGGAGTGTCCCTCCAAGACCTCTGCGATGCTGCGGGCTGGTCCACCCTGCTGACCTATATATGAAAACTGTTGTTGTACTTTTCCAGATTGCCTTGTACACATATCTGGACTTTTCAATCAATATGCAAATGATTATCTGGTAACACTCAGAAGAGGGTAAATTATCTTAAGGATTCTACCTTGTTCTGGTTCATCTCTGGCTGGAGATCTACATTTACAGCCACATTTCTTTAAATCTGCTTGGTGACTATTTACTATTTGATTTTTTAAAGTTATGAAACTAAATATGTTAGAGATGATGTATGAAATATATACAACAATGTTTTCTGTAAAAAAAATTGTACATCAAAACATATTTATGCTTTTTTACCTTTATGCCAAAATAGGTCTTATAATGAAGGATTAATAAAGGACTCTTACATGGCAAAGAAAATAGCAGGCTTTAAATATATGGAGATATTTTCTATTTATGTCTCTGTGAGTCACATAATAAGTGATTTATTTTGATGTGTTCATGTGTCATAAAACATTAAAATATTGTATACGGTGATATGTAAACATGTAGAGCAGGTTTTGCAAGTGTGAACAAGCTACACTCTCTAGCCACTTTAATATCCACTGAGATTACTTGTGTACTTGCACGTTTTTTAATATTCAATAGCGCCAATCATTTGATAAAATCGTGTGTTGTAACAGTGTAAAAAGTGTGAAAAAGCATAAAGATTCCCAAAAATAAAAACATAAAGTGTGTCAAACTAAATGACCTAATAATTCTAAATATTCTAACTGTATTTCTTCTTGTTTGTGAATCATTTGTAAATGCACTTTAAGTATATTTTAATCAAATACATTTAATTCTCCAGCAAAACGGAGAGAATGATCTGAGTTTTTTGAGAAAAACTACAAGACCTTCGGCATGCATGAAGAGTTTAGCACATTCTTGGGGTTGTGGTGTCACTTTGTGCTGAAAAGTTGAATAGTTTAGATAAAATCATGGCAATGCACAACAGACACTAAATGATCATATGACTTTTGGCAGCATTCTTTTGCACTGTGTCCTATATGTTCTTTAAGCAGACTTTGTAATTGGAAGACACTTCACATTTTACTATTCATACATAGTGGTATGAAAGTTTTGACTGGACAATGTGCCTGGCCTGAATAGTTCTTGAAACATCATAATGTTTGTAACCCCCAATAGGAGTTAGCAAGTAAAATGCATTTGAAGATTTAATTCAGAAACAGAAACATCAGTGACATTCTTATAGCTGATATCAGATAACAGACTTAACTGATAAAGCTTATATATCTGTACATAGCTACAGTATCCAACAACTTAATCAAAGCATTACATTCATTGTCATCAGAGATCACAAATAGTTAGAAAGGTTTCAGGATGTTTTTTCATGCACTGATTACTTTTGTTATGCTTGTTAAACTGGCTCCCTACAAAACAAGATCTTTGCACAAAACATTGAAAGAAAGCCACGCCAAGGTTAGAGCATAAAGAAAATGTGACTGTGACAGTTAATATTTGTTCAAATATATTCAGGTTTTCTTCAAGATCATGTTCATGGTGCTTTAAACCTTGAGCCCAATATTGCCCAATGTACAGGTGCATCTCAATTAATTAGGATAATAAAACGTTTTATTATTTTTGTAATTCAATACAAAAAGTGAAACTGGTATATTATATAGATTCATCACACACAGACTGATATATTTCAAGTGTTTATTTCTTTTCATTTAGATGATTATGGCTTACAGCTAATGGAAACCCAAAATTCACTCTCAGAAAATTATAATATTGAGGAAAAAGTTCAATATTGGAGACTCGTGGTGTCACACTCTAATCAGTTAATTAAATCCAAACACCAGAGCCAGAGACAATGTCAGAGGTGTCTTACCTGGGCAAAAGACAAAAGCACTGGACTGTTGCTCAGTGGGCCAAAATCGTCTTTTCAGATGAAAGAAGATTTTGCATTTCATTGCGAAATCAAGGTCCCAGAGTCTGGAGAAAGAGAGGAGAGGCACAAAATTCAAGTTGCTTGAGGTCCAGTGTAAAGTTTGCATAGTCAGTGGTGGTTTGGGGAGTCATGTCATCTCCTGGTGTTGGTCCACTGTGTTTTTATCAACCCCAGAGCACTTCATGCTTCCCTCTGCTGATTAGCTTTATGGAGATGCAGATTTCCATTTCCAGCAGGATTTGGCACCTGCCCACACTGCCAAAAGCACCAAAAGTCAGTTAAATGTCCATGATGTTGGTGTGCTTGACTGGCCTGGTCTCCATAACCTACCCCAACCACAATCGGTCCTAGTTTCCCTCGCCTCAACACAAATCAAAAGTCCAGAGACTCAAAAGGAAGTGGAGGTTCCCCCTGAGTATTAGTCCTTCCAGGATGTGTTCAGCAAGCAGGCTGCCACTCGCCTACCCCCTCATCGCCCAGGGGATTGCGCAATTGACTTAATACCACCTGCAAAACTGCCGAAGAGTCGAATCTACCCGCTGTAAATCCCAGAGCATCCGGCTATGGAGGCCTGTATTAATAAAGCCTTACAACAGGGCTTTTTCACCCCATCCTCTTCTTCAGCAGATTTCAGCTTCTTTGTCGAGAATAAGGACGGCAGTCTCCGGCCGTGTATTGATTATTGAAATCGAAACTCCCAAATTGTACAACTCCCTTACCCGGTCCCTCTGTATTTACCAAGCTAGATCGCTGGAGTGCCTACAATCTAGTGTGCATAAACAAGGGCAATAAATGGAAGACAGCCTTCATCACCCCCTCAGGGCACTGTAAATATGCCGTATGGACTCTTCATTTCTCCAGCGGTGTTCCAGACTTTTATGAACGAATTGTTCAGACAGTTGGTTCGTCATCGTGTACATCGATGACATCTTTATATACTCTCGAAGTCTGACTGAACATCGGTGTCATGTCACCCAAGTCTTGGAACGATTACGGGAACACCACCTCTACCTGAAGCTGGAGAGGTGTGAGTTCCCTCAATCCTGTGTACAGTTCCTGGGTTACCTGATCAGTCCATCTGAGATACAAATGGACCAGGGGAAAGTCAAGGCAGTCCGAGACTGGCCTCGCCCGGGCTCCACGAAAGAACTCCAATGTTTCCTAAGATTTTCCAATATCTATCGGAAGTTCATTCACAATTTTAGTTTGGTCACTGCCCCGCTCACCAAGACCGTAGTCTGGAACCAGGAGGCTGAGGAATCCTTCACTGAGCTCAAGCGAAAGTTCAGTACCGCCCCTCTCCTTCAACACCAGGATCCCCAGTTTGCATTTACAGTAGAGATGGACGCCTCCTCCATAGTCACAGGGGCCGCACTGTCAGAACATATGGTTAATCCTCCACGCCTTCAACCTTGCACCTTCTTCAAGATACTCTCTCCCGCTGAACAAAACTATGGCATCGGTAATCGAGAACTGCTGGCGATCAAACTGGCTCTGTAAGAGTGGCGACACTGGTTGGAGGGGGCGATGCATCCATTTACCGTGATCACTGATCACAAGAACCTCCAATACCTTTGCAAAACTCCTTAACCCCCGTCAGGCCAGATGGGCATTATTCTTTACTCACTTTCAATATACTATCACCTATCGTCCTGGCGCCAAAAATGTTAAAGCGGATGCCCTTTTAGGAATCAACGACCCCACTGATCTGGAGCCTATCATTCCACCTAGTCTTATCCTCAGTCCCATCGTGTGGAATAGAGATGAGGAAATCAGAACGGCAACCCTTTTGGAACCTGCTGCACCAGAATGCCCTGAGGGGAAGACATTGGTCCCAAAAATCTGCCGTCAACCCCTGTTGAGTTCAGTCCACGAAGCTCGGGTAAGATCGGAGACGTTACTAGGTACGTCTAAGGCTACTCTGTCTGTGCCATTTCAAAAACCACTCGACACTTACCAGTGGGAAAACTGGTTCCCCTACTGGTCCCACAACAACCTGGGGAATTAATTTTCATCACTAATCTGCCTCACTCTTATGGTAACACCTGCATCCTGGTAGCCGTAGAACACTTCTCCAAAGCCTGCAGATTGGTTCACCTCCAAAGTCTGCCTACAGCTCTAGCTGAGAAAACTTATCTAACACGTGTTTTGTAATCATGGCCTCCCGGAAGAAATAGTGCCGGACCGGGGTCCTCAGTTCACTTTCCACGTTTAGAAGGCGTTCTTTAACGCGTTGTCACTGTTAACTTATCCTCTGGTTATCATCCACAGACTAACCGCCAAACAGAGCAAAAAACAACAAGAAACCACCGGCCTGACTCCGTTTCAGTGTGTACTCGGCTTCCAACCTCCACTGTTCCCCTGGACGGAAGAACCTTCCAACGCCCCCACAGTGGATAACTGGTTCAGAGAGAGTAAGAGAGTCTGGGAGTCAGCACATAACCAGCTACAAAGAGCCTTCAGGACCACGAAAAGGTCCACAGATCCTTGGAAATGGAAAACTCCTCCCTACTAACCAGGAGAAGAGGTATGGTTCTCAACCCGAGATCTACGACCCAACTTCCCTGCAGGAATCTCAGTCCTCGTTACATCGGGCCGTTCACTATACTGAGGTGTATCAATGCCATGTCCTATTGGCTTGACCTCCCAGGCACCGCATCCACCCTACAATCCATGTGTTGTTCCTAAAGCCCTTTTCTCCCTCTGCCACAGATAACCCCGGAGCTACTAACGATCCGCCTCCCCCTGAGGTGTTGGACCAACCGTCCGTATACTCCGTCCGAGAGATTCTAGACTCTCGATGTCGGAGCCCTATGCTGGAATACCTAATCGATTGGGAGGTTGTATGGTCCTGCACTCCAGTTTCTGAATCTTCTGTGTTTGTTCTTTTCGAGGATAAAAAAAATTACACCTTGTTTTACTCCTGTTTTCTGCCATCTGGTGTTCTGTGACACCTATATTCTTGTGTTTAAGTAGGAAAATATTTTATATCTGACTATATTCAAGATATTTTGACCTGCTAAATGTTATTTTTTGCAATGCTACAGATATTTCTGCCTACACCCCTTTACTTATTGCAAGTATAAGAAAGACTTTTAGTAAGGTAATTTTCGCTATGAATGAACTGATTATCTAATTTCTTTGAATCCTGAACCTGCATTTCACTGACATATTTAGCATGACTGATTTAAAATAAAAGCTTTATTTTTATATCTTATTAGATAATATGTAGCATTTATGAGGTTTTAAACAGACTTTATTAAATAAAAATAATAAAAACGAGTACATAATTTTTAGCAGGTAAGCACATTCTCTTTTCATCATTTTTTTATTAATTTATATTCTCCCCTCCCAGTCCAGAGAAAGTCCCCAAATTACACACCATATACAGCTATACATGTACATAACGCTACATCAGTTGACAATTGAGGCATTTATGAATGTTGCACAAGTCTGTTACAGCTGGTGTGCAGCATTAATGTCGTAGTGTTTTCTGACACACATCCATAATGTCAATTAATGGTGTGAAATAAGTCAGCGATGTCTGCAGATATCATTTAGGAATTATTCACTAGCAGCAGTATTAATGGCATGATCATGAAACGGAATGAAGAATTACATAGTCAGCATTTGGTCATGTCCTCATCTGCTGGAGTGCAGTTTCACTTGATCCCTTCGGTGCTATGTTCAGAGAAGGCACTAAGTGCACACACACACACACACACACACACACACACACACACACACACACACACACACACACACACACAGTTTAAGTAAGTCAAATTGGCATGATATACAAGAATGAGAGTCCTTTGCTGGATTTGTCCATGCCTCTATGTTCCTGTGTGTGTATGTGTGTGCTTCATTCACTTTCAGATCCTCTGCGTTTTGACAAGTGCTCATCCGCCAGCAGATGAACCTATGCACAAAAATACACAACAATACACATTACAGCACCCACAGTACTGAAACTGAACAATCATCTCACCTGTAGGTGGAGACAATGTTACCTGCGTGTCCAGGATTCGCTGGTAAGCCGGGGCGGAGAGCTCCTCCAGCGTCTCTGCCACTGGCTTGTTAAAGGTTTCAGGGAGAAGTAGTCCCATGGCTCCGGCCGACACACCCGTCAGGCAGAACACCATGAATGGCATTGATGCATTCAGCACTTTCTGAACGAACAACAAAACACGTCAAAGTAGAGGACTGCACGAGACGGATTTCTCAGTCCCGCTCCCGCAAAATATATAATTTTCTCCAGCTTGTCCTGCGCCGCACCCGTTTGTGCAGGTCTCTACGTCATAGCTAAAATCAGTGAATCTCAAAAAAGCATCTGTGTATAGCAATGTGCAAACAGCCTCTCTATCAGAAATACCTGTACTCCTGTTTATTCATGCAATTATCCCAATGCAGTGCATAAAACTATGCAGATGCAGGTCAAGAGCTTCGTATTAATGTTCATGGCAAACTCTCGAGGATCTTACGCATAGCGTGATCGTTGGTGCCAGAGGTGCAACAAAACAAAATAGCAAAACATCCAGTGAGCAGCAGAAATACCTTTGTGGATGAGAATGGACAGAGGAGAATGGCCAGACTTGTCTGGGGTGATAGGTATATTATCGTAACTCATATAACCACTTTTGCAGCCCTCGTGAGCAGAAGAGCATCTCAGAATGCACAGCATGCCAAAGTACAGAATCATCATGTTGCAAAACTGTCAGCCGTAAGCAGGACTCTGACACTACAGAGGGCACAGACTCACCCAAGCTGGACAAACCTGATGTTTGATGTGAAAATTAGTGTAGCTCTTCACCTGTATCTTCAAGATTTTATGCATTGTGCTGCTGCCATACAAGTTAGCTGGGGTGTGTTTTAGAGTGACTGGGAAGTGTATAAAACCCCTGTCAAATTTATATATATATATATATATATATATATATATATATATATATATATATATATATATATATATATATATATATATATATATATATATATACACACAGTACAGACCAAAAGTTTGGACACACCTTCTCATTCAAAGAGTTTTCTTTATTTTCATGACTATGAAAATTGTAGCGTCACACTGAAGGCATCAAAACTATGATTTAACACATGTGGAATTATTTACATAACAAAAAAGTGTGAAACAACTGAAAATATGTCATATTGTAGGTTCTTCAAAGTAGCCACCTTTTGCTTAGATTACTGCTTTGCACACTCTTGGCATTCTCTTGATGCCTACTTTGAAGAACCTACAATATGACATTTTCAGTTCACTTTTTTGTTATGTATATAATTCCACGTGTTAATTCATAGTTTTGATGCCTTCAGTGTGACGCTACAATTTTCATAGTCATGAAAATAAAGAAAACTCTTTAAATGAGCAGGTGTGTCCAAACTTTTGGTCTGTACTATATATATATATATATATATATATATATATATATATATATATATATATATATATATATATATATATTTTTTTTTTTTTTTTTTTTTTTTATTTATTTAGAAATGTATATACATTTTTGTACATTCTAACAGGATATGTAAAAAGAGGTATAAAAAATAGAACTTGCAAATTAGACAGTACTTACCATACTGGGCACAAAAGGAGCCAAAATGCCTCCAACCCTACAAGACATGGAGCACACACCAAGCCCTGCGTTCCTATACCACACACACACACACACACACACACACACACACACACACACACACACACACACACACACACACACACACACACACAAATGCATTATGTATGAATTACAAAGTGGATAGCCCTTTCTATTCCCTGCAAGAATTATTAAACTATAGGGATTACACTGTGTGTGTGTGTGTGTGTGTGTGTGTGTGTGTGTGTGTGTGTGTGTGTGTATGTGTGTGTGTGTGTGTGTGAAAGAGAGAGAGATACCTGATAACAGTGGGATAAAGTTCTGATGTGTACACATAGACAATGTTGAAAGCAGCACTGACCATCAGTTTTCCCAACAGAGCAAAAGAGCTGCCACTGATCACTGAACCTAAGAGAGAGAGAGAGAGAGCAATTATAGTTATTATAGATAATAAGTTATAGAGACAGATAGTTAAAAGCACAGGCAGAACGATAACAAGAGAGACAGACAGAGAAACACTCAAATAAGAAAGAAGAGACAGAGAAAACAGACAGAACAAACATCTTATATTTGTGGGCTTTATATTTTGCTTTGTGATGCGTATCCAACAGCAAATGGCACTAATTAAACACGTCTTAAAGAAAAACTCTTGATGCCTGTGAAGAGAATTCATCGCCCTTAGTTCACCCGGAAAAATGCTTGCAACAGCAGACATCGTCACAAACCAGAATGACAGAAATGACAAAAATCTGGATGAAGATGTAGATTAACTATGAACAGATTAGAGCTAACGTTAAAAGATGATGTGATAGAAACCAGACATATAAGGGAACCTTTGAATTTCTGGGTGACACCAGATCACAAGATCATAAACCATGAGTAAGTCATTTTATTAGCACTTATTCTGGTCCACTCGTATTCATATTGTTAGCATGCAGTGACAGTGTCACGGGCCTGCATGTGGTTGTGATTTCAGATGATTTCAGGGATAAGCCGCCGGCTACTTCTCCTTCACCTAACCAGCTAAATCCAGCTAGCTGGCTGGTTGTTAGCTGACTAGCTGTTACAGACTGCCACTGCAACTTTAATTAGTGACCAGTAGAAAGCAGTAGAGGTCAAACTGCGGCTCAAACCCCAGCTCCTGGTGTAGTGTTTCAAGCACCTAAAGTAAACTTTTTATATCCCAGTATAATATATCGCGAAGCTAATTGGCTCAGTTTTCCAAAGTGGTCCTCTCGCTACGTGTACTAGGCTAGGCTACACAGTTTAAACAGTCATTCCACCATCTTTTATTATTTAATTTAATATAGTAATAAAATGAATGCAGCCTGTCATGTTCCTGAGAAGCCATCTTTCCAAAAATCTTTTTCATGTCCTAAAAATAAAGTATCAGCTTTACTCCTGTTACTGAACCCTAATGAAAAAGACTTGTTGCATTGGTGCAAAAAAAAAACAAAAAAACATCTCTTATAAAAATGTGCGCATATCAACAATTGCATATTTTTTATATACAATTATACTTAGCACCTGCATGTGTTGGCTTTTAAAATAAATATCCGTGATTTTCCTTGCAGAAAAAAAGTAAGCCTCGTTATCTGCCCAATCAGAATCTAGAATCTAACACAATGTATTGTGCTCGCATGTCTATTGTTTCATTAAACGTGTTTAACCTTGTTAATATTCTTTACAAACTCCAATGTCGAAGTAGATCTTTTTTGGCCAATCTTATTTATCCTATTTAGTTATTACTGCAGGTATGTTTATAAATTATTTGTGACAAAATGCAGTATTATATTCTCACCAGATTGAACAGGCACCACCACTGAGAGAAGACAGCACAGGCCAGCAAGGATAAGAAAACTCGCTAAAGATTTTCGTCTCCCTGACCTGAGACAGAGGAGGGAGAGAGAAAGAGGAGAGAACGAGTGGGAATTAAAAAAAGAAATTTCATATATATATATATATATATATATACAGTGGAACCTTGATACTCATGACCTTGACAATCGTGACCTCGATAGTTCGCGACTTTCTTTTGGAACCGGACTGAGAGTAACGCGAAAAATCTGATCGTTTACGAGAAGCCACGAGTGGCTCGAAAAGTTCGTAGTAAAATTTCAAAACAGAGTTTGTACTAATAAATTAAATTAAAATGTTTTAAAAAATTGTTTTAATTATTGTATTATTTATTTAAAGTAGTAAATAAAACATTTATGGAATTAATTCACAAATTTTGTTGAGTTTAAAATAAAAATAATACTATATGAATAGCTCATGTATAGTCAAAAATCGCAAAATGCAATGTGTGTGTGTGTGTGTGTGTGTGTGTGTGTCTCTCTAAATACCAGGCCTTATTGATGAAGTATATGCACAGTGGGTAAGCTGGCAGCTCCACCAGGCCGTACATGGCTACAGTGAGATATAGGTTTCCTTTATCATCACTTGCATTCATCGTCAGTCCATAATACACCAGACTGCATGCATACCTGCAACACACACACACACACCACACATACAGACACACAGCATGCTTCAAGATCTTTCTTTTTTCAGACACCCAGGTGGTAACATGAACTTGATGTCTGAACAGACAGACCTACCTCTTCTAGAAGCACTTTAAATGATCACTTGCTTTTCTAACTATACTCAATTCCAGTCCCCAGACTAATGGTCTACAATACATGTAAACGTAGGCATTCATTTTCACAGCTAAACACAAATCACACAAAGGATTTGCCCAAATTTGATTTTATTTGTTGAAAAAAAAAATTATAATCTCAATAGCATCGATCTACAGTATCTCTGAGTTCCAACTTTAGGCCACGCCTTCTAGTTTATTTCCACAATCTAAACAGCATATAAATCAATCTGCATATAAATCTGGAATGATTATCATATTCAACAACAAAGCCCATACATTAATACACTAAGAATAAACTATATGATTTTGGGACACTTGACTTTTCCAGCTATATGTTTTATTGTCCCTAAAACTATTACCACAAAGTTGGAGACACACAATTGCAATTGTATAGGATGTCTCTGGATGTGTTAGCATTATATTCTCCCTTTATTTAAACTAAGTCTCAAGACATTGAAGTGGAAGATCTTGAGTGGCCTGCTACAGAGTAATGACCTCAACATTACTGAACCCCTTTGAGATTATTGGAATTTGACTGCACTCCAGGCCTCCTCACCCTACAGCAGCACCTGACTAAAGTAGCACCATTGTGGCTGAATGAGCACAAATCTGACCAGAAACGTAGAGTTTACTATAACAACCAATAAACTAAATGTGGAAAGAAATGTTCAAAAAGCTTACACAAATCTTGTCCAGGTGTCCACATACTTTTGTCCATACGGTGTATTTTGGCTTGTGCTCTCATTTGGATTACACACTATACATGGCGTTAAGGGGAACATTCACTGGATTCAACCTTAAACACTTCTTTTGCAGTTTAGGGCACAAGCAGCCACCAGGAGAACCTGAGAAACATGATGGTGCCACCTAGTGATTAAGTAGAATGTTTAGTGTTCCAGCAGTCTCAGTGCGCACTCTTATTACTCACCAGACATACATGAGGACGACAGTCCTGCAGCGCAGCACACGATGGCTGACCAGCTGCAGCAGTCCTGCACTGGACGTCTCTGAGCCCGTTGTGCCTGGAGTTTTCCGCAGCTTCAAAATCACACTTCCTTTTCCATTCCGGCGAGCAAAATCCTGCAGCACTTTCTCTGCCTGCGCCGTGCGACCCTGAGAGTACAGCCAGCGTGGAGACTCAGGCAGCATGCTACCAATAACACACACAAACAAGCAATTTCAGAATTAAAAAGCAACATTTCATTTCATGAATTTTTTTTTCATTATTACTTTGATATTGTGTAATATTCCAAATTATAAAAATAAAAAAAAAATTAGTATGCTTTATTATTTCACTGGAAAAATATCTTTAAGAGAACATTTGAAAAAACACACACACACACACACTTAATCCCAGTGTAAAGCAAAGACTACAAAGGTTCCTCTTACATACCATTTCAGGGTGGTTTTCCTTTCCACTGTCGCCATTGGCACACTCAATAGGAATTAACGTAGAACCTGTTTTTTGTCGCTAGAATTTCTATTTATGATCTATTTCTGTAAAGCTGCTTTGGGACAAGGTCAAATGTAGGGCTACAACAATTAATCGATCAAATTAATAATAATCGATAATGAAATTCGTTGTCAACCAATGCCATTATCGATTAGTTGGGCAAAAGCGTTATGCGTATTTATGCAAAGCGGGGCTTGTGTGGTATGGAAGTAACACAGTGATTTGCGAGCACGTGAAAAGAAAACACATCAGCTCGCTCGTGACGTAGTGATGGATTCAATTCAAACGGTGCGAACAAACACTGAATCTAAAAGCAGCAAATAGCAGCAGCAGTAAACGATCACATTTTTTGTCACTGTTGTGGGTTTCAGCGAATGCTTCAGCATGTCTACACTAATACATAATTTCCCCTTTTTTTTATCAAACATGTTAGTTTGCATTTATCTGTTCCATTTTTTATAGCATTATAACAGGTAACTTATCTGTTTTTAGACATGATTTACACCGGCTTTACTATGTTCAAATGATTGCTTTCGATGTTTGTATATTTAATGTATGCATATACCATTTAATTATTATACAAAATTAAATGCATTATATATTCTAGATGATTATATCTTCACAACTGAACAAAATGTTTTTTTTTTCGTTTTTTTTTTTTTAACAAAAATTGTCAAAATAATGTTGTATTTAATTTATATAGATTACTTTCCATTATTTGTCAACTTGCCATCGCCAATTATCGTTAAAAACAATACAAATGTTAATTTACACAATTTACTTCACCTTGCATATTGAAATTCATTTACAGAAAGAAATGAGTGAATTTTTTCAAAAGAGAGAGAAATCCCCCATGCACTCCTTAACAAGCAGCCACTATGAGCTTTAAAATATCTAAATTAAAAGTTAAACTCAATATGTGGCTTTTTTTTAAAATACACTTTTAATCATAAATACCTTGAATTAGGGTTTCATGTAGTTATAAGCAAAATATCGAATAAAAAAATTATAAATGTATAAAAAATCGGATTAATCGATTAATCAAAGAAGGAAAAAAATGTATCGATTATCAAAATAATCTCTAGTCAAATGTTAAAATCGCTGTACAAATAAACATTTCTTGAATTGAATTGAATAAGTGCATCTGTGTGAACAAACATAAGGCTGACCTACATTCTACATTCTTTGTTTTTTGCTACTTCAGGGTCTTTTTTTTGTGTCTTTTACACTTGAAAAAAGGAAGGGACCCTGTTTCTAAAAATAACATGGAATTATATTATTATATTATATATAAATCGAGGAATGCACTACCTCTTGGAATAATGTTTACTCACGATATCCTCATCTAGAACGTACTGTATAACCTTTTTTGTTCTGCTGTCACAGCCATAACGCTAATATTTTCATACGCACATGCAGAAAAAAAAGAGCAGCACGCCGGGGCAGTTAACAGCCGTAGCCAGGTTTCTCCAGGACCTGATGTAGTAGCCGATAAGAGCAAACAGAGCGATGCCCACTGCAAAGGTCATATTGGTTATTGTGCCTGTAACGAACACACAAACACACACACACTATTACTATTCCTCCCTTTAAACTTTTCCACAATGTTTAAAATTAAGCCTAAACATAAATTTGTCTTTTTTTCCATTCAGTTTATTTAAAATCTATTTGCTAAATATGTTAATTTTATATATAAAAAATCCCATTTCAAGTCTCAAGGGGGTGAATACTTATAAAAGCTACTAATGAGTATTTTTGCTCAATAGTACTACACTGAAGCTATTTTAATGTGTTCATTATAAAGTATTTTTAACTATATAGGTACAAAAGTATAGGGACATCTAACCATAAGATTGGTATGTGCGTTTTGAACATCCCATTCCACATGTAGTCCACATTTGCTCTTATAATTCCCTCCACTCATCTGGGAAGATGTTCCACTGGAGTTTGGAGTGTGTTTGTGGAGATTTTTGCTCATTCAGCCACAAGGGTGTTAATAAAGTCAGGCACTGATATCATGCACTTCTTGGAGGATTGACAGAGTAAGAATTTTATTGTATGGTGTGTGTATGGTCTACAAATGACAGTGAACCACTGAATCTTGATGTCAGGTCACAAAGCCAATTCACCTCAAAGTGTTCAATATCAGAGCTCTATAGCAGAACACTCAAGATCTTCCACACCAACCCATGTAAAGCATATCTTCATGGAGCTATCTTTTTACAAGAATTTCATGTTCCGGCATCCGAAGACGTCCTATACAACTGTGTGCCTCCAACTTTGTGGTAACAGTTTGTCAAAAAAACACATATGACTGGAAATAACAGGTGTCCCAATGTCTTTGTCCACTGAGTGTATGTTGTGTTATATTAGCTGAACGTGACTGAATATACTGACTGAATATACAGATTGTTGGAGTGTGATTTTTCTTTAGCCTCCAGATGGCGCTACCTGTCAGAGCCCAGTAGGCTTTACCCACGTACTCCTGCGAGAGAATGAAGCAGACCAGCGCCATCCCTCCGTTCATCATTCCCACCATCATTCGTGACAGAGCGAAGAGCTCGTAATTGGGGGCCAGAGCACTGCCATAGGCCAACAGCAACTCCAAAAACAGGCCTGAGAGTAAAACAGAGATAGAGAGAGAGACAGAAGTGAATACAGAGACAGAATATGACCCTCGGATGTCTAGTACATGTTATCATGTCCTGATTTTATCATTGACTCCAGTGTGTTTATCCAACCATCTCTCTCGCTTTCTATCAGTGTAGTAACGTATACACAACCATATTGTGTATCTAATAATCTCATGTTGGCTTGTACTTTGAGAAAAAAATTACTTAAAAAAAGTCATTGAGGACCAACTGACAACTATTTACACCTTTATAAAGTAAAAAACAGTTCTTAATTATAAAAAAAAAATAATGATTGAGTCATAATAATAATAATATAAATAATTGAATAATAATGAAATTGCTATATAAGAGAGAAGGGTCAGTACTGATGAGGAAGATGGGTTTCCTGCCGATTTTATCAGACATGGGTCCGAACAGCACGTTCCCCACGAGCACGCCAACAAAAAACAGCGATCCCGCCAGGCTCACTTTGTACGCCTCCTCTTTGACCAGGTACCACTGGCGAAACACACAAACGCACAAAGTGTTAAATGCATGCACAATATCTTAATATCACATTAAGAAAACTGTTAAGAGTCAAAAGGTTGCTCATTATAATGACCAAATCTTTTACCACAGTGCTTTTGACTTCTCAATTTTAAACAGTAGCTCTGGCAATAATGCACCTGTAATAATACACTTTAAGTTCTGTAGTAACAGGTTTCTTAAAATATGTATAATTGTTGATATGGTGAACTTTAAAGGAAATGGTGGCTCAATAGTTAAGGCTCTGGATTACTGATCAGATGGTTGGTTGTTAAAGCCACAGCACCACCAAGCTGCCACTGTTGGGTCCTTCAGCAAGGCCCTTAAGCCTCAGTTAAAGGAGTGCAATACCGTGGCTGGGATATTAAATAAAATAATTCTGCTGTACTTTAAGGCATTACATTATGACCACCTGCCTAGTATTGTGTTGGTCCCACTTTTGCTGCCAAAACAGCCCTAACAGCATTAACTTCTTCAGCAATTTGAGCCAACAGAAGCTCAATGGATCGGACCACACGGGCCAGCTTTCGCTCCCCGGCTTCATCGGTGAGCCTTGGACTCCCATGTCCCTGTTGCCGGTTTACCACTGTTCCTTCCTTGGAGCACTTTTGATAGAAACTGACCACTGAAGACCAGGAACACCCCAAAAGAGATGCAGTTGTGGAGATGCTCTGACCCAGTCGTCTAGCCATCACAATTTGGACCTTGTCAAAGTCACTGAAATCCTTATTTTTCCCGCTTTTAACAAATCAATTTGAGGACAAAATCTTCACTTGCTGCCTAATAAATCCCACCCACTAACAGGTGCCATGATAAAGAGATCATCAGTGTTATTCACTCAATGATCATGTTATAAGGTCATAATGTTGTGCCTGGTCGGTGTATATGGCGAAGTACAAGCCTGTTTTTCTCTTTCTTTCTTTCTTTCTTTCTTTCTTTCTTTCTTTCTTTCTTTCTTTCTTCGTGAACACATTTATTTAACTTTCAAAGGAGTCTCGAGTGCGAGAGCTCTTTATCAGTCAGACGTAAAGCAGCAACTTCGAGTTTTCCGTCAGGAAAGTCTTAGTGTTGGATCTCAGCCAGAAGAAGACTCAACAACCAACATGTGTACCTGCAGTGGTAATTCCAACTCCCTGAACACACAAACACTTTCCTGTTTTGACTCTCCGTGCTACAATTGTATGCATGTGTACACACATGTACTCACACACTGTATTTAAAGTGTTTCCATAGAATTATTTTTAAAAAGCCTTTGAAGTAAACGCTCTTTGTGTCTCAGTTCCCTTAATTCTTGTTCCTTTTGATACCGTGGTCACGACCTGTTTCTATCTCATATATTTAATCTCATGTTGCACAAACTTTTCTGTTTTTATCTATGCTTTTGCCTTACATGTTGGATTTGTTCGCTGTTTTGATTAAAACTCTGACCTGCCCTTGCATCCGCCTGTCCTCGTATTTTTTATTTTTTTATATCTATAAAGGGATAAACATTATAATGCTCCCTTCTCCAATGAAAAAAAGAAAAACCTGTTTCCTTTTTTTTTTTTTTTTTTTTTTTACAGAAATCAGTAGGCAAAATTACAGGATTGAATTGAGTAGATCTCTCAGCACCACACTAATTCAGCATATAATTATATCCCCTTTTATTGTATTACTGTGTTATGTATCATGCAGGACACCGTATTAACTCGATAATAATTCCTGCGTAAATCAGAGAGCTCTCCCACCTCCGTCACGATGGAGCTGACGTCTTGCTTGAAGGTCACAGTTTGTGTGAAATCTCCTCCTTGCTGTGTCACGGCCTCCATCTGGTACTCAGGAACGGCACCGATCAAAACGATAAACATGCACTGACAGGCCATGTAGATCTGTAAGAAATACAAGAGCATGTTCTTCCTTCGTTCGATGTATGTAATAGGCAGCCTTGTTATCGTCCCCCTTTCCTACCTACCAAAATTATTGGCACCCTTGGAAAAAAAATATTAAAACAATTAATAAAAAATAGGACAAAAACCATCCTTTTGTTTTATTTGCTTCATTCTTGCATTGAAACTCTGAGAAATCTGGCCTAACTAAACGTATTAAAATAAAACACGTCACAAGTTGCACTTTCCCCTATGTCTACCCCTGCATTAACAGTTTTCTCAGTTGCTTTGAAGATTTTCTCAAATCATTCTCTATCATTTTCTTAAAATCCTTAGTTCATTTCTCAAAAGTAAGTATTTGTGTCAACGAATATATTGCCATCAGAATAAGTCCTTTGTCATTATTTATAAACAGGAAAGTCAAAATGTTCAGTCAAGTTGTCAGTATGACAGCGCATGGTTTTAGTATTTCCTGATGTGAAATATGGTTTGGATGACAATGATTGAAAAGACACAAGGCTGAATTTCAACATCCAAATATACACAGGAGGATATGTGGGATATTGATTGCAAAAGACAGGATTCACAATTTTACTGTTCTTTACTAGTGTTCGTTCGTTTTCTGGCTGTTCATCCATTTTCAGAAATTGTAACTGTGTTTTGCTCTGTTCGTTAATTAAAGAATCAAGATTCACCTTCGACCCATTTTAGAGGAATAGTTAATCATTGGTTCTCAGATCAGAAATAAAATTCTTAAAACTACTTGTTCAACCTCCACATCATTTAGTCATTTGTGCTCATCATAATCAGGAAGTGCAGGAGAGCATAGGGAGTAAGAGGTTGGTGACGCAGAATTGGGATCGACAGAGTGATGAGAAAAGTAGGCAGGAGTACAAGGAGATGCAGCAGCAGGTGAAGAGGGATGTGGCAAAAGCAAAGGAAAAGGCATATGAGGAGCTGTATGAGAAGTTGGACACCTTGGACATCTTGTGCAGCTGATGAATGAGGAAAATGAGAGAGAGAAAAGGGTGGATGATGTGGAGTTGGTGAAGCAGGAAGTGGATAGGATTAGTAAGGAGGAAGTGAGAGCAGCGATTAAGAGGATGAAGAATGGAAAGTCGGTTGGACCAGATGACATACAGGTAGAAGCATGGAGATGTTTAGAAAAGATAGCAGTGGAGTTTTTAACCAGATTGTTTAACAGGGTTTTGGAAGGTGAAATGATGCCTGAGGAATGGAGAAGGAGTGTGCTGGTACCGATCTTTAAGAATAATGGAGATGTGCAGACCTGCAGTAACTACAGGGGAATAAAGTTGATCAGTCACACCATGAAGTTATGGGAAAGAGTAGTGAGAGCCAGGCTGAGAGAAGAGGTGACCATCTGTGAGCAACAGTATGGTTCAATGCCGAGGAAGAGCACCACAGATGCCTTATTTGCTTTGAAAATATTTGGAAAAGTAAAGAGAAAGTCAGAAGGAGTGGCATTGTGTGTGTTTGTGGATTTAGAGAAAGCGTACAACAGAGTGCCAAGAGAGGAGTTGTGGTATTAAATGAGTAAGTCGGGTGTGTCAGAGAAGTATGTGAGGGTGGTGCAAGACATGTATGAGGACGGTGTGACAGCAGTGAAGTGTTCAGTAGGAACGACAGACTGGTTTAAGGTGGAGGTTGAACTGCATCAAGGATCGGCTCTGAGCCCTTTCCTGTTTGCGGTGGTGATTTGTTGACGGACGAGGTCAGACAGGAGTCTCCATGGACTATGATGTTTGCGGATGATATTGTGATTTGTGGTCAGAGTAGGGAGCAAGTTGAGAAAAGCCTGGAGAGGTGGGGGTACATGCTGGAGACAAGGGAAATGAAAGTCAGTAGGAGTAAGACAGAGTATGTGTGTGTGAATGAGAGGGAGGACAGTGGAGTGGTGCAGTTGCAGGAAGAAGAGGTGGAGAAGGTGGAGGAGTTCAGGTACAACAGTGCAAAGTAATGGAGAGTGTGTTAGAGAAGTGAAGAAAAGAATGCAGGCAGGGTGAAGTGGGTGGAGAAGAGTGATAGCAGGAGTGATTTGTAATAGAAGGGTATCTGCGAGAGTGAAAGGGAAAGTTTATAGGACTGTGGTGAGAACTTAGATGTTGTATGGATTAGAGACAGTGGCATTAAATAAAAGACAGGAGGTGTAGCTGGAGGTAGCAGAGCTGAAGATGTTGAGATTTTTGTTGGGAGTGATGAGGATGGACAGGATTAGAAATTATTAGAGGGACAGCGCATGTAGGACGTTTCGGAGACAAGGTGAGGGAGGCGAGATTGAGATGGTTTGGACATGTGCAGAGGAGGGCTATGGGGTATATCGGTAGAAGAATGCTGAGGATGGAGCCACCAGGAAGGAGGAAAAGAGGAAGACCAAGGAGGAGGTTTATGGATGTGGTGAGGGAAGACATGTAGGTAGCAGATTTGAGGCAGATGTAGAGGACAGGGGGGTATGGAGACGGATGATCCGCTGTGGATCAAAAAATATAACATTTTCTGTGATGTATAACGTTTTTGTTTAGTACATAATTCCATACGTTATTGCATAGACTGAATCTCTTCATATTAAATGTACTATGCTGAAAATAATACAAATAAAGAAGAAGAAAAAAAAAAACACTGAAGGAGAGTTGATATATTCAGTTGATGAAGGTTAAAAAAAAAATTCAAGCAACAAATCTGGACATGAAAAGTTACTGATTGCACTTTAACCTAAAACAGTGATTAGACTGTATGTGTGTGTGTGTGTGTGTGTTCATCTGGTCGCACAAATTATAAACTATAATTCACTCTGCCAAGTGTGTCTTAATAAGCCTAAAGCATCCAAAACCATTTGTCTCCAATTTCTGCACGTGCATGTATATTTATAAAGATTGCTAACCTTGAAGCCTACTAGCCTGAACATTACCTGCAGCAGTACCAAAACAGCAACCATCCTTTTCTGGTGTCCTCCAAACTCTCCGACCAGCTGAAATGCTTCTTCCAGATCCATTTTGGAGAAATAGTTCCCTACAGAACATCTCACATGGCTTTAAAAGCTAAACATCTGCTTAAAACGAATGAAACCAAGCAGCT
Organism: Silurus aristotelis; assembly: GCF_946808225.1. Classification (NCBI taxonomy): domain Eukaryota; kingdom Metazoa; phylum Chordata; class Actinopteri; order Siluriformes; family Siluridae; genus Silurus; species Silurus aristotelis. The sequence continues at coordinate 28,558,599 of NC_139579.1, forward strand.
TATCCTGGCGCTGGAGACACGGAAAACGAAATTCCTGCACCCGAGTCCCAAACGCACTCATTTATTAACCAAGTGCACTGGATATGACGCAAAAGCGTTACTATTTCGCTCACTAAATAGGGCGCCAGGGAAAGAAGTCAGCTTAGTTTTTATAACAGGCCATCTGAGCAGCGTTCAGACGTGGAACCTAGTCACGTGATTCAGTACTTGAATTTTATTGGTCAAACCTCCTTCTCTGAAGTCCCGCTTTAGTTTAGGTTGGGGAGGTAGTGTTTTTTTTGTTGTTGTTGTTTAACACTTTGTTTACTAAAGTCCTCCTCCCCGTATCCACCAATCCATCCATCCACAACCCCCACCATCCAGTTGGATGCTTCAAAGACATATGTTCTTTATACATGAGGACGTAAATAATCATAAATCACACAACTCTTGAAAATCTTAAAATCTTTATTAGTTTTGAAGTGATTTTTTATTTTTTTTTTTTAAACAGTCCTTGAAACAGAAGTCGTTCTTCACTTTCAAAAACAGAAGAAAACACAAAATACCCATTTAATACAAGTGAAAAAAAATGAATAGTAAACACCAACATTTTGCTGAACATTGAAACAGTGAACAAAGAAAAAAAGACAAACAAAAGTATATTTTAAATTCATGACCATAAAAAATTAACAGATTAAAAATACATATGTTGTGTAAGTAGATAAGTACATAAAATTCTTTCCGGGTAACTGTGTAAAGAAAAGAAAAATGGAGCCATCATTGATTTTGGGCCCTGAGAGGTAATCTGGACCGAGGTGGAGTCACGGAGGTCTCGTTCTCAGCTACCTTAGAACGATTAAGAGACTTGTTGTTGAGGTTTTCTTTTTTGGACTTTTTCTGTAGAGGAGGAAAGAAGATGATTATAATAATCTGCAGCTAAATCGGTTTTATAAAAAGGTACTGAGCGAGTGAAGCTCTAAAATGCAAAAGGAATAAGGGCTCAAATACACGGAGAGATTTATAAATAAAAATAATGTGCTGTAGATCAGTGGTCCCCAACCCCTGGGTCAATTGGATGTTTTATTTGGGAAAGTTACCATATTCTCTCAGTCACATCTGTCTATGATGAACGCTTGATGCATGTCAAGATGTTAAATGTTGTCTGACATTAATCCGGTCCGTGGCGCAAATAAGGTTGGGGGCCGCTGCTGTAGATAGCCCCCCCAAGTACTACCCAGTAGTTATCGGGTATGGAGTTGTATACCGTAATTTGTAATTACATATGGTGAAAAGCAATTTGCAGTACCATACTGTATAAACATGTAGTACACCGTATGTACACAGACCAGGCATAAAATTAGGACCTTAACATGACTAGTGATTGAATAACACTGATCATCTCAAGAGCCAAAATGCCAAATTGTGATGGACAGAAAAACTGCTCTTTTGTTGTGTCAGCATTATTCAATATCTGTCAAAAGTGGTCTAGGGAAGGAACAGTGGTGAACCGGTGACAGGGTCATGGGTGTCCAAAAGCTCATTGATGCACGTGGAAGAAAAGACTAGCCCGTGTGGTCCGATCCAACAGACGAGCTACTGTCAAATTGCCGAAGAACTTAATGCTGTTAATGCCTGACAGGTCAGAACTGTTTTGGCAGCAAAATAAGAGACCAAAACAATATTAGGCATATGGTCATAATGTTAAGCCTGGTTAGTGTATGTAATTGTCATATTACTATAATTGTTCCAAGATTGGGAAATCCTAAGAACAGTCATAACACGAGGACCATCTGTGTTTTGTTTGGAATTTTAAACTACAAGGCACCCCTCTCACAAAAAAAACTTTTTCAGTTTACATCTTTATATAAAGTAATCTGACCTGCCATTCTTGGAGTAGTTGTGTAGTTAAAAATCAAAATGTGCTGATGGGCTCATTTATTGTCTTACTGAGGGTAAGGGATTTTTTTTTTTTTTTTTGCATACACCTGAATGATCGCTTTACCTTAAAGAAGGGAACCCTTCCTTCTTCATAGCACATCAAGTTCTCCTCCGATATAGACTGCTGGGTCGAGTTACTATCACTGGAGCTGCAAACCTCATCCTCCAGAGAGTCCTGGATATGTAAATAATCCTGTTAAATGCATTCCATGGGCAACGATCAGCTGAAATATGTGGCACTTTTATTTCCATGCATTATGTATAAATATCAGGTATGAGGTTTGTACCTGATCCACAGGTTTCTCCTCCTCCTCTCCCTCGGTGAGGACTTCACACTGACTGAGAGCGTTCATTAGCTGCTCCTGCTGAGCCCTAAACTCATCCTCCAGCTCTGTTCTGCTCCTCAGTGGCACCAGGACACGTGGGTACTCGTACTCCTTACGCTTTGGCGTTGTACCTTTATATAAAGAATTTAAAAAAAAATTTTTCGCTTTTACAATGGCTGTATAATATTTGCACAATTCACAGAGCATTCAGCTGGTGGTACTTTGAATTTCTAATCCCTCTGAGATAAATAATTGACAGATCACTTTAATCAGAAATGTAAAATATATATTTTATAGATTTGAAAAGATTCAGAATGTATTGTATAAATTTAGAATTTATACAAAATTAAAAATAATTTCACTAATAGTTATAGAAAAAGGTAAATGAAGAACTACAGGTATGCTTAAAAAAACTGCATAGGTAGAAATAGATAGACAATTTCTACCCCTATTCCTACTAAAATATCTGAACATCTAGTCTCACCGGTTGGCAGATCCTGTTGAAGTTCATTACTCAGGAAGTGGTTGACTGTATTCAGGGTCTGCATGGTGAGAGTTGAAAGTTCTTCTTTGTGCTGCTGCAGGATGGCCTGGTCTTCGTCCACCTGCACTCCCACTCTCTTCAGTACCCCCTCCATTTCCTGCTGCATTGGAGCAAGACGAGTTCGGCACTCATCTACCGTGGCTTGACCGCGCTCCTCTGCACGCTGTTTACATGAAAATAATAAAATATATTAGAAAAGATTCGATTTAAAAAAAAAAAAAAAAAAAAAAAAAAAAAAACTCTGCTACTGTCCAGATTTTTAATCAGGAAACTGAAAATAAATTATTATTTTCTACTTTAATGATTACACAAAATAATTTTATGCCTGCACATTTACCCATTACTCAGATATAGGACAAATTTTATTATAAATTCCTACACAGTGTAAACATTAGATACAGTCTCCAACACACTCCTGATACCAGCACAATTAACAATGACAATTTATCTACTTACAAATTAAATATTTCTCTATTTCAAGTTACATTAAATATTACAAAGTCACTGAAATGTGTTGGTTCCTTTCATAGATACTCCACAATAAAACAAACGCACCAGCCTCAGCTTTTACCTTAAAATCATCACTGTACAATAATATAATTGAATTAAGTACCTTAGGAAATGAGCTGTGGTTTATTTTCAATACTATCAAAGACTTTACATGTCTTACCTTCAGAAGCTCATGCACTAAAGTCTTGCTCTCCTCTGTGAGGGTTAGCTGTTCCTCGGCACGTCGCTCAGTCAGGTCTCTGGCTGCATGACACCACTGGAGGCATGAATCGGTCAGTGACTCCAGAGAGCTCTGCAAGAGACCACAATAACCAGCACCTTCCTCCAGCGATGTGCGCCCCTCCTCTGCCACTCCATTCATCTCCTTAATCACTCCGTCTGTACATGAACTTAGGCGAGCACAGACTGACGAGCTTTCCTGTTCGGCCTCGGTGCATTTGCTGAGTAGAAGAAGAAAAAAAAAACAAACAATACAAAAATTAGTGCGCAAAAAAAACCCCACAATCATGAAGCCAGTAGATAACTGCAAGGCAGCTTCATTATCGCAGTCAACATGCAAACGAGATTAACAAGCATTAAGATTTTACAGTGATTAAACCCAGTTCTCTCTGCTCACCTCTTTATTGCATTTTTTAGAGTCTCCATTGGAGCTCTCTGTGCATCTGATGCCTCCTGAAGACCAGTAAAGTCAGACTGTGTGTCAAGGGCCAGGAGATTCATCTGATCCTGAACACAGCGAAGTAGATGCTCTACACGCTGCAATACACAAAGAGAACCTCTCAATCAGTAATGGACAAGACACTGTACAATTAATAGCACACAGTTTTTCTTAAAAAAAAAAAAATATACACACACACACACACACACACACACACACTAAAATACACTAGTTTTGTAATAACGCATGACATACAGATTTAGGATATACATCAGACATGCTAAGATGAAGAAAGCTCCTTATTTTTCCCCAAGATGGGGGAAAAAAAAAGCCAAACTTTTGTCTCCTTTTAATATAAGTGCATGGACCTAGTGTTGCAATCTATGATCAAGTAATTAATGATGAGACCAACTAATCAAGCAAAGGTTGTGCGGTCTGATCAAATGAATTACTATTTAAAAACGCACAAAACTTCTCAACCACAATCAGAGAATCGTTTATAAAATAAAAAGGGTTTCAATTCAGTATTTTACCCCATTATTTTTTATTAAATGTTTGGTGAATTGAACAGGTTCACTGAGGGTTAACTGAACAGTCGTACCGTTTTGTGTTGCTGGCTGGACTGGTTGATCTGCTCATTTAGTTTACTGTGTTCAGCCTGGAGGGAAGTGAAGCCCTGAACTGCTGTTTCCCGCATGACTGCCAGCGCCTCCACGTGGCTGCTAAAAAATGAAGTCATCTCCGCCTTCATCCCTTCCACCTGGGGGAAGAATTATTATTCTTCTTCTTTATATTTATATATATTTATATATATATATATATATATATATATATATATTATATATAAAAAGCTCCACTTTGACTTATTCACAATATTATACTATTATTTGCAGGTAATAAAACATTGTTCGGCAACACAATTTGTAAACTGAAAATAATTTTTATATGTACAGATACTTACTATTGGGTAATTTGACAACCTTTGGTAACTATGGTATATGAAATTCATTGACTCCATTTCTCCAAAAATAAATAAATAAATATCATCCCACACACACCTTTCCAGCCAGAGCATTATATCTATGCAGTGTCTGCTTCAATCCTTTGTTTACAGCCATAATCGATCCGATAGCAGGCATCGCTTTTGCGATCAGAACATCTTCTAGATTAAGTTTATGCTCGTCCTGTTGAAGGCAAAGAAGAGTCTGGATTAATAGAAAAACAAACCCTAAATCCAGCGAAAACCTAGTTGAAGCGGGTACACACAGAACGTCTCTCTCCCGGTTATTCCTGACGTAATTTTCTTAAAGATTATGCGGGATAATCCCGCGAAATGATCTCACCAGCATTTGAAGCATGGCGTCTCGGTTTCCTTTTGTGAGCTCGCCCTGCTGCAGCAGCTTGACCTTACAGCAGTCCACTCCTTCCACCACAGCCTCTCGGACAGCAGTGTAGGAACTCAACACTGAGCTCGCAGCCTCCTCAAACACACGACCCGTCCCCCCCAGCAGCTCCGCTAAACACATACACGGACACAGTTATGTTACAGGATTTCTCAACCAGTCCATCCTAAACCAGCTGGATTTATTGTAACGAATTTATTCAAAAAAATTTAATGAAAATCATTTAAAGGTCAAAATATGCATCAAATGCTGGCACCAGAAAGAGAACCTTGTACTTTATGCACTGTGAAATTACAAATAAAAGCATCTGTCTAGTCTCTAGTCAACCCCAGGACTGCGATATACTCACCCATGGCATGCCGATAGTGATCCAGCATTTCGGCATGTTTGAGGCTGTGCTCCTGCAGTGCGCGTTGCATGCTGCTGCAGCTCTGCTCCATGCACTGAGCAAAGTTACCCTGAGCACTGACGTTGTGCTGCTCCACAGCCTTCACCCGCTGCAGCTTAGCATGAAGGCCTCCTACGTCCGCTGTGCTCACCTCTGCCGTACTCAAGAGCTACAGGACATTCACAAAATTCATTACATTCGAAACAGTTTATCCGTTAGAACTGCAACATTTTGACGTTTGCACGCCGTCGCACCTGTCCTGCAGTGCCGTGCAGCTGGCTCTCGGTGGTCTGCAGCTGCGTGGTGATGAACTCCTCCTGAGTGAGCCTCTGCCTGGTCTCCGTCAGGTCCTTGTGAACCTCCTCCAATTGCTGGCTTTTGTCCTGGAGGTCCTCGTTGTACTGTTCCAGCTTCTGTTTACTGTCTGTGAACAGCTCCATCACCTAAATTAGAGGCATCAACACGTTATTCTGATGAAAATGACCTTTCAAACTGCTTCAAAAGCAATTCTGATTTTAGCCTGTTCATTACTGCAATTATTGCCATCTCTTAAGTTCCCATAGAACTTAAATTACTCCAGGCTTTATGTTAACACTAAATACAAATAAGTTTGAAGGTAGATTTTTAACAGTGGTTCAGGAGATGGTCCAATATTAACCTGGCAGTTATTCAGTATAAACAACTTCACCCCTGATTAGAACCGGCAGGGAAAATCGTTTTTGGCTAATCAATGAATGAAAGCATTTGTCCAACAGCAAATAATCCACCACAGCCTCAAATTATTTTTAAAACCAGCCTTTTAAAACATTAAAGGAAATTTATTTTGACCCATTAGCAGGAAATAATGAGACTCCTGTTAAATCTCACCCTTTTAAGTTCCTCCTCCACTGCTGAAATCCTCTCTGTGTACTCAGTGATCTGTTCTTCCTGACTCACCAGTTTACTGTTCATACTCCTGCAAAACACGCAATCAGATAATATTCAGTGCCAGTTTAAAGTCGCGAGTGAATAGCGAATTCATTTTAACAAAAAGAGAAAGAGGAGGAAAAAAAAAAAATAAAACATGCTACTAAAAGTAGAGGCAATCATGCCACAAGTTGCTTTTTTGCCATTTAACCACCTACACTGCCAGTGTATTTAATCTTTTGGGAATTAGAGATTTTCACAAAAAAATCTGTAAGAAGAGTAATCATTATTTAGAACAAAAGCATCAAGGTTTCAATCCCATACATTCAGAGAGACAGACAATTAAACTCACTCGTAGTTCTCAGCTGAGAGATAGACACCATGCTTCTCACGGGTGGCAGCCAAATCCCGCTTCAGACGCTCAATCTCCTCTGTGTACTCCTGGATGTAAAAAATTAAACACAAGATGTGTAACCACAAATACTGGGGGGGGGGAATTAATTGCAGATGTATGATGTGACTTGCCTTGATTAGGGTTCTCTTGGTTAGTTTCTGGTTCACTTCAGGCTTATTCATTATGTTCTTTGCCCTGTTAGCATAATCAAGTGTACTGAGTGTCTCCTGCATTCAGTGGAAGAAAAAAAAAGAATAAGAATTTGGGATCAGTAACTAGCAGCATTAAGAAATATTCTAAACTTACACTACACAGCACATACCTCAGAAAAATAACATTTGCATTTTAAAACATCCAAACTACCATGCTTTTTTTGTCCTCAAAACTATTATTCAACAAACATCTCCTTCTGGACAGGAAACACCACACAAACATAACGTCTGAGTACCAGAAAGTTTCCTCACCTCCAAGTTGATGGAAGCTGGAGAGACCGTGGCGATGATTGAGGTCTTGGTGCGTCCACCCAGTGAGTCCTGGAGGATACGTGTGAGTTTGGACTCCCGGTAGGGCACATGAGGGCCGCGTTCTACCAGAGCTGTGATCACACGGCCCAGCGTCAGCAGTGACTGGTTAATGTTTCCGGCCTCACGTGCACGTTTGTCCACCGCTCCGGAGCGGCCGATGTTCTCGCTACCTGCAAGATCCACCTACACAGAGAGACATTTTTTTATTTTATTTTTTTAAACAACTTCAATAAATACAAACATTGACAAGACAATTGTCCTCTAGCATACATAAATACAAGTGTTTTACCTTTGGAATATATATTGATTTACAAAGTCTTACCAGGTTCAGTTTTCCAATCTTCACCAGCTCCTCTCCATCAAGAGTGATCTCCTTCATGTGAATGGTGACTGAAAACACGGAGTGGGAACGACTGTAGGGAAAGGTAGGAATAGGCAACATTAAAAGAATGCCAGAACTTGCCAATTTCTTAAAAACACCACTAGACTAATTTATGCTGATTCAGCCTGCTTTCCTACCTGGAGTATGCATTCATTAGAGTGGAAGCAGTCTTCCTCTTCGCTGATCCTCTCTCGAGAATCTGGTAGACTTCGTTTTTGTTATGTACAGTTATTTCCTCCAGTCCCTTAACAATAACACCTCTCTGAAAAGGCCAAAAATATATATATATAAAAAAAAGATCATGTAGAGCTGAAATTCAATCGGATAGCAAAAATGTATACATGCATATTTCTCTAACAACTGCGATCAATCATGGAATTTAATACAGACCTTGTTCCTGGGGTCATCAAACAGCTGTAGCCTCTCTGTGACATCTGGTGAAGGGCTGAGAAGGTCAAACAGCTCCTCATTATAGATCTCTAGCAAGGAAACCTTTACTGAGAACTCTGTGCCGTTACTGGTCAGCTTTTCGAAGATTTGGTGAAGAGTACGAGGAATGATACCAGCCAGAGGATCCTGAAAATGGAAGAAATAAAGCATCAGCATATTGAAGTTAACCCATTGTCACTATTTCTTAAAAAAAATAATAATAATAATAATAATAATAAAAAACAACAACTCATTTTACCTCCTCCCAGGTGAATTCCTCATTAGGTGACCTTTCACCCTCCATAGTGAAGGTCTTCCCTGTGCCTGTTTGCCCATAGCTTAAAATTAAACATAAATAAGCTTCAGAACCATGATTAAAAGATGAATTTGCTAAGACTGATGTCTGGTTTTAAGGTCACTCACGCAAAAATGGTACAGTTGTATCCCATAATGACTTCATCCAATATGGGGCACACCACACTCTTGTATACATCAATCTGTTTTGCAGACGGGCCAAAGACCTGCATGGGCGAGACAGGGTAATTAAAATAAACACATTTAACCCACCACATTTATTATCTAGCCAAAATTTTTTTTTTTTTTTAAAAGAGGAGAAAAATAAATAAATAAATAAATAAATAAATAAAAAAATCACCCTGGCCATTTAATGCAATTCACCCAGATAAATTTCACAAATACATTTTTATCCAAATATTGTCCAATTACATGTGGAGAATCCTTTTAATAATCATTCAAATAGAACAGAAACCTACATGTAAACAGTCACATCATTTTTCACTACATGTAATGACAACAGCTGTACATATGAACTCTAAGCAGTCACTTCGATTATTGATGAAATATCAGGATACATGTGAAAGTGTCAAGCATTCCGCAGTCTTACATCAGTGCCATTAATATAAAATAAATTATGGTAGAAATCCACACACCATGTCAAAGGTGTACATTTTCCGGGAAGTTTTGTCAGTGGCACTTCCAGTACGGACTGTCAACTCTTTCCTGTTCAAGTCGCACTCCACCACTGCATGAGAGTTGGACTTCCGCTCCACTGCATTGAACGGCCTGGAACACATTTGCCATTAGAATTTACACTTATGTTCACAATTAACAGCAACAGGAAATCTTATAATATCCATAATAAAAATGTTTCATTCCACTACAAAAAAAAAGTGGACAACAAATTCAGCACAAAGCTACAATAAACACCCTCAATAGCCAAGCCAAACACAAAACATTAACCTTTTATTTTTTTTTCCATCCAAATATCTATCTATCTATCTATCTATCTATCTATCTATATCTCTCTCTCTCGCTTAGACACAGTTGTGTGAAAAAGTGTTTGCCCACTTCCTGATTTAAATTATTTTTTTTTTTTGCATGTTTGTCACACTAATGTTTTAGATCATCAAACCAATTAAAAAAAAAAAAATAGGTAAAAGATAACGAGTGAACACAACATGCAGCATGAACTGCCTTTTAAAGGTCATGCCACAGCATCTCAATAGGATTCAGGTCTTGACTAGGCCACTCCAAAGACTTGTTTTTCTTCAACCATTCAGAGGTTTAGACTTTGTTTTGGATCATTGTCCTGCTGCAGAACCCAAGTTCGGGGTCACAAACAGATGGCCAGACATTCTCTTGCAGGATTTTTTGGTAAACAGCAGAATTCATTGTTCCATTTATCACAGCAAGTCTTCCAGGACCTGACGCAACAAAACAGCCCCAGACCATCACACTACCACCACCATGTTTCACTGCTGGTATGATGTAAAAGTAACCCTGCATTTCAGAAAAAGAACAGACATAATGGAGGACACACCTCCCAAAAATTTAAACTTTTGTCTCGTTGGTCCACAGAGTATTTTCACAAAAGTCTTGGGGATCATCAAGGTGTTTTCTGGCAAAACTGAGACAAGCCTTTTTTGCCCAGTCTCTTTCTTATGGTGGAGTCATGAACACTGACCTTAACTGAGGCAAGAGGCCTGCAGTTCTTTGGATGTGGTTGTGGGGTCTTTTGTGACCTCTTGGATGAGTCGTCGCTGTGCTCTTGGGCTAATTTTGGTTGCCCAGCCACTCCTGGGAAGGTTCTCCACTGTGCCATGTTTTAGCCATTTGTGAATAGTGGAGCTCACTGTGGTTCTCTGGAGTCCCAAAGCTCTAGAAACAGCTTTATAACTTTTCCATACTAAATGTAGCTCAATTACTTTCTCATTTGTTTATGATTTTCTTTGGCTCTCAGCATGATGTCTAGCTTTTGGGGATCTTTTGGTCTACTTCACTGTGTCCGGCAGATTTCTTGATTGTGAACAGGTGTGGCAGTAATCAGGCCTGGGTTTGACGAGAGAAATTTAACTTCGGCATGATAAACCACAGTATTAACAGAGGGGCAAACACTGACACAGGGCCATGTAGTTTTGGATTTTGTTTTCCATCAATGTTGTGTTCACTTGTGTTATCTTTTACTAATAAAAGGATCGGAAACAGTAAAGTGTGACAATCATGCAAAAAAAAAAAGAAATCAGGAAAACACTTTCACACCTCTGTACAGGCAAAGAAATAGGGGAACAAGAATTTTTTTAACTACCTGTTTAGTGAAGGCAGCTTTTTCCAACTTCTCACATATACACACCCACTACAGCACAGTGCAATTCTTTCTTTCACTGTACACTACAGCAGGTCATATATGACACTGTACACAGTGCAGTACTGTGTTGGGAACCTCCACTGCTTTGAGCACAACGTCCACACAGCAACTTTATACCAGTGAGAACAAATTAGATGTTAATGTTCACAGACACAGTTTTACACTACAACTTTACATCGCCTAATGTATTCTGGTGTAACGTCTACACCAGAATACCAGCAACGTCTACACAAATAGATTAGATTGCATCACCACACCACACAGTATCTAATCCTTCCTTATACACTACATCATTCATCTCGACATGGATCTCTTATCTTCCATTTACATTGTAAATGCCTAGGTTTTTATTCTCTGTGCTGCTGTAATACAAATCAATCGGCTCAGTAAAGATCTAAAATAAAGTCTGCTCACTGAAATAGTTAGTTGGACAAAGATCTTTCATTGCATAGTCCAGGTGCACAAGCAACAATGCACAAGTATACATCTAGTGTAATATATATCTAGCAGAAGTGCAAACTGACCTGTAGAGAAATATGTACATAATGTACAAATACATGGAAAGGATGACATGCAGAGAAAAACAAAGAAAAGACATGCAGACATTTTTAAGTGTCCACACGCATAATAAATAAATATTCCATAGGTGAATCAATTACAGATGAATCAATTGCAGGTGAATCAATTAAGCAAGCAGGAAAAAAAAAAATTTGAAGCACAAACAGAAATAAAGATGTTCACCTGCATCTCACCACCACTTGGATGTTTCGGCCCTTTTCCTCTTTTTTGCTCGCCGGGATTAGATTCGACATGGTCAGAGAGCGTCTTCTGGACTGCTCCAGCGCGGTCTTTTCACTTCCCTTATGTTTTGCTGTCACGTATTGTTTTACAGATGAAGAGTTTATTAGAAACGCAACCGACGCCATTTACATCAGCTGCTACCGACTGCACCCGCTGTTCGCGCGTGAGCTGGCAAGCTGCTATTTAAATGGTTCATAGCGGGTAAAACATGAAAATTACACCAACACTAAACACTTACATCAAATACAAAATAAAACAATTTCTAACTAAGGTCACAATTATAGTCATAATAAACCATGTATAAAAAGTAAGCGGGTATAAAGCCGCTAAAGCTCATTTAAATGGCCTAGCTACGCGTTAACTATAGAAATTAGCATTGAAAATTTAAACTTACCCAACAATGTCCCCGCTGGTGTTTCAGACGGGGTTTAAAGATGTTAATTTTGGAATTAGGTATTTATGTATCTCTTTTTTAAGACCTCACTCACGGATTAAACCTTCTCAACCTCTCCGAACCTCACAGCACTGAACAGACACAAGCTCGAGACGACAGTTGGCTGACTTTGAATATTGCGCCCCAATAGGCGTCAGCCAATCAGCTTACAGCGTTAAAGTGGACTGAAATTCCATTGGTTAAAATTGCGGAAAGGGGGCGGGTCCGTGTGGCATCACGGGAGTTATATGTAGACTAGCGTTGGATTTGTTAGTGAAAGTGCATCGAAGCGTGAAAGATTTGAAGAAAACAAACACACAAATAAACTCTCTCTCACACATACAGACAGAGACACACAGAGAGAGAGAGAATCCTGTGCAAAGGTTTTAAGTGGGTGTGAAGAAGTAGATGCTGTAGATTTAAGAATGATTTGGTGGGACTATTTCTCTGATTGGCCCCAAATTTATTCTGCGAAGAGAAGAGAAGAGAAGAGAAGAGAAGAGAAGAGAAGAGAAGAGAAGAGAAGAGAAGAGAAGAGAAGAGAAGAGAAGAGAAGAGAAGAGAAGAGAAGAGAAGAGAAGAGAAGAGAAGAGAAGAGAAGAGAAGAGAAGAGAAGAGAAGAGAAGAGAAGAGAAGAGAAGAGAAGAGAAGAGAAGAGAAGAGAAGAGTGTACTTCTGTCATATATATTTATGTACTAATAATAAAAGTATATTAAAATATAATCTGACTATAAGTGTATATATATATATATATATATATATATATATATATATATATATATATATATATATATATATATATATATATATATATTCATACTTATAGTCAGATTATATTTTAATATACTTTTATACTTATTTTTTAATTTTACTTTAATCTTTATTTCTTATATTGTATTATATTTATATCTTATATTGTATATCTTTTCATGTTTACAAGTTGGACAGTCATGTCATTCTCTGTATAAATGTGTATCTGACATATAAAATTTTAATTCGAAATTTGTTGGGGGTTTGACTTCCAGGGAGCCCAACATCATCTAGTCTGTCTGGAATTACATGAAGACACAGAAGGATTTGATCCAGCCTTCATCTAGTACTCCAAGATATCTGGAAGAACCTACCTTCCGAGTATCTTCAAAAAGTGTGTGCAAATGGACTTAGAGTAGTTGCTGTAAAAATAGTTGATGCATTCAAAAGGGGTTTTTTTGTGGGGGGGGGGGGGTTTGCATGGGGTTGCAACTTTTTGTTGAGGGCAAGGAAGCACCTTCTGATTTTCTTTTAACCCCTGTTAAATAAAATTCTATGATTTGTAATTAAACTATTAGCATGCATGAAACCCGTGTTTGGTTTGATGATTATTGTGCCACATCTATAAAAAATAAACATTAGAATGAAGAAAATTGCAAGTACCATTGGACAATGAATGATCAACAGGGATGAAGTCATAATTAAAAAGTGTATAATTTCTATAGATGATGCTTTTAATTGCTGGGTGGAAAAAGGACTTGTCACACTAAAAGATGTATATAGTGATCATAGCTTTATGTCGTTTTATCAAATACGGGCAAAATATAATATTCCAAAAAATTACTTCTTTTTTTTACTAAATTTTACTTCGAAACGACAATGTGAAAAATAAATTTGATAGATTTTATATTTTCAACAATATTAATTCAACTTCAATCTGTTTATGACATACAGATACTGCTTCTTCCGGCTGCTCCCGCTAGGGGTCGCCACATCGGATCATCCGTCTCCGTACTACCCTGTCCTCAATAGATTACATAGAATTCGTGTCTATGAACATGAATCAATAAATTACATTTTGTGACGAAATGCCGTGAGACTGAGGTGGTCTTCTACATCTGCCTCTTTCAAACCAACTATTGTACCTGCATGTCTTCCCTCACCATATCTATAAACCTCACCCTTTGCCTTTCTGCCTCACCTCCATCCTCTGCACATGTCCAAACCATCTTAGTCTTGCCTCCTTCACTTAGTCTCCAAAATGTACTACATGCACTGTTCCTCTAATAAACTCGTTTCTAATCCTGTCCATCCTCCCAATGAAAATCTCAGCATCTTCAACTGTGCAACCTCCAGCTCTGCCTTCTCTCTATCACATACAATTATCTAATTTAATGTAGTTCACTGAATACACAGGACAAAGGCAAAATGATTAAACATTTTAATTAAACATTGATCCCTTTTAAATTGAGATAGGTGATCATTCACAAATGTTTTGGTCATGCCCTAAGCTTGTTAATTTCTGGCAACTACTATTTCATTTTCTTTTAGAAGTTTTGCATATATCAATTATTCCTTCTCATATTGTTGCAAAATTTGGCTTAACTATGGAACTCTAAAATCACCTAATTTTAGTTACTAGATAAGGTGGATTGTCTATGCTGTATTGACTCTTGGATTTAAATAATTGTATGAATGTATATGCATGGTGCCGTGTGATGGACAGCTGTCCAATCTTATCCCACCTCACATCCGTCGTGTTCTTGGGGGCTCCCGATCCATCACTAGAATGAATATAATCATTGAGATTTTGACCCTAATACTTGTTGGATTGTGAAGTAATTTATTGGTGTACATGTGCCATAGTTAAATAATCCCAAAAGTAACCAATTAATGAACAAAATAAAAATACCAAGCAAGAGAAACAAAGGAATTCGAGGGTGTGGTGTCAAAGAACAATTACTGTGCAACATTCTTTTTTTGTTGTCAAACTATTACATCACCCGTTACTTTACAGTGAGGAAAATAAGTAATTGAACACCCTGCTATTTTGCAAGTTCTCCCACTTAGAAATCATGGAGGGGTCTGATATTGTCATCGTAGGTGCATGTCCACTATGAGAGACATAATCTAAAAAAAAAAAAAAGAAAAAGAAATCCCAATATATGATTTTTAAACTATTTATTTGTATGATACAGCTGCAAATAAGTATTTGAACACCTGTCTATCAGCTGGAATTCTGACCCTCAAAGACCTGTTAGTCTGCCTTTAAAATGTCCACCCCCACTACATTTATTATCCTAAATTAGATGCACCTGTTTGAGGTCGTTAGCTGCATAAAGACACCTGTCCACCCCATACAATCAGTAAGGATCCAACTACTAACATGGCCAAGACCAAAGAGCTGTCCAAAGACACTAGACAAAATTGTACACCTCCACAAGGCTGGAAAGGGCTACAGGGAAATTGCCAAGCAGCTTGGTGAAAAAAGGTCCACTGTTGGAGCAATCATTAGAAAATGGAAGAAGCTAAACATGACTGTCAATCTCCCTCGGACTGGGGCTCCATGCAAGATCTCACCTCGTGGGGTCTCAATGATCCTAAGGAAGGTGAGAAATGCGCCCAGAACTACACGGGAGGAGCTGGTCAATGACATGAAATGAGCTGGGACCACCGTTTCCAAGGTTACTGTTGGTAATACACTAAGACGTCATGGTTTGAAACCATGCATGGCACGGAAGGTTCCCCTGCTTAAACCAGCACATGTCCAGGCACGTCTTAAGTTTGCCAATGACCATTTGGATGATCCAGAGGAGTCATGGGAGAAAGTCATGTGGTCAGATGAGACCAAAATAGAACTTTTGGGTCATAATTCCACTAAACTTGTTTGGAGGAAGAAGAATGAGTACCATTCCAAGAACACCATCCCTACTGTGAAGCATGGGGGTGGTAGCATCATGCTTTGGGGGTGTTTTTCTGCACATGGGACAGGGCGACTGCACTGTATTAAGGAGAGGATGACCGGGGCCATGTATTGCGAGATTTTGGAGAACAACCTCCTTCCCTCAGTTAGAGCATTGAAAATGGGTCGAGGCTGGGTCTTCCAACATAACAATGACCCGAAGCACACAGCCAGGATAACCAAGGAGTGGCTCTGTTAGAAGCATATTAAGGTTCTGGCATGGCCTAGCCAGTCTCCAGACCTAAACCCAATAGAGAATCTTTGAAGGGAGCTCAAACTCCGTGCAGAAACCTGACTGATTTAGAGAAGATCTGTGTGGAGGAGTGGGCAAAAATCCCTCCTGCACTGTGTGCAAACCTGGTGAAAAACTACAGGAAACGTTTGACCTCTGTGATTGCAAACAAAGGCTACTGTACCAAATATTAACATTGACTTTCTCAGGTGTTCAAATACTTATTTGCAGCTGTATCATACAAATAAATAGTTAAAAAAAATCATACATTGTGATTTCTGGATTTTTTTTTAGATTATGTCTCTCACAGTGGACATGCACCTACGATGACAATTTCTGACCCCTCCATGATTTCTAAGTGGGAGAAGTTGCAAAATAGCAGGGTGTTCAAATACTTATTTTCCTCACTGTATATCTCAGATTGCCTAGGTTTTTTTCCAATTTAATCAAATAAAGGCGCAAAACCCATCCATCACTATTTGCTAATAAGTTTCATGTGATTTATTCATGGTCTAAGTTGTGGTCTATTCATAGCACTTTAGCATGTAAATCACCTCAAGCATGGACCATTGTTCTGACTCATTGATTATTCGTGACAAATCACCTACTTATAAGTTATGAACAGGTGCAAGAATGTAGGAGTAGATGCATCGTGATCACACATAATAACGCAAAAGTTCAAAGGTAAAAAGCACCATACAAGCAGGCACAAATCCATATCTTGTAGACTCTTGCAAACACATTCCTGTTCACATTTTGATGTGCAGTAATGTGTACTGCATATCTGTGAGGCTATCGTGACACGTCACATGACACGTGTTGCGCACGCCCCATGCTATTAAAGTGTCCAAAGCAATTTTTTTATTTTAAGTTTAATACATTTCAAGAAATGGAGAAAAAAACAGCAATTAGGGTTGCACAAGCCAGTGCACTGTAAGAGGAAGGACATAGCCATGTAAAACGTGCCAAATCAAATATGCGGATCACAAATCAGAATTTCATACCGGATTGGTCGAGGCCCGAGTTACCAACGACCTCAAAAGGTATTGTTAGCCAACTGGGTACCGGTGAAAATTTGGCTACTGTTGGCTGAAGGAGGAGAAGGAGAGGAGGAAAACGTCTACAGAGGAAGCAGGGAAAGAAGTGGAGGAGAGTGGAGGTTTGAGTGGGTACTTTAAATGTTGGTACTATGACTGGTAAAGGGAGAGAGGGAGCGGATATGCTGAAGAGAAGAAAGGTAGATATGTTGTGTGTTCAGGAGACCAAGTAGAAAGGGAGTAAGACCAGGAACATTGGAGGTGGGTTTAAACTGTCCTATTATGGTGTGGGTGGAAAGAGAAATGTTGTAGGCGTGATTCTGAAGGAAGAGCACAGTAAGAGTGTAGTGGAGGTGAAGAGAGTTTCTGATTGGGTGATGAACATGAAGCTGGAAGTTAAAGGGGTGATGATAAATGTTATAAGTGCTTATGCTCCACAAGTGGGTTGTGAGATGGAGGAGAATTAAAAATTCTGGAGTGAGTTAGATGAAGTGGTAGAAGGTGTACCTTGGAATGAAAGATTGGTGATTGGGGCAGACTTTATTGGGCATGTAGGTGAAGTGAACAGAGGTGATGAGGAGGTGATAGGTAGGTATGGCTTTTAGGAGAGGAATGTAGAAGGTGGTAGATTTTTCTAAAAGGATGGGAGCATAGGGTGACATAAGAGTGGAGGAAGGTGCTATGTTCTATGTAGGAGATGCAACCTGAAGGAGATTGGAGATTGTAAGGTATTGGCAGCGGACAGTGTAGCTAGACAGCATCGATGGTGGTCTGTAGGATGGTTTTGGAGGTGAAGAAGAAGAAGAATAAGATGGTGGAAACTGAAAGAGGAAGACTGTAGTGTGAGGTTCAGGGAAGAGGTCAGACAGGGGCTCGGTGGTGGTGAAGAGGTGCTGGATGATTAGGCAACTACTGCAGAAGTAATAAGGGAGACAGATAGAAAGGTACTTGGTGGGACATCTGGAAATAGAAAGGAAGACCAATGGACGTGGTGGTGAAATGAGGAAGTGCAGGAGAGCATAAGGATAAAGAGGTTGGCGAAACATAATTGGGATTGACAGAGAGAAGAGAAAAGTAGGCAGGAGTACAAGGAGAGTAAAGAGGGATGTGGCAAAAGCAAAGGAAAAGGCATATGAGGAGCTCTATGAGAAGTTGGACACTAAGGAAGGAGAAAATGATTTGTACCAAATGGCCAGGCAGAGGGACCGAGGGAATTAACTACATCGGTAATAACTACAGGGGAATTAAGTTGATCAGTCACACCATGAAGTTAAGGGAATAAGTAGTGAAAGCCAGGCTGAGAGACGAGGTGACCATCTGTGAGCAACAGTATGGTTTAATGCAGAGGAAGAGCAACACAGACGCCTTATTTGCTTTGAGAATGTAGATGAAGAAGTATAGAGACGGTCAGAAGGAGTCACATTGTGTGTTTGTGGATTTAGAGAAAGCTTACGACAGGGTGCCGAAAGAGGAGTGGTGTTATTGTATGAGAAAGTCTGGTGTGTCAGAGATGTATGTTAGGGTGGTGCAGGACATGTATGAGGACAGAGTGACAGCAGTGAAGTGTGCAGTAGGAACAGCAAACTGGTTCAAGGTGGAGGTTGAACTGCATCAAGGATCGGCTCTGAGCCTTTTCCTGTTTGCAGTGGTGATGGACAGGTTGATGGACGAGGTCAGACAGGAGCCTCCGTGGACTATGATGTTTGCGGATAATATTATAATTTGTGGTCAGCATAGGGAGCAGGTTGAGAAGAGCCTGGAGAGGTGGAGGTATGTGCTGGAAAGAAGGGAAATGAAAGTCTGGAGGAGTAAGACAGAGTACATGTGTGTGAATGAGAGGGAGGACAGTGAAGTGGTGCGATTGCAGGGAGAAGAGGTGGAGAAGGTGGAGGAGTTCAGGTACCTGAGGTCAACAGTGAAAAGTAATGGAGAGTGTGTTAGAGAAGTAAAGAAAAGAGTGCAGGCAGGGTGGAGTGGGTGGAGAAGAGTGATAGCAGGAGTGATTTGTGATAGAAGAGTATCTGCAAGAGTAAAAGGGAAAGTTTATAGGACTGTGGTGAGACCTGTAATTATGTATGGATTAGAGACAGTGGCATTGAGTAAAAGACAGGAGGTGGAGCTGGAGGTAGCAGAGCTGAAGACGTTGAGGTTTACGTTGGGAGTGACGACGATGAACAGGATTAGAAATTAGTTAATTAGAGGGACAGTGCATGTACGGCATTTTGGGGACAAGGCTAGATTGAGATGGTTTGGACATGTGCAGAGGAGGGACATGGGGTATATCGGTGGGAGAATGCTAAGGATGGAGCCACCTGGAAGGAGGAGCTTTATGGATGTGGTGAGGGAGGACATGCAGGTAGTTGCTTTGAAAGAGGCAGATGTAGAGGAAAGGGGGTATGGAGACGGATAACCCGCCCTGGCGACCCATAATAGAAGCCAAAGATGATTATGATTTTATATATATATATATATATATATATATATATATATATATATATATATATGTAGTAAAAAAGACAGGTATGTGCCTTTCCAAATCATGTCCAATCAACTGAATTTTCCACAGGTGGACTCCAATGAAGAGGTAGAAACATCTCAAGGATGATCAGTGAAAACAGGATGCACCTGAGCTCAATTTTAAGTGTCATGGCAAATACTTACATACTTGAATACTTACATACATGATTTTTTTAAATATATATATATATATATATATATATATATATATATATAAATTTCCAAAGATAAAAAAAAAAAAAAGACTTATGTTGATGCTATGGTGTATTGTTTGTAGAATTTTAAGGAAAATAATGAATTTAATCTATTTTGGAATAAGGCTTTAACATAAAATGTGGAAAAAGCGAATTGCTGTGAATACTTTCTGCATGCACTGTATCTAGTATTAGTAGTGTTTCTAAAAAAAAAAAAAGTGACAAGCTAATATTTGGACATTAACTCCAGGGACCACGTAGGAAAATTCTGTAAAAGATCAAAACATAATTAATAGTAGAATTAATGATATCAAAAAGACACATTGGCCGATTTGCTGTTGACTTTTATTCACGAGATGGTACATTCACAATCGTTGGATCAAACACTGCAAATGTCAAAAAGGGGGATATATATGGAACTCCTGAGATGCCTCAACCTAGTAACAATTTCTCAACAAATTCTCAGTTATGGCTTCATCCTGCTTTTCTAATCCTTTCTTGTGTTCTTTAACCTGACACATTTGGTATCAATGAGGTGGGAGTGAGTGGATTCTGAATTCCAGCATGCAAACATTAATCCACCGCAATGAAAGCCTTTTCCTCAAGGATGCGTCTGAGTGCGGCACTGAAATACACTTAGAAACCAAGAGTGATGTCAAGCAATGAGGCTTCCTTGTTAATGTCATTAATTAAAAGATGAAAACGGCAGGGGATTGGATAATTGTCACTTTTCTGCTCGCACACACTTTTTCACACTCTGCCATATGCTAGAAGAACTCAAAAGAAAAAAAATAAATAATCTGAGTAAAAATTAACAGATTTCGACCTATCAACATTTGTCAATAACTTTTTTTTTTTTAAGTGGCTCTAAATTTTCTTTCTTAAAAAAAAGAAAAAAAGGAAAAAGAACCAATCAACTACATATTTACAGAATTGGTCCGAATCTTTTCCTTCAAATGGCTCAAAGGCCATTCAGCGTGTTTATAACCGACGAGGTTTAAACGAGGTGTTTTACCTCATGCTCATCTCTCTCACAGAAACAAATTTTGCTCCAATGCCATGTATACTGAAAATATAATTATTAGAGATTGGCTGTAAAATGAGAGGATGTTTCTTAATTTAAAAAAAAAAAAAAAAAAAAGATCTTTCTCGAGTCCCCGTTGCACGAAGCATTAGACTGTAAACAAGTCCAATTAAATCGAACCAATTAAAACTGGTACAAAAAATTTGTGAAATAAACCCTAGAAAGATAAGGGTATAAGAAACAACTATTGAGAGAGAGAGAGAGAGAGAGAGAGAGAGAGAGAGAGAGAGAGAGAGAGAGAGAGAGAGAGAGACTTTTCAGCTTCTTCAGACAGCAAGCAGCGGCCACCGGAGGCCCTTCCTGTGAGGGGCGGATGGTGAATGTGGCGCCCCCTGGTGGAACCGTCAGTCTTGTTTCTTTGCGTCCTTGATAGCCCTGAGTCTCTCCAGCAGGGGAGGGTGGGAATAGTGCCACATTGAGAAGAGCCAATCAGCCACAGGAAAGCCAAGGTTGTCTTTGTTTAGCTTGATGAGGGCTGAGCAAAGCTCAGTCGATCGACCCATGGCTCGCGCAAAGGCGTCTGCTTGAAACTCGAATCTGCGACTCAGCACTGTCAGGCAAAACGTCAAGAGCTGGAGGAGTGAAACAGAATTATATATATAATCATTTAGTCTGAAGGTGAACAGCTGTCCAAATCTCTGCAAAACTCTCAATATCAGTTGAATGGATGAAGGCTGAAATATGTTAATTTTAAACATTATATTAAAATTCCAAAACAAAACACACACACAACAAATAAAATGTCACAGACATCGATCCAAATAAACTAAAATAACAATTAATAATTGGATATGGACAACTAGTTTATAATAAACATCTACACAATATACAATTAGCTATTAATAAACAAGTAATAGGGAACAAAAATATTTGTGCTGCTTTAGGAAAATAGCTAGACATCAAAATAATTTTTATTCTTATACTGAAAGATTAAGGCCAAATAATTATTACTAAACCACTAGTCATGTTTTTCTGGGTATTCAAAATAAACTTTATGGACTAAAGTATTGGGACACCTGACATTTCCAGCAATATCTCTTCCTCCCGAATCTGTTACCGCAAAGTTGAAGGCACACGATTGTATAAAATGTCTTGATGCAAAAGCATAACATTTTCCCTTCACACTTAAACTAAGAGACCCAAACACTCAGTCTCAGCATAACAATTCCCCTGTGCGCAAATCCAGATATAGTTTACATGGCTGTGTGTAAGATCTTGAGCCTTCTATAGAGCCCTGACCTCAACCCTACTGAACACCTTTGGGATTAATTGTAATACTGACCACACCCCAGGTCTCCTCACCTCACCTACATGTGACTTTACTAACACCCTTCTGGCTCAACGAATACAAACCTCCACAACACACTCTAAAATCTAGAGGAACATCTTCCCAGAAGAGTGGAGGTTATGATAACAGCAAATGAGGACTAAATGTGGAATAAGATGTTCAGAAAGCACATGGTGTCCACAAACTTTTGTCCATATAGTGTAGCATGATAACATTCATTATAACATTCATTATAAATGACAAATTTATTGCCTGATCACTTCACTAGTTGTGGCCCAATTAGAAAATCAGTCACACGCATGCACACGCTGTAAACAGAATAATGGACGACTCTACCTCATTGTAGGGGGAGAAAATAAACTGGAAGATGATCAGCAGCCCGATGAGAGTCGGCTGGTTGTCGTGGAAGCCAAAAGCCGTGAAGAGCTCTTTCCGACCAATCAGAACAGCAAACAGGAAAAAGCAGAGGAACGAGTTTACCTGTGGAGGGTAATTGAGAAATAAATCCAAAAAGTAACATTTAATTCATTTTACTGTATAACTAGTTCATCTGACAGTCAGTCTTTAATCAGACAGGTCCAGACAGAACCAAGTCTCAAAGTCTGTGTCCAGAAAGCTAATGTTTCGAAGATCAAAGTGTAAACGGAAACTGATATCGCAGGCATGAAATATTAGACTAAATTAGCCAGCTGTTTGCCAGGAACATGGTGTTCGGTCAGCAGTACTGTACAAGTTGGTATCTTTATTGTAGAAGAAATTATTTTGATCATTCCCTCCATGTTTTGGACTAAAGGCATGACACCATGACAGTTTAACACTAGTTTAAAATTACAGATGTCTTCTGTATGTAATGGCTAGCTCACCTGGCTAATGATGATGTGCTTCACTGTGTGGCCCAGTTTCCAATGTCCCAATTCATGGCCAAGAACCGCCAGAACCTCTGAGTTACTGCAGCCTTGCTTCTTGTGCTAGAAGATAGAAATATAGACAGATGTTTTTTTTTGTTTTTTTTTAGGGGGGGGGGGGGGGGGTTGGAGTTACTATCGTAACCACCTTTTTTTTTATTTATTAATTATGTATTTTTAAAATAAAATAAAAAATAATAATAATAAAAAAAATATATATATTTTTTTTCAAAATTTGCTTATTTTATATATATATATATATATATATATATATATGAATAAAAAAATTATATTTATAATTTTGCATATTATATATATGATCACTGTTTAAGAAATTGAAAGAAAAGGTTAAGTGAGTTGAAACAAAGCCAGCCTGAACACAAAGTGACCATTTAATAAATAAAAGAAAAAGTATCCATAACCAGCAGGGTCCTGTGTGTAAAAAAAATCTAAATAAATAATTAAAAAAAGCGGTTGCAGCACATTAGTCCAGTTTGAGAAAATTTCATATATTTTTTTTATTGATTAGTATTCAGTTAATCAAACTATAGTTAATGCATTCTTTTGTACTGACTTTAGGCTGGGGCTTGGTCTCGTCTGCTGTCTCCTCTGTGCTGTCCTCTTCGGTGCCGGACTCTCCGTCAGTTTTTTTGTTCAGAGGAGAGTAATCCTCCAGCAGCGTGTCGAACAGCACGATGCGCTTGTTCTTGAAGAAACCGTAGAAGTAGGCGTTGCTGTGCGAGGATCTTTTAGAGCCTGGGAAGTGACAGTGGAAAAAAACACAACTGTGTCAAAGTTTAAAATAAATAAAAACCTCAAAACACCCTATAGTTTCAAAACTGCAGTGGAAAGAATGGACCAGTAAAAGCTGAGCACTTGCACGTTCTAAAACACGGCTGTGTAATGATTTCACAATGGGTTTCTAGTACCTTCTACCACATAGATCTTTGTGAGTGGGAAGCTGATAGACTTGGCCATGCTTTCGATGTCCGATTTCAGCTCTCCTTCTGGGAGCGGGGTGAACTTATCAAACAGGGGGGCGATGTAGTCAGCATAGATGGTCACCAAGACCTGGAAATTA
The DNA here is from genome assembly GCF_946808225.1 of Silurus aristotelis. Lineage (NCBI taxonomy): Eukaryota > Metazoa > Chordata > Actinopteri > Siluriformes > Siluridae > Silurus > Silurus aristotelis. The sequence goes on from NC_139579.1 coordinate 28,582,929, forward strand.
TAAATAGAGAGAAAAAGAGGAGAAAAAAATAATGTTTAAATAATTTTTTTTTTTTTTTATAAGATATACAGTGGTACCCCACTTATCGACCTTAATCAATTCCCTAAAACCGGTAAAAATGCGAAAAGGTCAAAGAGAAAATGTACACGCAATATACAATAAACATGCACTAAATTGTTATATTGACCGCTAAATAACACTTTATTGTTCACAAACCGAAGTTTAATTTACGATAGATGCTCTCTCCACGAAGGCTGAGGCGAGACTGGGAAGATCCTTTCCCTCACTCCACGTGGGTCGGGGTAAAAAAAGGTCGATAAGCGGGCATTTGTTCGTTGAGCGGGCGCAAATTTCGGTCGAAAAACTGTTCGCTAAGCGAAAAGGTCGATGTCCGAGCCGGTCAATAAGCGGGGTACCACTATACGACATGCCGAGTTGCATGCAGTGTCAGTTTGCTTGAAACTGGAAACAAATTCCTTGCATGGTCAGGCAAAATGGACTAAAAATTACCAGTGATATTGAAGGGATAGCAGTCCTCTCTCTTTTAAAAAAACAACAACAAAAAAACCCGCAATAAAATATATAACTGTGTGGTAGAAAATCAACCCGCTTTCCTTCCTGCTTTCAAAACTCACCCGTGTGCTAAAAAACTGGCAAAGCCAGCACACGTATATTTCAACCTTGTCATAAGCAGCGGATGGGCATTTCCCGGAAAAATTCCGCCTGCTGAAAGTCTAGTGTGAACGCAGAATTATGCTGAATCGAAAAAACCCAGCTATATAAATAAATATAAAATGGAAATGAAACGTTATCAATCCCAATCAACTCAAATAACTGTATTTATGCTGTATAGCTTAATTATATAATCTCTAACCAGAGAAACGACGAGTGTGAAGAGCCAGGCGTAAATGAAGAAATAATCTCCGCCAATCTTTATGATGTAGAGCAGCAAAGAGGTGACGGGCAGCAGGATGCACTGGGTCACCGCAAACTTCTTAAGAGCATCTTTCAGGAAGAAGCCGATCGTCTGAGGAGAAAGAAAGTACAAGGGTACAAACTTTGATTGCATTGTTATATTCTCAAATAGTCCTTTTTTCCACTGATGCGTACGGAGCCCTGTAGGAAACTTCTTGTCTATAAACTATAATATACTTATAGTTGCTTTAATGTATGAATTGATTGAAACTCAAAAAACTTTTGGCCAACTTCTGTGAAATCAAAGGAATTAAACACTTTAAGAAAAGAAAAATAAGAGACACAGTAACTCCAGCTTCAACTCCAACTCCAGCACACCCCATTGTGTTTTCATCCACACTATTAAGCAAAACGATTCGCCACAACACGGCTTCAGAGTTTGTATAATACGACCGCGACACAAACTTTCTTCCGGCTTCTCCCATTAGGGGTCGCCACAGCGGACCATCCGCATGTTTGATTTGCCACGTTTTTTTCGCTGGATGCCCTTCTCAACGCAACCCTCCCCATTTATACGGGCTTGGGACCGGCACTAAGGCTTGTGCAACCCTAATGGCTGGGGTTGGTTCCCTGACCGGGAATCGAACCCGGGCCGCAGCGGTGAGAGCACCGCATCCTAACCACTAGACCATGACACAATAATTAGAGGATTTGGATTTCTCACTGTCTTTTCTTCTGGGGCCATAAATCCTTCCACCAGCCCACACAAACATGTGAATGACCGACAGTTTCGTTTTCATTTCAGGTCACTAAACTCTAGCAATACAACCCACCCTCACCAGTCCTCACTACGGACCTTCATCCACATGCTTTTGCTGTTCGGAGGAGGGAGGGGTGATGAGATGCTCCGTATATGCTTCCAGGAAAGGTGTTCCCACAAAATCGTGTGGTTGCTTTATTAAGAGCATAAAAATAGCGTGCATCAGAAAAACTGTAACTCTATGTTGCGACAAACAAGACAGACGCTAGCGAAAGCGCGGGCACATGTAAATGCCACATCGGATTAGATAACGTCTCATGTAAACAGCCCACCGTATCTTTCATTCGGAATGACCACCAAAAAAAAGTCCACCCCTCCACCTCACAGCATCACCCTCACCCACCCACCATTTTCCTCCAATCCTCTATCCCTCCATCTCTCAGAATGAAATGTTCCTCACCTGCTGGTTGAAGCCATGCTTCTCCTCGATGACGAACGTGCTGTACAGACTCCACGGCAGACCCGTAACGGCGCTGAATAACGTTGCCAGCATCAAAAACACCAACGACTGTGAGATCTGCAGCAGCCATTACATTACAAGTGCACAGGATTAAACAACAAAGTGACAGTTTGAGCCACACCACTGGTTCATTCTAAAGCGAAATGTGACGAGTTCACCTCGTCACCTCAGACACCCACCTCGTACTCCGGGCCGAAGCCGAATCGGCCGGTCAGGTTTCCGGAGATCTTCCAGAGGAACGGGATCCCTCCAAGCAGCAGAATCAGCTGAGAAAAAAATTCTGATGATCAGCAATTTAAATAAAATGCTTTGACATGCCTCATTATAAAGTTCTAGGGGGAGCGTGCTGTAGCAGAAAACACACTTTTCTCAAAGCCATGAACAAATCAGTAACAACAGTTGATTATTTTCCAGTAACAACAAGCCCCCAAGTGTTTTATTCCTTCCACTAATGTTTACAGAGGTTTTAGTTATTTCGAATGTTCGACTGATCATTTACTCATGCTAACAAAATCTTTTTACACACTCTGTGCCATGTCTTTGTTCACCCACTCACCGTTCCCTCCGTCTCGGAGTAAAGACCAGACCAGAAGCCGAAGTTGCTCTTGTCCAGCTGGTAGAGGCGTGACTTTTCAAAAGTCTCAGAGTCCATAATCTTCCCCAGCTCAGCAGGCACGTGCGTGGCGGTGCTGTAGATCTTCCTCTGAGGTGCAAAACACAAGAATCACTGAAACCTGTGGCATTTCGTTTGACTAGAAACAAGTGGCACAGACAAGATCCCGCATCTGAGAAACGTTTGTGGTAGGATGCAAGCGAACTGGATCGAGAGTTCACGTCCTCAATGTGCCTTGATCGCATCAAATTCATTTTCTTAAAAATAAGAACTAATGTTGATTTTCTCTCATATTCTAGGAAGTTGAGATTGAATTTACAATCATGCATTCATGATGTATATTGCATACTTCAAATTAAATCTAGATGTTATGCTATATGCACACAATTGCAGTGGCATGAGAAGCACAAATTGTGATTTTTGTTTTATTCCCTGCAATTACTTAATTTTTTTTTATATTTTCAAGAATTTTTTTTCTGGCGTCCCACCATGGACTTCATTTTTCTAATGAGAGTTTGCACCGACAATGTTCTTTTACAATACTTTATCACAGTTCACGAAAAGTGACACAATTAAAGGATATAAAATTATAGCTCTATTTATAAATAAATATAATTAAAAAAAAAAATATTTTTTTTATTTAAAAAAGAGCAGGAAGGAATTCAGGTTGAATGCTTATGCATTTTCTTTTTCCATAAACCTATTTTCACCCCCCAAAAAAATCACCTGACAATCATTTCTTTAGGGTTCTAGTGTTTGGAAATAAAATATTGAACAGGATAAAATTATAATGCACTGTTTGTACGTCAGTAATATGAAATAATTCAGGACAGGGGTCTGAATATTTCTAAAAAAAAGCGATGCATTTTCACTGACTATAATCTGGAAACAATGAGTTATTATTGCAATATTATTAAACATCTTACACCATTTGATGACTTGAAAAATAAATACAAAATCCTATGATATAAATTGTACAATATGAGATATTATTACAGCTCTTTGTGCATGTATGAAGACATTAATAAACCCGATCACATTACCTGTCTGTAAGAGAGATAGGCCTCCCATAGGTACACCGTCCACGAAAACAGCAAGACGGCGTAAAATATTTGCTCCTCAGGACGCAGATCGAGGATTTCTTTCAACATTTTTATTACTATATGTTTTGTTTTTGCACGTGACACGACAAGACAGTGGTGCGGCGATACCGCGGCTAGTCAGTCGATCAGGAGCTAGCTGCCTCGCTTTGTGAAGCTTCAACCTCTATCAACACACACCGCACAGCTCAACTCAACAGCACAGACTCTCAAACCACTAACACGTAGAAACAGGTAGTAAAAAAAAGAGGACTTGACTAATTTCTCAAAAAATGTCACGTCATGGGCTTGTTACTAGTTCCTTCTCCATTCATGTGAAATGGAGTGAGCAACCAAAAAGTGTATCCGGGCGGAAACAAGAACACGCGTTTCTTTTCCCTCCCTTTTTTTATTTGAACGCTTATAATGCTCTGTAACAATTCCTAAATACTATACTAGGTTATTAATAATAATAATAATAATAATAATAATAATAATAATAATAATAATAATAATAATGATAATAATGATAATAATAATAACAGCAGTGATCTCCAAAGGTGGGAATAGTAATCAAATATTCTACTCAAGTGTTACTTCAATGAATTTTACTTGAGTACAAGTCAAGTTACCAGTCTAAAAATCTAAAAGTAACTCATTTAAAATGTACTCAGAGTAAAATTCATTCAGAGTGTGGCTCAAAAAGTACAAGGATATACACATCCTAACCTGGTTGTCTTTAATTGAAGAAACACCTTTACAAATGAAAGTGCTTTTTTTTTTTTTGCAAGTTTTGTATTGGGCAGATATTTAAGCAAAAATACTAGACTGGGATTAGACAAGATGTCACAACTGGCCTTGTTACAGGTTGAAGCCCAGACTGGAGAACCTTGCTAAAGCTAATGCCAGTCTGCTTTATGTCTAGCTGGTGTATTTCCTGCAGAAGACAGTGCTCAGCACTCTCCCTGTTAGAAAGAACATTTCATATACACTACAAGTAGAAAGAAACAAAAACATTGTATCTTCCTAAAAGAAGTCTGTCTGCTGTGTTGCTGTCACTGTGTTTAGCACCATAGCTCTCTGGCTATATCTCTTGTGCCTAATGTGTTATGCACTTTCGCTGGAAAATAAATCTCCTGATGTGATGTGATTTATGATAATGATAGAAATGCAGATTCAGAATTCAGACAGTGAGTGCACACATCGAATCAAGCTGTTGTCTTTCTTGCACTTGAAGTCAAAGCGGTCGCTTAAATATGGCCAGGGTTTTGGTTCATAAGAAGTCAATTGCGTTTCGCTTTGAACTGGGATCCAGGGGCACCACTAGGGTTTGTTCTGGGCCCCCTGGCTAATTTGTATTCTATCACCCAATTATATCTTTCAGCTTCTCCCTTTAGGGGTCGCCACAGCGGATCATCCGCATGTTTGATTTGGCACATGTTTTTACGCTGGATGCTTTTCCTAACGCAACCCTCCCCATTTATCTGGGCTTGGGACCGGCACTAAGAGTGGCTGGGGTTGGTTCCCTGACCGGGGATCGAACCTGGGCCGAAGCGGTGAGAGTGCCGCATCCTAACCACTAGACCACCAGGACACAATAAAGAAGTACATTTTAACAGTTTATTAAATTAACTGTAATTATGCATACTGTACACAGTAAAGCAATTGAAACTAGTGAGTTCTAGTGGTATGTCCATCAAATGATGTCCTAATCCTTTAGCTGTTCTCTCTTTCACACAAAGCCTGTTAGCCAATTCACTTAGGTGACAACATTACTGACAACATTGCTAACGTTGCTGTTCGTCAAGGCCCCAACTCATTTAACCTGTCCAAAACGAAATGGCTTCTAAATAAGTTTAAATCTAGAGTGTATGAACTGTCAACAACAGCTGCATTAACAATGTAATGTCTTCCACAATTTCACTGACAGCCTCCATTGTTCAAAACATTCCGCAAAATTGTCTCTTACTGGCATTCCCCCCCCCCCCTTTTTTTTATATAATGCACATTATTACTATTTTATATAAATTGACAATAGTTTTTTTTAATTGTAAGAATAAAAGTTTAACTTTTATAACAAGTTTTAGGTGTAAAGACAATTAGTTACACAATCAGCTATCCACAGTTAATGAAATTAAAAATAGAAGAATATGTTATTAAATAACAACAAACAGAGTAAACCAACAAACAAACAAATAAATAAATATGTAAGTAAGTAAATAAAGGAATGACCAAAAAAAAAAAAACATTTTAATATAACAAAAAAAATCACAGTGTATCATTAATTAAATCTGAGTGTTGAGACAAAAACAGAGAAGATTTGTGCTTTTCTCTTCGATTCAATGAGTTTAAAATGTTTTTTATTTCACAGAGCAAAAGGCAATATTTTAGGAACTGATTTTGAAAATGTACATTTATGAATGTAGAACTTGGGCATAAAAACATAAAAGTAGACAATATATTCAACTGACTTGTTACTATGGCTGAAAAAAAGATAATTATATCCTTTAACGTGAAAATAAAAGAGTCATGAATTAAATTAAAAACATAATTTTAGTTATAAAAAGCTTGTACCACACCGCAAGTAACAAGTTGGCTGCAAAATGTATATAAACACATATTGTCCACATATTTTGCAATTATGGAATTAACAGGATAAAAACAGTGTAATATTATAAAATGGACTTCTTTAACTTGGTTAGGAATAGAATATCTAAAAATGAGCCATGCTTGGTTTTCCAATCTGTTAGCAATTACTTTTTGGACCATTCTTGTTTAGGTACCACCTATGACTGGTTCATTGTACGTAGTTACTATTTCATATTACTGGTATTTCCCCTCTTGGCTATCGATTGTGTGACGTCACTTCCCAATAAAAACACTTCCAATACGATAGTCCCATCCTGGTTCAATAAAGATATTCTTTTAGAAGACAGCTCTTTAATTCTCATAAATATTGTTGTCATACACTGAATCTTTTTAAAAACTCCGAATACCATTTAAACCAAGAGAATTTGCTGTTGTTCTTGACACAATTCTAAAGAGTGTGACGATACTTTAAAAAAAACTACATTTTAGAAGAAATCAGCATGGGTAATCCATGTAAAAAAACATTTTCATTGAAAATATTGTTTTTATAATAACAGTGTAGTAATAAGATAATAAGAAATGTTCTTCGTTCTGTATCTTTACCTGCTGCCAAAATCTTTTGGTCTTCTTTATTTGGTGACATCTCTTGGGTTAAAGCATGGAAACTGCTAAATAAGTTTTGTATCAATTTAAAAATTAAGGAAGATTCTTACAAAATACTCCATAGAATTTATCCTGCTGAGCATGTTTTGGTAAGATTTAAGATGAATATTTCATATATCTGTAAATGTTCTGGTCAAGTCAAGAGTCAAGTCAAGTCAAGAGGCTTTTATTGTCATTTATACTATACACAGCGGTACACAGTACACAGTAAAAAACGAAACAACGTTCCTCCGGAACCCTGGTGCTACACTAAACAACAAAACAACAACAGCATAAAGTTGAGCTACAACACAAACATAAAGTGCATCGAGTGCAACCTGGTGCAAACAGTGCAAACAAAAAACAGTACAGACAGACAGTGCAGACAGACAACGCAAGACAAGACAAAAGACAAAAAAACAAGTATAGCACCGACTAGTAAACCTGCTGTATACTTGATTATACAGTACTGTGTTAGGAGAAATGTAAAAACTCTACCCAGGAGAGAATACAAACAGAACAGAACAGAACAGAACAATGTAATGCAAAAAAAACAGCAGCAAGGAGGTGCAAAGACAGCATGAGAGCATGACAGCATGGTCAAGCAAAATAAACTATTTTGCATCTTTTATTTTATTGTATTTAATCAATATTATTTTGAAAAAATATGCAATTCTATATTAATAGAAAAATAGAATGTGTTATACAAATATGTATAATTGATGTGTTTGTTTATGCAGAAAATTTTAATTTTAATTGTAAACCACAACATATTATACATTTGTTTATTTTATTTGCAAAATTTGATATAGATAAGAAAAAAGTGTGCTCAATGTAAACAACATTTTCCCAGTTTATAAATGACTTCAAATTCTTGGATCCAACAAAAACCAAGAAAGCACTGAAAACATTGAAATTAATGTCATTTTCTTTTTTCTTTTTGCCTCTTTTTTCTCTGGAAGCTTGTGTTAATTTGACACGATAATTTAATACATCTTGTAGGGTCCCTGGTGGTCTAGTGGTTAGGATGCGACGCTGACCCGGGTTCGATCCCCGGTCAGGGAACCAACCCCAGCCACTCTCAGTGCCGGTCCCAAGCCCGGATAAATGGGGAGGGTTGCTTTAGGAAGGGCATCCAGCGTAAAAACATGTGCCAAATCAAACATGCGGATGATCCGCTGTGGCACCCCCTAACGTGAGAAGCCGAAAGAAAAGTAATGTAATGTGTCTTGTTTTTGTGGCATTGAATTAATAAAGTATTTAAAAAATATATCTTCACTTAATAATAATAATAATAATAATATAGTCCCACCCCTGACAATTGATTGACAGCTTTCAGTGCAAGGAAATTCAAATATACAAAATGCAAATGCGAAAGGAATTGCGATTCCATTTGAGTTTTGGCAGGTTACATAAATGACGCAGAGAACGTGAAAAAGCAAACATGGTATTTAATGTTGTTACATGGCCATAACTCGTAAGACACGGGAAATACAGTTTCAAATGAACTTTGATTTTCCATTTGAAATCTGACAGTCACTGTGCGCTCACGAAAGCGAAAACCGTAATGCAAGATTTGCAGTTGCGTTTGGATTTAACACAATTTATGTCTCCACATATGGAAAAACGCAAATTGCAATTCCTTTTGAAAACTGTCCAGAACATCGTTTCAGACATTACTATTGCTCGATTGCATGGAAAATGGTAGCTTTTTGGAAAAACTGGTTTTAACTTCCAGCCAACCTCTAACGACTTACCTTTAGTGGTGGACAGTAACAAAGTCAATGTTATTCATTACTGTACTTAAGTAGCTTTTTCCACGTATCTGTACTTTACTGAAGTATTTTTATTTGAGGAGACTTTTACTTTAACTTCACTTCATTTCAAAATGTTTTACATTTTAACTACATTTACAAAATGTTTTGGAAGTAAAGAACGTTTTGCGAACTCTATTATTAATTCGATTTATGAATCAGAAAATATTAGTTTTTCATGCTAATTCATTTACTTGAAAGTAGACATTTTAATTTTGCATATATGCATATCTTTATTGTCTGTGAGGCAAAATATTTACTGAGATTCAGGTTGTTATATTTATGTGTCTGTGGAGAGAAATGACAGAGAAGGCGTAGCGCGCCCCCTGTCTGTTTTCTTTATTTTACAACAGCTTTTTGTTGTTATTATGAAATATATGAAAGTAGAATCTTTACGGATTCGGATAATGTATTGCTCTTATCTGTAGATCAAGAAAAAAACCTAGCAATTTAAGTTTGTTTCTGCGTTATGAGGAAAAAATGCCACAAAACATGCCGGTGAGTTTGTCGAACCCAGAGTGTTAACCCGAAAGGGTGCGCTCTCTTCTGTACCTGTCTCTGTCCTCTTTTTTCTCTTTTTTTTAAGTAAATGAATTAACATTAAAAAATCTTTGATTATGTAATCCATATGAAAGTTAGAGGAGGTACAGTTTCTACGGTATCACCTCATTAACCGTCCGTGTGGAAACATAGCAAACGTTCCGTTTGGTGTCCTGATGAATTACGTAATTTAAAACACCATAATTACTTTAAAACATTTACAAGAATATTTTGTCTTCATGCTTGATGATTGTTTCATTAATAATAAACAAACATTTGCATTTAGCATCCATATTTGTCAATAGCCATGTTGAAAAATTGTAATGCGTTAAAAAAAAAATCAACAGAAATGCAAAGAAATCCTGAAATGGACTGTATTTTTTTGTTATTTTATGAAGCTAATATTGATGCTGTGAAGGGAGATTGTTGAATTGTGTTCGTTTGGTTTCTTGTTTAAATAATGCCATTCATTCTTAATGCATGAGATTCCTGTCTGTGATGCAGCGTTCTGTTATACAGTAAAACCCTGTTGTACGACCAACTAATAGTACAAGCAAACGAAGATACGAGCGACCTTGCTCGAAAAATGTAACCCTATTTTGCGAGCAAATTTCGAAGGCACCCACGCTGCCGTTTCCCTGCTTTCGACCGAGGGTAGCATCAGTCCCTTAGTTGATCTCATTGTTCAGTGCAGAAAAAATTAACTTTATTTAGAGTTATATTTTTATTGCACTAGAAATCTTGAAAAATGTCTCCCAAGGAAATCAGTGATGGTGCTGTGAAAACGAAAGTAAATAGAATTACAATTGAAACCAAGAAGGTTACGAGGGTGGTGTGCGTCTCACACTCCCAATCAACCACTACCACATGGGTAAATGTTCAATTATGTTTACATTACGGTAATTTGTTGTGTATTTGTTTGTTAAAATAGGCTACGAATACTTTTTAAGCACAGAAATAAGCGATCGAATGACGTCTCGGAACGGATTAAATCGCTTTTACATTCATTCTTATGGGGAAAATCAGTTCGAACGTACGAGCAAATGGACCTTCGAGCAATTTTCACGAACGAATTATGCTCGTACAACGGGGTTTTTCTGTACTCCGTTTCTTTATAATGAATCTTTCTTTAGCCGTGACGTCATAATGATGGTATTAATAGGTGGATTGATTCTGGCAGGACAGGAGGGGGCGTGTCTCTGACATTTAGCCTATCACCGTTAGGTGGTTATATAATTATTAAAAAAAACCATTTAATTATTTTTATATATATATATATATATATATATATATATATATATATATATATATATATATATATATATATATAGAGATATATATATATATATATATATATATATAGAGAGAGAGAGAGAGAGAGAGAGAGAGAGAGAGAGAGAAAGAATTTGCCGGAGAGAAACCGCGTTATGAAAATAATAAAACTTTTTCAGATACATGCCAACTGCGCAATGCTCATAAAATACAGCATATACATCATAAAATGATATTTGATGAAAAGGAATCGACATAATGATGTGTGTAATGGAAATATTCCTCAGACGGCTAAAACAACCCTCGACATTATTATTATTATTATTATTATTATTATTATCATTATCATTATCATTATCATTATTATTATTATTATTATTATTATTATTATTATTATTATTATTATTATTATTATTATACTGTCTACTTCTCGCTCGTGTGCGCGTGCGCGTACCTGAATGTATACAAACCGGGAGAAACCATTCCACAGAGTAGTAGGGGGTGCGAGAGGGAGTCAGACTCCAGTGATATGTCAGGAGCTGAATCAGAAGCTGGAGCGATTTAATGATTATAACGGTATTACTGTAAGATTATCAATAAAACATTATAATTTCCCTCTCAATTAATAATTACGTCATCTGCAACATTCTAAGATTTTCTTATTTGATCATTGCTACTATAGTGTCCAAACCATTTTTATTGAAATACATTTGAAACTTATTAGATTCGTTCGTGGAAATGATTACTAACAGCCAGGAAATCTAAATGAGATCATTAAATCTCTGCAATTTCTCATTCAGCTTCGGACAAAACCGGAGCCCGACTCCCATTCGCACCCCCTACTCCTCTGCGCTCTGTGATATGGTTTCTCCCGGTTTGTATATATTCAGTTGACACGCGCACCTACCCACAAGCGTGAACGTCAAAGACTGTACACATGATATCGTCGAGGTTCTTTAGTTCGAGGCTGTTGAACGTCTTCACTAAGCACATCAGGATGTCCTCCAATAATGTAGCTTTTTTGTATTTTCCTTTTCATCAAAATCTAATGTATCTTGTTTACGCACTTTATGTTTCTTAAAACCTTTTTTTATATATATCTAAATAAGCACTAAATTCCACTGTGACGCACACATTCGGTATCAGAATTGAGTATTCAACAGAGACGTGGTTTTCAATAATGTTTATGTTATGTTTATTGCATGCTTATATAAATAGACGCAACTTTATTATCATTGCATAGTACAGGTGAAAAGTGAAACAAAAATGCAGTTTCGTATCTACCATAACTGCAAATAGCAGCACTGTGCAAAAGTGCAGATAAACATTATATTTTTAAACAGTGATTCCCATGGAATTGCATTTGTCACATAACTAATTTGTTTGGCTGATTTTCAATAGACAGAAAAACACATGTTGCATGTGAAATGTGTGTGGGGGGAAATACGGTATGTCTATAAATACGGTATATATATATATATATATATATATATATATATATATATATATATATATATATATATATATATATATATATATATATACACACACACACACACACCGTATTTTCCGGACTATAAGACGCTACTGTTTTCTCATGCTTGGAACCCCGCAGCTTAAACAATGAAGCGGCTAAATTGTGGATTTTTCCTGGGTTTTTCCCGGTTTCACAAGCTTCTAAATATATAGTGCATTCAGAAAGTATTCTATGCATTTCTGTAAACACTTTAAAATAAACTATATATTTTATTTTTTATAAAGTTTATACTCTTTATTTATCTGCCTTCTTTTTCTTGGTTTATTTTTCTCCCCATCCTATTCCCTCATGCCTGACCGTCGTAAAAAGCATTTCACTGCATGTTGTACTCTGTATGTATGTGTATGTGTAAAATTTTCACATATGCATTTCACTGCATGTTGTACTCTGTATGTATGTGTATGTGTAAAATTAGATTTTATATATATATATATATATATATATATATATATATATATATATATATATATATATATATATATATATTTATTTATTTATTTTTATTTTTATTTTTTCCCCGTATTTCACATAAAACATAAAAATAAGTTTTTCTGTCTACTGAAAATCAGCCAAACAAATTAGTTATGTGGCAAATGCAATTCCATTGGAATCACTGTCAATCAAATTTTACACATACATACAGAGTACAACATGCAGTGAAATGCTTTTTACGACGGTCAGGCATGAGGGAATAGGATGGGGAGAAAAATAAACCAAGAAAAAGAAGGCAGATAAATAAAGAGTATAAACTTTATAAAAAATAAAATATATAGTTTATTTTAAAGTGTTTACAGAAATGCATAGAATACTTTCTGAATGCACTATATATTTAGAAGCTTGTGAAACCGGGAAAAACCCAGGAAAAATCCACAATTTATCCAAAATAAAATATATATATATGAGAAAAGTGTATATACAAGCTATGCTTATGACAGTAAACAGTAAAACAGTAAAAATTTAAGGTGGTTGATGTGATTGTCCTTAAAGTGACCTATATAAAGTGATAAATATATATATATATATATATTTATGAGCATAGTTTATTTTAAAGTGTTTACAGAAATGCATAGAATACTTTCTGAATGCACTATATATATATATATATATATATATATATATATATATATATATATATATATATATATATATATATATATATATATATAAGTATATATACGTTTTGAATATATACTTTTTGAATATATATATATATATATATATATATATATATATATATATATATATATATATATATATATGTATGTATGTATGTTTGTTTTAATACATTATTGTTATTACAATCAGCACCTTGTTCCCATGTAACTATTTTTCTTCTATTTTTTACATGTGAAAGGTGGGAGGGCTGGGGTCAGGTGCAGGGAAAGGAGGAGGAGGTGGCGGTTCAATCAGGTCAGCAGGAGGAGCATTTGGAAAGCGTCAGGCCGCCTTGGAAGAGCGGTACTTCAAGTGAGTACATGTCACGCTGATCCGCAAGGGTTTTCTCCTTTGTGCATTTAACAGGACCTGAAATGCAAGCAACGCTTTCAGAAGCTTAGTTATTGTGTTTATTACAGTTTCACAAATTATCCACTCTGACCATCATCCAATTTTAACTTTCATAATTAACTTGATCTTCAGTGGCATCCAGGATTGATTTAGCAATGAAATTCTGAGCTAAATGAATGTTCTCACTTGTTTTAGGCAGAAGGAACAGGAACAGATAGCTGCTCTGAGAAAAAGTCGTCAGGAAATAATCAATCAGCATAGGAGGCAGATTGAGGATCTTCAAAAAGAGATCCGCTTCCATGAACGCAAACTTGAGAAGTTGATACAACATGAATCAGAGTAGTGCACATTTCCACTAGGAATATTATAAACGCTATTTGCAGGATGTAAACACTCTTTTGCCAGTGTCTGTGATTTTATTTTATTAATTTTTATAGTAGTGCATGCAATAAAAATGGAAAAGTAAAGCTGATTGAAAAAGATGTCACAGTGCTAAAAACATTTTCACATTTTAAAAAGTTACACATAAATATATTCATCCATTTGATGACCCTGAATATAAATAAATATAACCCGACAATGTAAAAACTGCTGCTTTTTAAAAGCTAACTCCATGGCTAGCTAATCAAGTTAACTGTTGTGGGGTGGTTTGGGAGAGAGGAAGCTTTCATGGGAAGTGTACTCTACTGCAGTTTCTCCTTTGAACATAATATTTCTCGAAATACTTCAGAAAAAAAAATTGCGAAAATACATAAAATGTTTTTTTGGAAGACTTTAACAACAACAACAAAAAAACATTAACATGTAATAATATATTAAATATATTAAACGGAAGGATTTTTACAAATGTTATATGAAACTTAAATTTACATTGAATATCTTTTTAACAAGCAGTCAGTTTTCTTTATTTAATAAATCATTTAATTAAAAATCATTACAAATTCCATGGTGCAGAGTTTTGATTGAAAGAATGTGTTGCTGTGGTAAAAATATCTGTTGCACCTTTTTGAATAACTGTGAGTTATAAAATTAGACAGACTAAGGGAATTATAAATTGTAATTTGGTTGAAAAATAGGTTTTTGAAACAAATATTAAATTTTTTCTTCTAATGTGTCCTTTATTAGCACGATGCTAACAATACCAGGCTACTGGGTAATTTCCCTCGTGCGTGGAAAATCCTTTAATATGCCCTTCCTTCTGGGTTTGTTTTTGACTTGGAGCTGCTTTTATGGTTAGTAAATGAGTTACAATCAGCATTAAGAGTCTATGCTGTTCAATTGCACTTAGTATTTAGTAGATATGTAGAAGTGGCCGTGGTGCGCTAGCTAGCATAAGCAGGCTGGCATCCATGAGGCTACACCCTGATTCTCTGTACTCGTTTAAAATCACTAATATGTAATCACTTTGTTCAAGCCGGTCTTTGAGGTTTCTAGTTAGGCATTATTTTATCTAATTATCTATATAAAAAACCCTGACGTGATCTTGTCTTCTCAACGTCACATAAACGAGACTTATAATGAGTCATTTTCTTTCAAAACAAATTTTTTAGTTATTTATGATCTGATCATGCTTAATTCCAGTTATTTGCTTTACACGTTAAGATCTTGAACTATCTATTCACCACCTCAACACCATGCTTAGAGACCACTTATATTCCTGTCATAATCTGGCTCCACACATGTAGTTAATATCAAGGTCTTGGTCAGTATTGAATACATCAACCACTATTGGCACCACTTCACTGTTGAGCTTGAATGCCTTACGTCTTCTTCTATATACTAATTAGTATATTTTGTGTTTTCAGGTTCTGGTAATTGATGGACGAGGCCTTCTTTTTGGTCGCCTTGTCACTAAGGTCCTGTCCCCAAGGCCCATCCACCAATTATCTGATCTTTTTGCTACATGTAACAACAATTATTGTCAATAAGCATATCAAATATTTTGTATTCAGTGAGAGACAATAAAAAACTATATTTGAACAGTTTATTAAAATAACTGTAATTACATATACTATATACAGTTATACCGCTTGGTGTTTTTGCTGTCTGTTGTGAAGCTCAATGCTGTTCCATTACAATTGCTGGATTGCATGGATAAAGGCAGATTTACTGTTACAACTTCTAGTGGATAAACTTTGGGGTGAGTAACTGATAGAAATTCTCTGTTATGTTCAATAAAATAGGATCATATGGGCTTCAGAATCATAATACAAAACAGGGAACATCACCTTTAAAAAACAAAACAAAAAACAACAACTGGGTGATTAGCTGACTTCAAATCAGATCTTATTTGTCACACACATTCACACAGGGTACGACATGTAGTGAAATGCTTGTTACCACTGTCGACATGTAAACAGAAATAGAATATAAAAAATGAAAGTATAAAAAATTTAATACAAATGATGTATACAGATAGTTTCTCTGAAAGTTCATGATTAAGAAAATAATCAACACAAGAAAGAGATTGTGGGCCTTCAACAATGGGAGCCAGTCTCAACAGTTACAAAAAACGAATGATACTAGTGAACATTGTTATTAGGTATATTATAAATGGTCTTTGCCAGAATTTACATGTAAATGTATGAAAGGTTGGACCGGGTTGGACCCCCTTTTGCCTTCAGAACTGCATTAATCCTTCGTGGCATAGATTCAACAAGGTACTGAAAACATTCCTCAGAGGTTTAATGGTCCATATTCACATGATAGCCTCACGCAGTTGCTGCAGATTTGTTGGCTGCACATCCATGATGCAAATCTCCCGTTCCACCACATCCCAAAGGTGCTCTATTGGATTGAGATCTGGTGACTGTGGAGGCCATTTGAGTACAGTGAACTCATTGTCATGTTCAAGAAACCAGTCTAAGATGATTCGCGCTTTAAGACATGGCGCGTTATCCTGCTGGAAGTAGCCATAAGAAGATGGTCATAAATGGATGGACATGGTCAGCAACAATACTGCTTTGCCGTTGACATGATACTCAATTGGTACTAATGGGCCCAAAGTGTGCCAAGAAAATATCCCTCCACCATTACACCACCACCACCAGCCTGAACCGTTGATACAAGGCAGGATGGATCCATGCTTTCATGTTGTTGATGCCAAATTCTGACCCTACCATCCGAATGTCGCAACAGAAACTCATCAGACCAGGCAACGTTTTTCCAATCTTCTATTGTCCAATTTTGGTGAGCCTGTGCGAATTGTAGCCTCAGTTTCCTGTTCTTAGCTGTCAGGAGTGTCACCCGGTGTGGTCTTCTGCTGCTGTAGCCCATCCGCCTCAAGGTTCGACGTGTTGTGCGTTTAGAGATGCTCTTCTGCATACCTCGGTTGTAACGAGTGGTTATTTGAGTTACTGTTACTGTTCTGGCTATTCTACTCTGACCTCTGGCATCCACAAGGCATTTGCGCCCGCAGAACTGCCGCTCACTGGATATTTTCTCTTTTTCGGACCATTCTCTGTAAACCCTAGAGATGGTTGTGCGTGAAAATCCCAGTAGATCAGCAATTGCAATATTTAGACCAGCCCGTCTGGCACCAACAACCATGCCACGTTCAAAGTCACTTAAATCACCTTTCTTCCCCATTCTGCACTCGGTTTGAACTGCAGCAGATCGTCTTGACCATGTCTACATGCCTAAATGCAATGAGTTGCTGCCATGTGATTGGCTGATTAGAAATTTGCATTAACGAGCAGTTGGACAGGTGTACCTAATTAAGTGAGTATATATATATTTATATACTTGAGAGCTAGCAAGCTTTCATCTGAAGTTTATTTTTTATACGGGGAGTTTTCTAGAATAGTATTTCGTGGGTTGTATTGTTTTTGTATGCGGTGTGTGGTTTGCGTGCAGGTGCCATCCTAAGACTCCAGTCCACGCCTTCCCTGCACTTCAGTTAATGAAAGCCGTGCACACCTCGTGTAGATGACATCAGCAGGATATAACCTATAAAGTCAGAAGCAGGAATCAGGATCTCGCTTAGCCGATGCTCGCTTTGCTAATTTTGGTGATTCTTTGGCCGTGTCTTGTGATAACCTGTGATTGACCTACGCATATGTACATTACAGCACAGTAATTTGTCGCATTCTTCTTCTCCTTTTTTTGGTTGCTCCCATTTGAGGTTGCCACAGAGGTTCATATCTCATCACTCTGTCCACATCTGCCTCTTTCAAACCAACCACCTGCATGTCTTCCCTCACCACATCCATAAACCTCCTCCTTGGCCTTCCTCTTTTCCTCCTTCCTCAGCATGAACAAAAATCTCAATCATGCCTTTCTCAGCTGTCCATCCTCGTTACTCCCAATAAAAATCGCAGCATCTTCAACTCTGCCACTTTTTGCTCCGCCTCCTGTCTTTGTGTTAATGTGATTGAAATTCGTTCTTCGCATATCCCAGTATATTAATAAACTGGGGTTGGAGATCAGGGTTCAAATATGATACAGTGCCCCTGGAGCAGGGAGGGTTTCCAATCAGTGACCCAGAATCTTAACCACGGAGCTACCGCACTACAGCACAGCAAATGAAATAGTTGTAGAAATGCACCAGGATGTTCTTGCATAAAAGGTTTTATTTGAAAGACATTAACCAATAGATAGGTATTAAAATGGAAGTGTATATAAAATAAAATGAAGATAATTAGCCAAAGCGAATGATTTGAACAATATTTTTTATGAAATCGAGTATATGTTGACTATCTTTTTGACAAGCACAAGCTTTAATGATATAAAAAAAATTTTTTTTAACAAATAAATAAATAAATCCCACTGTGCTTAATTTCGATCGAAAGAACTCGCTTCCGGTTTTATTGGCATGCGTCACTTCCTTTTTCCCCATAACCACGCCTACGCCCCTGCCTTATACCGTGGGTCAACCCGTGCGTCTTTCTTTTCCACATCATGGCGGACCGGTTCCATAAGGTGCGTGTCTCAGCGCTGTGAAAAGTGGCAAAAATTTGTGTTGTTGCGCTTTTCCAAAGAAGTGCGACTTAGAAAATTAGACGCACGTAGAAGTGTTTAATGGCTGGAAATTCGAATTTTGGTTAAAAAAATGGATTTTTACATTCAAATATTAACATGGCGTTTCCACTGTGTCCGTCATTAGCACCATGCTAACCGTACTGGATTATTTGCTAGTTTCCCTCGTGCATGGAAAAAAACCTTTAAGATGGCCGTCGTTGTGATTTGCTCTTGACTCGGAGCTGCTTTTGTGGTTAGTAGATGAGTTAAAATGTGTGTTTAATGGCGTTTGTAATGTTCAATTGGATGCTGAATGAATAGTTTGGTAGAAACGTGGAAGTGGCGCTGGTGCGTTAGCATGAGCAGGCCGCCATCCATGCGGTTGAACGCTGAATCTCTGCTCGTTCAAAATCGTTCATTACTCTGTTTAGGCCAGTTTTCATAACATTCCTGATTTATTTTATCTAAACATTACCTAGCTATTAAACACTGAAGCGTATTATCACAAAATTTAAGATCTTGAAAGTGAGCATCTTGAACCTCCTCAACACCATGCTTGGAGAGCACTTATATTCATGTCATTACCTGCTGGTTCCACACGTGAAGTTAATATCAAGGTCTTAGACTGTATGTACATTGAAATACCTCAAACATTATTGGCACGGAAGTGCTCATCTTAAATTCATTATGTATTTTCTCAATCTGTGTTTTTGTCTTCTCAGGTTCTGGTAATTGATGGCCGAGGCCATCTGCTCGGTCGCCTTGCCGCTATTGTGGCCAAGCAAGTGCTGCTTGGTGAGTATTGAGTTTTCAGGGTGATGTGTACTTTTTTCCCCCTTTATTTTTGACCGTCAGTGATGATTTATTTACCTACATTGCTTGAGTTTAACGACCATGAGAAAACCTCACATGCACTACCATCTGAGACGGTCTATAAGCAAAAATGTTGCTTCTAGTATTTGCGTTACTGCTTTTTTAAAAACTAAACTTTGCTCATTCACCAACCAGAGTCACCTTACAGTAGTTTTTGCTGTTTAGTTATTTGCACTGTATTTGTAATTAGTTTTCACATTAACCAAATATCATCTATAATTTCCATCATTTTTATTTTGTATTTTCACCACTGGGGTTATAATCTTTTCTCCCTGCATTCATGTTGCTTTGCCTTGTATTTGAGTGTTCACACACTGGGGCTCAAGATCAAGATTTTGTCACAGCAGTCATGGAAACACTTGTGAAACAATTAATTACAACAATCCAAATGGGTTAGATTTTATAGTTGTAAGGCATGTGAAATACCCTTCATTTTTTTCCACAATTTTACACTTGATCTAAATATTTTTTTTTTTTCCCTTGTTATACTGTTACAGGCCACAAAGTCGTCATTGTGAGATGTGAGGGCATCAACATCTCCGGCAACTTCTACCGTAACAAGTGTAAGTGGAGTTGGATTTGTTTTGTTTTTTTTCCATCTTAAAATAATGAAAGACTCCTGGGTAGACTGCAATGTATTGTAGATATTGAAAAGAAATTAGTTGTTAGCAGTTAGTCAGCAGTGCAAAAAATGCAATATATAGCTATATATTGCTCCTGTAATGTAAATGTTTTTCACATTCAGATTGAGACTAGCATATGATTATCCTGGTAATCATGTGACTATGTATCTCATATTGCAGTCCTAAACTCTTGATGTCTTGTGTACAGTGAAGTACTTGGCTTTCCTGCGTAAGAGGATGAACACGAACCCCTCTCGTGGACCTTACCACTTCAGAGCTCCCAGCAGGATCTTCTGGAGGACAGTCAGAGGTGAGCCTTCATGCATGCATTCATTTTATTTATTTGATGAACAATGATGAACACTTTTATCCCGAATCTGAGTCTTTTGATGAGACAAACTACGGATCTGACTACTGAGTTCGAACAGGCACCAAATACTAACCGTTTAGTTTGTTTATGGAGATTTTTTAACAAAAGCTCTAACCATGCAGGTATGCTGCCCCACAAAACCAAGCGTGGTCAAGCAGCCCTTGAGAGGCTAAAGGTGTTTGATGGCATTCCCCCTCCTTATGACAAGGTAACACTGCATTTCACTTCAAATTCGCTGTTAATGCAGGCATGTCTGTGATGCTAATTTCTTTACCTACATTGTTCGAGGTTCCGCTGAGAATATTCTATATAACTGAGACATGTTGGGCATTTGTTGTAGATCTTATTGGGAGCGACTTTTCTTTTTTTTTTTTAAATTTAATCTCATTTTTCCACAGAGGAAGCGTGTGGTGGTGCCAGCAGCGTTGAAAATTGTGCGCCTGAAGCCAACACGCAAGGTATGATCAGTCATCAAATGGGCATTTTGTAAGATAAAAATTTGGATGTCAAATGGAATCCTGGATTTAAAAAGAAATTGCTTATTCCAAATGGATATTTCAGACTTTACACTGGGGAAATGAGTTCCCTCCTATGCAAAATAGGTGATTTCAAAGCAGTTAGAATATTTAGGTGATTCCTTTGCACCATGATCCTTTACTTTGAAGTAGTTCTCACACAATTGGAAACAAAGGTTTACATTTGTTTGGAAGTATGCACCTGGTTCTGTATAGATATTTAAATATTTGGTCTGTGCCCATGTTGCATGTAGCTGGCACAGTTAAGTGAGAGCTGCAAGTGTGCTGGTTTTCAATCGATTTATACCTGCCTGCAAAAAAACAATAAACCAAATGAAACAATTGCTTGTCAGTGATGTTTTATTCCACAGCAGTATTCGAGTTTCAAGACCATGAGAATACTTCACATGCACTACCATCTGAGACGAGCAACAATGCTAAACTTAAACATCAATACAATTGTATTTCTTTCTCCTGATGTGTTTTTTTCTGTGCTTCAGTTTGCTATGCTGGGTCGCCTGGCTCACGAGGTGGGCTGGAAGTACCAGGCCATCACAGCTACACTCGAGGAGCGCCGTAAAGAAAAGGCTAGGATCTTCTACAACAAGAAGAAAGTGCAGATCAAGCTGAGCAAACAGGCAGCGAAGAATATTGAGAGCAAGATTGCAAAATACACCGACGTATTGAAACAGTATGGTGTCCTGGTCTGAACTGTTCTACCTGGCTAATCTAATAAATGTTTATACAGACTACAGAGTGTTGGGTTTCCTTTTGAGTGGTTTATTTTTTTTTATAAATTGTAGTGCAGTAATGTCGTTCATTGTAGTGTGGTAATGTAACCAGCTCTGCAGTTTTCTTATTTCACCACCTGAGTGCAGTGTAGTCCTGACTTTCTTACTGCTGCACGCCTGTTCTATTTGACGTGGACGATGGTAACGTATGTTTGGAACTTGCTAAGTGCTTTACAGGAGTAATATCTACGAATCATTTGTGTATAGAGAAAGTAATGCAATACAAACCTAATAATTTTGTAACATTTAGTGATATGAGCATCAGTATAGTTCGGTTGGTCATTAAAACCAATTAAGACTCATCTCGCTTAAATATTTGGAGTTTTTGTACACTAGTGGATGTTGCTAATCATTTGCTTATTTGATGATAAAAAAGAAAAAACATCAGATGTGTGGTTAGCTGTTGAATAGAATTAAAGTGTATAAAAATTGTATTCTGTGTAGGGCCACTAAAGCAATAGTGTTCATGAAAGCAAATGTTCTATGAAGTCAGCGTTGGTTGGTCCTGCAGAAATCCATTCGAAAGTGTTTAAGAATATATTAATGACACCATTTAGTTAAATCATTTAAAAGGTTAATCTCTTGTTCATGCACAATAGAAAGTGCCTGTTTTGTTATTGATGTTCTTAAAAACCCAGTGAGTAAGTTTGCACACCTGGAACCTTCTCATGAAATTTGTTGACATTTTCAAAAAGTTTAAGTTTCTACACGCTGACTTTTCCAGCCATATGTGGTTCTTCCCCAAACTGTTACCATAAAACTGGGAGCATACAATTGTTTAGGATGCCTTTGGATGTGGTAATATTACATTTTCCTAACATTTGAACTACACGACCCAAACCTGTTTCAACATGACAATGCCCCTGTGCGCAAAGCCAGCTTCATGAAGATCTTGTTTTAATACTATACACTGTTATTTATTGTGGTTCTCACTCTACAGTGTTTGTATTGTTTAAAGATTTATAATCACACCCTTGATATCACCCAAATGAGAATGGGTTCCCCTTCGAGTCTGGTTCCTCTCAAGGTTTCTTCCTCAATCATCTAGATAGTTTTTCCTTGCCACAGTCGCCCCAGGCTGCTCATCAGGAATTAACACAAGTTCTGTAAAGCTGCTTTGAGAAAATGTTCATTGTGAAATGCGCTATAGAAATAAACTTGAACTTTGAAGGTCTTAAGTGGTCTACTATAGAGCTCTGACACCTATTAGAAGCATGTGAACGCTAACTGCACCCCAGGCCTCCTCACCTACAGCAGTACCTGACCGTACACCTTTGTGACTGAATGAGCACAAATCTCCATAAGCACACTCCAAAACTATAGTGAAACATCTTTCTAGAAGATTGGGGTTTATTATAACAGCAAGTGGGCTTAAGGGTAATGGTAATAAGTCCATTTAGTGTAGCGTGTAACTCAGTTTCTCCTCTAGAGCATTTACTTTAGTTCAGAAAGTATTGGTGTAGAAATGACTACTAAATTTTGCTGAATAGTCAAGTGCAAGTGCTAGAATAAGCAGCTCGAATAAAGAGAAAAAAGCATTTCGAAACCTGCCTTTTTTTCTACATTGTCATCACCTCAAAGGGCTTACACTGTATTATCTATGCAGGTTATATAAGATCTGCAACTCTATTGTTTTTAGACATTGCTGAGTCATCAAATGTCCTGTGTGTTTTGGGTACACTCTTATTGTGCTAATGTAAATAAATGAGAGTGTTTTAGAAGATTTCTAAGCACCAGAAATGAAAAGTGTAAGAAGAAACAGTTACAGATACAAGAGCCCATAATAATTAGTAAGATGCTTTTTCTGTTAAATTTTTTAATATAAAAATCAAAGTTTGAAATATCCAATAAATTTCGTTCCACTTCATGATTGTGTCCCACTTGTTGTTGATTCTTCACAAAAAATTACAGTTTTATATCTTTATGTTTAACGCCTGAAATTTGGCAAAAGGTCGCAAAGTTCAAGGGGGCCGAATACTTTCGCAAGGCACTGTGTGTATATATATATATATATATATATATATATATATATATATATATATATATATATATATATATATTTTAAAAGAATATAAAGCAGTAATACAAGGATAAAATTCTGCTTAAATGTTGAGTAATGGTGCTTGAAGATTAAAAAAATCAATAACAAAGAAAAAAAAAAAGATCAATACAGCATCCGTGCTATCCCTTGGCAGAAAGAAAACTTTGGTGGAGGCACCAAAAATACTTCCTATTAAAATACATTAAATAGAAAGTCCTCAGTCCTCAGTGACATGAAAAAAAGAGAGAAATTCGTGTCTATAAACACGACGAATCAATAGATTACTATTGATACGATTTTTATCACGAAATGCCATAAGACTGAGCTGTTATTTCACTGGTTTGGACACTAATCCTCCAGTGTGGCTTTAGTAAAAGATTTCTGCTACGCTCATGAATTATGAATGTATACTGCATGTACAAGCCGTAACATTAAAACCACAGACAGGTGAAGTGGATAACAATGATTACCATGTTGGTGGAAGGATACATGGGGAGTGAAGGCTGGTCTGATCCCACAGAGCTGTTGCACAAATTGCTGAAAAAATTTTCAGATTTGAGTCTTCTTGAGTAACAATACCAATTCCTTACTTAAATATGAGCAGTTGTGGGTTGAGGTCCTTTCTCATAGGCCAAACAGTGGCATCTTGGTAATGCTGGAATCTTAACTCACAACCATTTGAGCGGAAATCCAACATCTTCACCACTAAGGTAACACTTCCACAGTTTTCTATCGTTGTAGACACACGCTCAGCAAGACTGTAGGGTTATATATATATATATATATATATATATATATATATATATATATATATATATATATATATATATATATATATATATATATATATATCACACATTATACTATGTTTGATTTTTAATATTTTTTTTGTCTTTTATATTTTTCTGCCAAAGTGAAGTTACTGTTACTACCCGAGTATTAGAGATTATTTTCCCAATAACAGCTGGTCCTGAAATGTCTTACTCGCCCTAATACCACAAATATTTGCCAACTAACAGTATTTTATTAATTAACATAGACACAATGACAATTGTCAGCTTTTATCTATTGATATGTTTGATGTAGTGAATCATCCATGAGGTAATTTCTGTTATTTTAGCAGCTACATACTGTGTAAAGAGTCATTTTACTTTCTTTGGAAGCTAATAAACCAAAGCAATGCAGTTTGTCATGTTTCTGCTTTGTCTTGAAAAAACAGGGAAACATTGATGCAACATTTTTATCCAGAAATGTTTTGAAAGTCTCGAAATCAACGCTTTCTCATTTTTTCTTGTTAAGCAACAGCACATATTTTATCTTTGTATTATTTGAATGGAGGTGTCCGTCAAATGCTATAAATGTAAATGTAATAACATTATATCAATACAATCATTATTTGAACATGTTATTTCAATTATAGGCAAAATTACTGACTAGTCAGAGTTGAGAACTCGATAGCGCTGAGGTAAAAGTAACATCAGAATTTTTCAACGCATTCCTTGAGTTTTGAGTCTTGGTGCGTGGACCTTGAGAAATTTCACCACCTTAAATAGGAAACAATTTTCAATTTTGTGCTTCGTTACTTGAGTTATTTGTTTGGCACAATAGTCTGATATTTGAACATCTGAGAAGTTCTTTCAAGGCATGGGATAGAAAAATGAATAAAATACGTTCATTATGCTGAATATAATGGAAAATTTGCCAACATGCTTCCTTATTTCAGCAGGACTTCAGTTTGATGCTGTCAGATTGTTGTCGACTTAGTGAGATGACATATTTTACTCAGTTGTAGTTTTTCAGAGGGAAAAATGCTTTATAAATACAAAAAAACACAGAGGTTTACAAGTGAAATTATAGGCTCTGTGTGAGTGTGTGCTGTGGGGGTAAGGTAGGGTGTTTCGTTCAAATCACTTTTAACCAGTTTGATAGTCTATCCTGCCAGATCTGCTCTAAATTACATCCTGTGCTGGTTTCTTGTCAGTCAAAGTACAAGTAACAGCTCGTATTGCGGAATTGTTGAATAGAAAATAATCCACGCTGTGTGTCAGAGCAGAGGAAAGTAATAAGCAAGTGTGAAGCGGGTCGGAATTGTTATTAGCCCCCAGTTTCCTGTAAATATTGGCTAAATCGAACTGACACTTGCGACAGATTCTTTTATCCAAACTGACAACAAGGGAAGGAGAGTACAATCTGAACATATGCTCAAATAGTTTAGGAGTAAAGGGCAATACTAATGGAAGAATTCCGATTTTTTTTCCACTTAACAAAGATTATGTTGTAAATTTCTTACAGAAATACTTCTCATATTCATCCACTGTGGATAAAATGTAAAAATTCTTGGTAAAATGTGTGTAATCCTTCCTTTCATGTTGTGAAAAAATAATTAAAAATAAATTTTATCTAAATACTCTTAGAGTACTTAGTTTAATGGCAGTTGTTACAGTGCATCCAGAAAGAATTCACAGCACTTTACTTTTTCCACATTTTCTCATGTTACCATTTTGTCATGTTTGTCATGTTTTTTTTTGGAATATTGTAACCAAAATTGATTACAATATTCCAAAAAAATATTACTATTGAATACTCTATTGATGAATCATTTGACGACTCAATACTTGGCATCAACTTGAAGTAATTTAATGATATGTAAATGAATTGTGGTTTACCATGAGAGAAAAATTGTTGAACGTTGTCGTAAAGACTATTCTGGAACCCTCTGAGATGATAACGCATACTTCTTCTGGAAGAATTTGTTTTGTTTTAATTTGTGCTGAAATACAGACTTAGTAATTTACAAATGCTTCATTAAATACTTTTCATACACATTCATATATGATTCAAGTCAACTCGAGTATGCTTTTATTGTCATCCCAACTATATACAGTCCAGTACACAGTGAAAGGAATGCCCCTCACAAAAATGGCAGACTATTACCAGTGAACGCAATACATACTCCAATCAGCCATAACATTATGACCATCTGCCTAATATTGTGTTGGTCCCCCCTTTTGTACCAAAACAGAGACCTGTTGAGCATTAACAGCATTAATTTCTTCAGCAATTTGAGCTTCAGAAGCTCGTCTGTTGATTCAGACCGCACAGGCTAGCCTTCACTCCCCACCTGCATTGATGAGCCTTGCCTTCCATGACCCTTTTGCCAGTCACCACTATTCCTTCCTTAGACCACTTTTGATAGATACTGACCCAACAAGAGCTGCAGTTTTGGAGATGCTCCGACCCAGTTGTCTAGCCTTCACTATTTGGTCCTTTTCAAACTTGCTCAAATCCTTACGCTTGCCCATTTTTCCTGCTTCTAACAGATAAACAATGAGGACAAAATGTTCACTTGCTGCCTAATAAATCTCACCCATGAACAGGTGCCATGATGAAGAGATAATCCGTGTTTTTCACTTCACCTGTCAGTGCTCATAAATGTATGCCTGATTGCTGTATATGTACATATATTTATATTGTGATTATTTACAAACTAGCAGATTATAATCTACACAAAGAACAAAAGAGCAAAATTGAAATTTGGAAATTGAGGCCAGCACACAAGTACAAAACAGCAGAACACAATTTACAAAACAAAATTAAGCATTGGCAACGTGAGTTACTGAGCCTGGCTTCTGACTCAGCTTTATATGGTCCCATTGTACGGCTTTATATGGTCCCATTTCATCCAGAGGAGAAAGGCTTGGTATTAATAGCCAGGATTGCAGGAAGGTTCAGACTGGACTTGGAATGTCTTGCACAGACTAGACATACTAACACAAAGCTTATACAAAATAGCCTACGAGGGGCAGTTTTGAAGTCAAATTCAGAACCAAGAATCGTTTGAGCTTTCACTTAATAAAGTAATAAAAAGTCATTTGTTGCATCATCTATGAACTGTTCATAACTTTTTTTTTATATTTTACAATTACAGTGCACCAGAGCTCACGGAATATTATTTATTGAGTGAGGCTTAAGTACTGAAAATATATATTCTGTATTAATGATAAATTATACCTCATCTTTTTGTAATGTTGTCCACTTGTTTACACATTATGAGCTTTTTAAAGCTGCCAAGTGCAGCTTGTCCAATATATACACAGGACAATTCAGTTAAAACCAATTCCCTGGGTGTTTTTTTCACACTTTCCACACATCCTACACATCCTAAACAGTTTATGATTTCCAGTGGCAGCTTTTTAGAAGGTTATATGTTGAAAGTTTAAATGTATATTGGAATGATTAAAACGAAGGACTCAGAAGCAAATTTAATCAATAAGAAACTGCCTTTATATGTTATGTATTCAAAAATACAAATATATACAGTACATTCTTTTATATATATTCTTTATACATCCCAGGTTGTCATGCCAGGAAGTTGGGGTCAAAGCATAGAGTGGACAGTGGCAGCTTGGCCGTATGGGAGCTTAAACAGCTAATTTTTTTATCAATAACGCAGAGCCAATTAGCAACAACATTAAAACTATGGACAGATGAAGTGACTTACATTAAGTATCTTGCTACAGTGGCATCAGTTCAAGTGTTAAATATATGGAGGAGAGCAAGTATTGAAGTGAAAAAAAAAACGTTCCTTTATGTTAACAGTATTTTGCAATCTCAGTGGACTCTTTCAGGATGCTAATGCTCCCTGAACATCCACACTACTAAAATTGGTCAGGTATGGTTTGATGAACATGATAAAGAATTCAAGGAATCCAAACAGTGTCTGTGGGGACATCCCGTGGAGGCCTCACAATTTACAGGATTAAAAGGATCTGCTGCTAATGTCTGTTCCAGATACCACAGCACACCTGGGGAGTTGTTGATGAATCCAGGTTTGGACAAGTCAGGGCTGTTTTGGTAGATATCCTACAAAATATTCGGTAGGTGGTTTTGGTGTTATGGCTGATCAGTGTATACAGGGGCGGATTTACCGGGGTGGCATGTGGTGGCAACTGCCACACTAAGAAAAAGCATTGCCACTCCATCTGCCACCCCAGCACTGGTATCCCAATGTATAAAATATAAATGTAATCAGATTTCTCAACCAATTTACAGCGGTGGCGCTTAAATGTGATAATAAAAAAAAACAACATATACTCCTAAATAATGTCAAGAATTTTGTCTTTCTACTACAACGTAGTCCGAACTAACGACTTTTATAAACTGCTTCGAAAAAAGCTGAGAAATGGACCTGACCTTAAATTAGTTTAAAATTATTAGAATTTTTTTCAAATTTCAATAACACCTCTGCTGAGACCATAACTGAGACTCTCAAATGATTCTATGACGTGTATGTATTGTATGTGTTTCTCCTCTTTTTTGCAACACAACAGCCTTATATAAAATGTCACATGGTTCAGATGGTTCTGTCTACAAACACATCTCCTTTACCAATCAATGAAGTTTATCTTTATTCTTTATTTAACACACACACACACACACACACACACACACACACACACACACACACACACACACACACACACACACACAGTCTACTACTGATTCATCAGGACACAGACTAAGAATCCCACCAGAATACCAAAACTCTGAAGAGAGAGAAAATGGTTAAAAAGCAAGGTTTTTTTTATTCAAAAAGTGTTAATTTAATAACATTTGGAAGAGCCAGACACACACACCTCTTGGCGATTGACATGAATCTCAAATACATCAGTATTTAGCACCTACAAAAGCCGTGATAATAAGCTGTGGGAAAAACAGTTCAAGTAATGTGTTGTTAATTAATCTTAATAACTCATTATTTCTGATTTATTAAGTCATTACTTTGCTACACTTCACAATCTATCAACATAGCTAATTTACCAGAATATAGCCTAATGTAGGGGGGAGTGGTGGCTCCAGCGGTTAAGGCGCTGGGTTGCCGATCGGAAGGTCTGGGGTTCGAGCCCCGGTATCGCCAAGCTGCCACTCTTGGGCCCTTGAGCAAGGCCCTTAACCCTCTATGCTCCGGGGGTCCCTTACAAGGGAAATATCAAGGTCCGTGACGTCGGAGTGACGTGGGGCCGCCTTCCCGTGGGCTCACCACCTGCAGGAGGGACCGTAAGGGACGGTGCTGTGAGGATTGGGCAGCAGTCGAAGGCGGGGGTCTGCTTAGACTGCTGCCCCCGCGACCCGAATTACGGATAAGCGGGAGAAAATGAATGATGAATGAATGAATAGCCTAATGTAATGGAATTTCAGTAGCACTAATAACAAAATATGTGTAATATGTTATAATTGATGACGAGTTATAAAGTAAAAAAGTAAAGATATATTAGGTGAAACACACACACTATATATATATATATATATATATATATATATATATATGTATCATACAAATAAATCGTTTAAAAATCATATATTGTGATTTCTGGATTTTTTTTTTAGATTATGTCTCTCACAGTGGACATGCACCTACGATGACAATTTCAGACCCCTCCATGATTTCTAAGTGGGAGAACTTGCAAAATAGCAGGGTGTTCAAATACTTATTTTCCTCACTGTATTATATATATATATATATATATATATATATATATATATATATATATATATATATATATATATATATATATACATACACACAGTGAGGAAAAGAACCATTTACCTGTACTTCTCAACGATGTCCACACGTCTCTGCACTGCCATAATAGTGTCAGGCTGCAGACGCGGAAGCCGATATAGTCCGATCATTGTCCTTTTATTTCAACAACCGTACAACACAAAAACACTCATAAGCCGTTGAAAACAACAAACAAAGACATCCGCTCGATACGCGTTGTCCGCTGAGTTCGAATGTCCCAAGCATAATCCATAAAGCCTTCGGCAATGAGTAATCCAAGTCGGAAGTGAATTCGCATATACAGCCGGCGGTCGAGCAGCCACGCGATTGTCCAGCTTGACAATATAACGACCGACAGCCTGTGACTCAAGAACGTGAGTTTATGTAGTCTGATCTTTCATGAGCCACAGCTGTCGGTAATCTTGGGAAGCAGCGTGACTGCTATTGAGGGGGGCGTGGCAGGGTGGATCTCTGACAGCTACAGACGGGGGCGTGGCAGGGTGAATCCCTGACAGCTACAGAGGGGGGCGTGGCAGGGTGAATCCCTGACAGTACCCCCCCCTCCAGGGGCGACACCTGACGCCCCAAAACCCACCTATGCCAGGCGGGCCAGGGCACTCCAAGGAAGGCCTCCTTAGACGCCTGGGAGCAACGGAGGCCTGGTGAGCATCCTCTGCGGAGAGCCGGCATGGAACAACACCTTGCAGGAGGATCCGGAACGGAGCCACGCCCTCGGTGCTGACGGGAGGCTGAGTAAAGCCCCTGGCGGGGATTGAAGCCGGAGCGATCTCCATGGCGGGGAACCGGAACTGGACGCCAACCATGACAATGACCGGGGAGTGGAGGACGTCCCGGGCGGAGACCAGGAATGTCGTACCACCCTCTGAGGGACCTGGAGGACCTTCTGTGGAGCCCGGGGGCGAGACGTCGCCTTCTGTGGAGCCCGGGGGCGAGACGTCGCCTTCTGTGGAGCCCGGGGGCGAGACGTCGCCTTCTGTGGAGCCCGGGGGCAAAACGTCGCCTTCTGTGGAGCCCGGGGGCGAAACGTCGCCTTCTGTGGAGCCCGGAGACGAGCCGTCGCCTTCTGTGGAGCCCGGAGACGAGCTGTCGCCTTCTGCGGGCGCTGGAGACGAGCCGTCGCCTTCTGCGGGCGCTGGAGACGAGCCGTCGCCTTCTGCGGGACTGTGGGGTGAGCCGTCGCCTTCTGCGGGACTGTGGGGTGAGCCGTCGCCGTCGGTGGAACCGGGGGCAGCGGTTCAACTTCCCTTTCGCAGTCCTGGAGCCGGGATGAGTGCACAGGGAAACCCCTGGGCGTAGGGGCGCTCCTTGGGACCCTTAGGAGCAGATCGGAGCCTACTGAGCAGCCTGGAAATGAGGTGAAGCCTGCCTGGAGATCCACGAGCGGAGAAGGGCTCGCCTGGAGGTCCACGACATCAGTGGAGCTCTCTTTGGGACACTGAAGCGGAGACGAGCTCGTGGGGTCGCTCGGAGGCGGAGACGAGCTCTCGGGAGGAGCCTGGAGCGGAGACGAGCTCTCGGGAGGAGCCTGGAGCGGAGTCGTGCCCTCTTGAGGAGCCAGGAGCTGGGCGGAGCGCTCTGGAGGGACCTGGAGCTGGGCGGAGCTCTCTGGAGGGACCTGGAGCTGGGCGGAGCTCTCTGGAGGGACCTGGAGCTGGGCGGAGCTCTCTGGAGGGACCTGGAGCTGGGCGGAGCTCTCTTGGAGGTCCTGGGGCAGAGCCGAGCTTTCCGTGGGCGAGATGTCGCCTTGGAAGGGGCTCTGGGATGTGGCGTCGTCTGGAGAGGGACTCGGAGGAGTCACTTCGCCTTCTGTGACCGGAGGTGTCGGCGCGGCGCTCTCGTGACGACTCTGTGGCGGGAAAGCATGCTCCTGGAGACTCTGTGGCGGCGCAGCGCTCTCGTGAAGACTCTGTGGCGGCGCGGCGCTCTCGTGAAGACTCTGTGGCGGCGCGGCGCTCTCGTGAAGACTCTGTGGCGGCGCGGCGCTCTCGTGACGACTCTGTGGCGGCTCTGACGCGTTGTCCGCTGAGTTCGAATGTCCCAAGCATAATCCATAAAGCCTTCGGCAATGAGTAATCCAAGTCGGAAGTGAATTCGCATATACAGCCGGCGGTCGAGCAGCCACGCGATTGTCCAGCTTGACAATATAACGACCGACAGCCTGTGACTCAAGAACGTGAGTTTATGTAGTCTGATCTTTCATGAGCCACAGCTGTCGGTAATCTTGGGAAGCAGCGTGACTGCTTTCGAGGGGGGCGTGGCAGGGTGGATCTCTGACAGCTACAGACGGGGGCGTGGCAGGGTGAATCCCTGACAGCTACAGAGGGGGGCGTGGCAGGGTGAATCCCTGACAAATAGCCTTTATATTTATTCACTGTACATATGTTTACATATTTATCACATATCACATCTATCTATCTATCTATCTATCTATCTATCTATCTATCTATCTATCTATCTATCTGTCTGTCTGTCTGTCTGTCTGTCTGTCTGTCTGTCTGTCTGTCTGTCTATATGTCTGTCTGTCTGTCTGTCTGTCTGTCTGTCTGTCTATATTTGCCTTTTGGAAATAAATTAATTATTTAAAAAAGTTCAGACTGAGACCATTATTGTGTATAGCAAGAAAATAAATGTATGGATGGAATGAAACAAGCTACAACATAAAAAATATCATTTGAAGATTTCTGCATAAATTTGTTGAATAATCTAACCTTCTCTAAATAACATTTTAGAAAATACACATCAAACTCTTTTTGACAGTAATAAAAGAATGATTAAATGAGAAGAAATACCATACCCGACACCTTCTGGATGAAATGGAACGCTGACTGCACCCCAGAGCTCCTCACCTCACTTACATCAGCATCTGACTTCACTAACATGCTCGTGGCTGAATCAGCACAAACCTCCACAAGCACACTCCAAAATCTAGTGGAACATCTTCCCAGAGGAGTGGATGTTATTATAACAGCAATGTGAACTAAATGTGTTATACATACAAATCTCCAGGTCAGGGGTCTATTTAATGTGTATGTATATAAGAGACATCTTTTATTACGAGAAATTAATCAGAATGTTAAGTACAGATGTTTTGTGTGTGCTTCTTTTAACTTTGATGATACAAAAATGGATTCTTATGGTTATAATAAAGTTCCTAAGTGTCAAACTATAAGTTTGTGATATGAGCCACTAGACATTATCTGAAATGAACTCCTGTGATGTGAATTTTTGGGACTCATTACCCCGGGAAGTGTTTTCACTTAAACTAATCACAGAGAGTCTTTTTTTATAGTAGCTGCTCATATCTGCAATTCAAGCCATGTTCTTCTTCAAACATCATTCCTCAACTTCTTTTTTTTTTTGTGGAGCAGTGAACTGGAAAATACCCTTAGAAGAAAAGTGTATCTTGATTTCATCATATTGTCGACTTGTGTTGCCCCTGAGCACACACTATAGCTGGACTTTATCAGAACTGCAGAGAAGCTTGCGGTGTTTAAGAAACGAAAATTAATTTGACTTAAGGGGAAAAATAGCGTTTCTTTGTCTAAATGATTCTCTTTCATTTGGCCAGCAGCCTCCCGCTGAGTGTTTTATTCATAACCATTTAAAGCACAGCAGGGAAGCAGTCAGCGGCCACATGGCTTTACTGTGTATGGGTGTGTGTGCCACGTTTTTGTGAACCTTGAGCATGGAACAAACTTTGAATTGTCATTGCAGGCACGTGCATATACAAATACAAGCTTTTCATAATAAAAATGGATTATCCCAAATTATTAGCTTAGCAGAATTAAAGCTTTCAGAAGCTTTTTAGACAATCGCATTGTACACAATCTGCTCTTATATCTTTCTTGCTCATTGAAGAATCGAAGATTCCTTGAACTTGACATTAGGCTGAATTTGCTGGGGAAATCTTCTGCTTTTCTAGAGCTAATCATGCTTCTTAATGATGAACTGATCTTCAGTTAATCAGTAATATCTGGCTGCTAATTACTTGTTTATTGATTCTTTAAAAATCTTTAAAATGTATGCAGTAGGTTCCTCACTCAACGCTTATATTCTCTGACAGTTGTTCTTTTATCATGTGATTCCCATATACGCTATGCAATGCATTACACAAAAACAGAATGGAGTAGGTAATTTAATGAGTCCTCTGGATCGAGGCGTTTGTCCTTTTAACACATGACTCCCATAATTGCTATGCAGTGCATTATACAGGAAGCAGAATTGCATAGGTAATCTTACGAGTCGTCTGGTCCGAGTCGTTTGTCCTTTTATAACCTGACTCTCATAGACGCTACAGAATGCAATAAATTAGTTTTTTTTTTGTCCAAATCTTGACATCATTGTTACAATAATTATGGGAGCCATGTGACAAAAGAACTAACGATACAGACCAGAAGATATAAGAGGTGATCTACTCATTCTGTTTATCATAATTTGTCCTTAGTTTCTTCTTCTTCTTTAGGCTGCTCCCATTAGGGGTCGCCACAGCGGATCATCCATCTCCATACCACCCTGTCCTCTACATCTGCCTCTTTGACACCAATTACCTGCATGTCTTCCCTCACCACATCCATAAACCTCCTCCTTGGCCTTCCTCTTTTCCTCCTACCTGGTGGCTCCATCCTCAGCATTCTTCTACCAATATAATTCATGTCCCTCCTCTGCACATGTCCAAACCATCTCAATCTCGCCTCCCTCACCTTGTCACCAAAACATCCTACATGCGCTGTCCCTCTAATAAACTCATTTCTAATTTTGTTCATCCTCGTCACTCCCAACGAAAACCTTAACATCTTCAGCTCTGCTACCTCCAGCTCCACCTCCTGTCTTCTACTCAATGCCACTGTCTCTAATCCATACAACATCGCAGGTCTCACCACAGTCCTATAAACTTTCCCTTTCATTCTTGCAGATACTCTACTATCACAAATCACTCCTGTCACTCTTCTCCACCCACTCCACCCTGCCTGCACTCTTTTCTTCACTTCTCTAACACACTCTCCATTACTTTGGACTGTTGACCCCAGGTACCTGAACTCCTCCACCTTCTCCACCTCTTCTCCCCGTAACCGCACCACTCCACTGCCCTCCCTCTCATTCACACACATGTACTCTATCTTACTCCTACTGACTTTCATTCCCCTTCTCTCCAGCGCATATCTCCACCTCTCCAGGCTCTTCTCAACCTGCTCACTACTCTCACCACAAATGACAATATCATCCGCAAACATCATATTCCAGGGAGACTCCGGTCTGACCTTGTCTGTCAACCTGTCCATCACCACTGCAAACAGGAAAGGGCTCAGGGCCGATCCTTGATGTAGTCCAACCCTCACCCTAAACCAGTCTGTCGTTCCTACTGCACACTTCACTGCAGTCACACTGTCCTTATACATGTCCTGCACCACCCTCACACACTTCTCTGACACACCTGACTTCTTCATACAGTACCACAGCTCCTCTCTTGGCACCCTGTCGTACGCTTTCTCTAAATCCACAAATACACAATGCAATTCCTTCTGTCCTTCTCTACACTTCTCCATCAAAATCCTCAAAGCAAATAAGGCATCTGTGGTGCTCTTCCTCGGCATGAAACCATACTGTTGCTTACAGATGGTCACCTTTTCTCTCAGCCTGGCTTCCACTACTGTTTCCCATAACTTCATGGTGTGACTGATCAACTTTATTCCCCTGTAGTTACTGCAGGTCTGCACATCTCCCTTATGCTTGAAGATTGGTACCAGCACACTTCTTCTCCATTTCTCTGGCATCCTCCCACCTTCCAGAATCTTGTTAAACAATCTGGTTAAAAACTCCACTGCCATCTCTCCTAAACATCTCCATGCTTCTACAGGTATGTCATCTGGTCCAACCAACTTTCCACTCTTCATCCTCTTAATCGCTGCTCTCACTTCCTCCTTACTAATCCTATCTAAATCCTGCTTTACCAACTCCACATCATCCAACCTTCTCTCTCTCTGATTTTCCTAATTCATCAGCTGCTCAAAATACTCCCTCCACCTTCTCAACACACTCTCCTCACTAGTCAACACATTTCCCTCTCCATCCTTTATTGCTCTAACTTGCAGCACATCCTTCCCAGCTCAGTCCCTCTGCATGGCCAATCGGTATAAATCCTTTTCTCCTTCCTTAGTGTCCAACCTCTCATACAGCTCCTCATATGCCTTTTCCTTGGCATTCGCCACATCCCTCTTTAACTGCTGCCGCATCTCCTTGTACTCCTGCCTACTTTTCTCATTACTCTGTCGATCCCACTTCTGTTTTGCCAACCTCTTTCTCCCTATGCTCTCCTGCACTTCCTCATTCCACCACCACGTCTCCTTGTCTTCCTTTCTATTTCCAGATGTCACACCAAGGACTTTTCTAGCTGCCTCCCTCATCACTCCTGCAGTAGTTTCCCAATCACCCACCACCTCTTCACCACCACCGAGCCCATGTCTGACCTCTTCCCTGAACCTCACACTACACTCTTCCTCCTTCAGTTTCCACCATCTTATTCTTCTTTCAGTCCTCACTGTCCTTCTCTTCTTCTTCACCTTCAAAACCCTCCTACAGACCACCATCCGATGCTGTCTAGCTACACTGTCCCCTGCCAACAACTTACAGTCTCCAATCTCCTTCCAGTTGCATCTCCTGCATAGAACATAGTCCACCTGTGTGCACCTTCCTCCACTCTTATACGTCACCCTATGATCCTCCTTCTTCTTAAAATAAGTGTTCACCACTGCCATTTCCATCCTTTTACCACAATCTACCACTATCTGCCCTCCCACATTTCTCTCCTTAAGGCCATACCTACCCATCACCTACTCATCACCTCTGTTCCCTTTACCAACATGCCCATTAAAGTCTGCCCCAATCACCAATCGTTCTTTCCTAGGTACACCATCTACCACTTCATCTAATTCACTCCAGAATCTTTCCTTCTCCTCCATCTCACAGCCAACTTGCGGAGCATAGGCACTGATGACATTCATCATCATCCCTTCAACTTCCAACTTCATGTTAATTACCCTATCAGAAACTATCCTCACCTTTACTACACTCTTATTGTACTCTTCCTTCAGAATCACCCCTACACCATTTCTCTTTCCATCCACACCATGATTGAACAGTTTGAACCCACCTCTAATGTTCCTGGCCTTACTCCCTTTCCACTTAGTCTCCTGAACACACAACATACAGTGAGGAAAATTAGTATTTGAACACCCTGCTATTTTGCAAGTTCTCACACTTAGAAATCATGGAGGGGTCTGAAATTGTCATCGTAGGTGCATGTCCACTGCGAGAGACATAATCTAAAAAGAAAAATCCAGAAATCCCAATATGATTTCTGGTCTTTGAGGGTCAGAAATTTAGCTGATAGACAGGTGTTCAAATACTTATTTGCAGCTGTATCATACAAATAAATAGTTAAAAAATCATACATTGTGATTTCTGGATTTTTTTTTTAGATTATGTCTCTCACAGTGGACATGCACCTACGATTACAATTTCAGACCCCTCCATGATTTCTAAGTGGGAGAACTTGCAAAATAGTAGGGTGTTCAAATACTTATTTTCCTCACTGTATCTACCTTTCTCCTCTCCATCATATCAGCTATCTCTCTCCCTTTACCTGTCATAGTACCAACATTTAAAGTACCAACCTGAACCTCCACTCTCCTACACTGCTCCTTTTCCTGCCGTCTCTGTAGACGTCTTCCTCCTCTCCTACTTCTCCTTCGGCCAACAGTAGCCCAATTTCCACCGGTACCCTGTTGGCTAACAATACCTGTGGCGGTCGTTGTTAACCTGGGCCTTCGACCGATCCGGTATGAAATTCTCATTTGTGATCCGCATATTTGATTTGGCACATGTTTTACGCTGGATGCCCTTTCTAATGCAACCCTCCCCATTTACCCGGGCTTGGGACCGGCACTAAGAGTGCACTGGCTTGTGCATCCACAATGGCTGGGTTAAATTTGTATCATAATTTGTCCTTAGCTGCATTGCCATATTTTCATTATTGGAATTATAGTCACAGTTCTTGTATGTAGACGTGTTGGGTGATCTGCTTACTGAAAATCTAACATTTTATATTATTTCTGATCAAAGGAACGGAATGTATGAATGAAATGAATGAAAACTAAATGGCTCAAAAAAAGATTGGGCAATTTTGATGAATGAGTTTTAAACAACCAAGTCGCTAAAATGATCTGATCTTCCCATCGCTCATATACAGTATACCTATTGACATGGAGGGCTTATGTGGTACACTGAATTACATTGTGTGTGTGTATATATGACAGAACACTGTATTTATTGCCTATGATTTATTGCCTACAAAACAGTGCATGTCGGATGTTTTGGAGACAAGGTGAGGGAGGCGAAATTGAGATGGTTTGGACATGTGCAGAAGAGGGCTCCATCCTCAGACTGCTCAGAAAAGATGAAGACCAAGGAGGAGGTTTATGGATGTGGTGAGGGAAGACATGCCGGTAGTTGGTGTGACAGAGGCAGATGTAGAGGACAGGGGTGTGTGGAGATGGATGATTCGCTGTGGCGACCCCTAATGGGAAAAGCCAAAAGAAGAAGAAGAAGAAGAAGAAGAAGAGTTACATGTCAGTGTTTTTTCTGTGGGCTGAAACACAGATGTTAGCTGGATATGTTGGAAAACAGTCAACAAGAATTTACATTTTGCTTTATTCGACCAAAACTGAAATTTCTGATCTTCAACCTCAAAGCAAGTGACATTGTATAGGAAAATAAACCTTCCCTGTATGTAGATAACTACTCACACAAGGCTACATATATTTAAAAAAGGAGGTGGGGTTTATTTTCTTTAATAACTTTGCATACAAATATTTTGCTAGCGGTTGCTACTCTTGTCAGGCAACATGCATTTTTTTTCAAGAACAATCTACACATTGCAAACATATTAACCCTTTAAATAAATAAAGTGTAGTAAAAACACTCACTGCCCTGCATGAACATGAATGCAAAGTGCATCAATATTAAACAATGTACATAAGCATTCAGATAATTTTGCTTGTTAAATTCATAACACTGGCTTTACAGTTCACTGTTTTTAAGAGATTAAATATTAGGGGAGTAACAATACATCATACACATTGCAAATTTGTTTAATACAAAATTGTTTATTGGGAAAATGTGCAATATTGAAAGTATAATCATGTACTTTTGTGGAAAAACCTGTGTGGAAATGATCTCCACTGATAGATCTACAGCTCTGCATTGCAACATTAATTACCTACAAAAACTCCTAAAAACCGAGCCACTAGAACTTAAATTGATTGGTTCTTCAGAAATTAATGATGAGGAGAGAATGTTTCAGTCTGAAACAGCTGACATGTCATTTCCAGACACCATAAGCCCTCAGGGAACATCTTGGACATTTTTTTTCTTTTATGTAAAAAGTATGTTTTCCTCAGTTACATAAAATTTTATGATTTTATACATCAATAGACCATTAAAATGGCATTACATTTATACAATTTGTTGTAAGTGGATGGATTACTCCGACTAAGGACATCTAATGTCTTATTAAATACAGTGACATTTATAGGGTTCTGATGGTGGGGGTGCTGTTTTATGAGAGTAATGATGAGTAAATGATGATGTGATGGTGTGATGCGTTTGGATGCAAAGCACAAATCTCACCATACCAAAGTATATTTTTAAATGAATAACTTGGCGGGTATGCATGTATATTTCATCTGGGTTACAAAAATTTTGAATTGATTGCAAGGATTATGAAAGATGTTTATAATTACTGCAAGCACTGCTGGTTAGTGTCCTAGAAAGGAAGGCCTGACAGACACAAATGCAGGTTAGACAGTTTTAATGAAGAGCACAGCAAACAAAACAATCCAAATTATAAATCACCCTTTGAATCGGTAAACAAGCAATTGGTCACACAAACAACAAAGCACAATAGGGACAAAATGTGAGTTGAGAATGGGAGCCAAAATTCAGGTCAGGATAAGTCAAGTCAAAAATGCTTTTATTGTCATTTCAACCATACATAGCTGACGCAGTACACAGTGAAATGAGACAACGTTTCTCCCAAACTCTGGTGCTACATAAAACAATACAGAGCTACATAAGAGAAAACAGAGCTAAGGACTAAGTAATAAAGTGCATTGTGTGTATAATATGTTATACAATACAATGTGCAAAAAAGAACTGTAAACAAGTGTATTTGAAACAAATACAGTAGAAGAGCAAACAGAAAAATAAGGCTTAGGCCATGTCCACACTAACGTTTTTGTTTAAAACTGCGTATTTTTCTTGCCATTTTAAGTTTTTATTCAACGAAAATGTGGCTTTTTGAAAATGCAGATAAAAGTGGATATATTTTAAAACGAGGATTTTGTAAACAATTTTTTGTCCTGTGACGGCGCCGTTCCTTGACGTTTCAAAGAGCCGGAAAGTAAATAAACGGCAGGCTGAAATGATGCAGGTCAAAGGATTTTACGTTTCACTCGTGCATTAAAGGGTAAGCGTTTTCAGATGTTTCAGTGTGAATGAGCAACTTTTGGGAAACATTTAAAAATGATCGTATGGATGCGGAGTGTTTTTAGACGAAAACGCTATTTGCAAATATATCTGATATAGTGTAATGTAGCCTTAGTATTGACTGAATTACTAGAACTGAGCATATACTTCCCAATGATAAACTCTATAAACATCTTATTTATGTGGCGTTGTGTGGGTGTGAGTAATTGAGCATGTATGAGTTTAATCAATAGCTATAAGATTGGGAGTGCTGAAGAAGCTGTAGTACAAGGCAGCTACGTTTGTAGGCCGAGATGACTTTTTGGAAATGGAGTCTGAATTCTGAATTTACCTGACAGTTAGACAAAGCATGACTGTGAGGATTGTGAATGTGTAAATGGAATAATTGCGTTTAAATCATTAAAAAAATCATATTGGACTTTGGATACCAGGGTTTTGGGTTTGTGTCCTGACCATACCAGGCTGCACTCTTAGGCCCTTGAGCAAGGCTCTTAAAAATCCCCCCCAGCCTGGCTGCAAAAGAAGGAGGGTGGGCATTGGGCTGGCAACCCGACCGTGTAAACAAAAACCGCTACACAAATAGCAAGTAAGCCATCAGACAATGTGGCTTATGGTGTGAGAGGAATAATAAAATAGTGATTATGCAATAACTTGAATTCATTTGGTTTATATGCTTTAACAGTACACAAATTGGAAATTGCCATCTCTCTCTACGCACCCAAATCAAAATCTTAAGAGTCCATCAGTAGGAAGATGCTGCTGGATCTCAGGCCTTTTGCGCAAAAGCTAAGATAAGAAACAAAGGTTGAATGTGAATTCAGAAGCTATTCCGCAACTTTGGTCTCCTCAGGTCACATATCCTAAACACTGACAACTCTGAAGTGTGCACTGTTAATATTTACAATGATGAAACTTTATTCTGCTGTGAGTACCATTTTTTTATTTATAAATTTTTTCAATAGATAATTTTTTCATTTATTTTCTTTTCCTCCTACATTTTTCTGATTTGTGTCTCTAATATTTCTGTTGAGAATCATCCATCATTGAAATCATAGAGACAATCCAGAGGGTCACATATGGCCAAAAGTCAAAAACTGTGGGTGATGAGAAAAGACAAGTCTCTCACAAATCTCTATCCTGAGCATCAGCAGTCCCGAATCTGATGTTTCTTCAAACAGGATTACACAGGACTGTGAGAAATATGCTTGTGAAAAAGTTTCCGCATATTTGAACTCAAGCAGGAGAAGATCCAACAGCATGATGTCTTCTGATGCTGAAGATATTGTTGAACTATTGGCCAATGGTTTAGTCAATGCTGCTGAGGATAATGATGTTCACTTGTCCAATTGAGGCATCGAGCTACTCGAGAAAGCCTGGCTCAGGTCTGCAGGATGCTCAGAAGGAGGCGTTAAAATAGCTGGCTGATGCTGACAGCTGCATTGAGGATGTCATATGCCAGCTTGAAAAATTAAACTTGCATGAGAAAGATCAGGCAAAGTGTAACTTTTATGAAAAAACACACAGTCTGAAAGATATATAATATTTCAAATGGAGAGGCAACGTCTGAGAAAAACAGTTTCATCACAAGCAAGTTTCTTCGACAAAGTAGTTTGAAATATTTTATTGGGAAACTCAGTCCCAGACTTTTTAGATAAACCAATAAACAATGGCCAGTCTGC
Source organism: Silurus aristotelis (assembly GCF_946808225.1). Lineage (NCBI taxonomy): Eukaryota > Metazoa > Chordata > Actinopteri > Siluriformes > Siluridae > Silurus > Silurus aristotelis. The sequence goes on from NC_139579.1 coordinate 28,625,692, forward strand.
ATTTAAACATGCCAGTTTGAATTCCAGTAGATCAATGGATATGATATGGGACCAGTTTAATGAGCTGATCAAACTGATGAAAAAAAAGAGCAACCTCCAAAAAGTCCATGTACCATTTTAACCGTAGTGTGCAGTCATCTTCAAGAATTGCTTTCACAATAAACTTTAAAAGAGATTGAAGAGAAGGTGCACAGAAGAGATTATTAATAAAGACACTCATTTATACAGGATTGAACTCACAAACCCAGATTCATTCACATAAATTGACACACTGACATCAGACAAAGCGTTTACCTTAGCATATATTCTCAGAATATTAGGTCAATGCTGAAAATTCTATCCCCTGTCCTTACAAGCTGGTTTACACTATAAAGCCAAGCCCTGAGCATTCCTGGCAGGGTCTAATTAAAGTGCTTCATGCAGTACTCCTGGAGTCGTTTCATGCTCACGTGTGGAAAATGTAGCGGAAAAAAACACCAAGATCAGTCGGCCATCCATTACCAGACTTAGTAGGAAATCTTACCATCAGCAATCAGCAGAATCGTCACAAATACATTGGATTTGACATTATACTTGTCAGGTTGCAGTCAGCTGTGGAATTCAGTTTCCAGCTACCACCACAATATGGCCAACACAGACTGCAACTTACAGTTAATGCGCACACACACACACACACACACACACACACACACACACACACACACACACACACACACACACACACACACACACTTCAGCGCTCTGCATCTCCCAGTTACTGACTGAGCACAGGTGTGCTATTTACATACACACACACTGTACTGTATAAGAGTCTCCCGCTGACCATCTTGTTGTGAGGTAATGCTCTCATGCCTTGTTCCTGGACTTGTTGGGCTATTTGTATGATGTCATAGTTTTCCCATTACAGTTTTGTGTGCCCCTGGTTTTGTCTTTTGCTTTTGCCTATCTGCATTAGCCTGACCTTTCATTAGTTTGTGACCAGGGTTTTGCCTCATGATTTGGATTTTCTAGTTGTGAAATTAAATGCTGCCTTATCTGATAAAATGTGCAACTGCACATTTGCCTAGAGGTAACGAAACCAATGGGGAAAACTGCATGTAATGATGCCACCCCCTCCATGTTTGCACCTCTGCTTTATCATCATTTGCATCTGCTCCCATGAATTTTGTATTAGAGGAAAACCCACCCTTGTTCTTCTATGGCTTTAAAGAATGGATATTTTTCCTCTAAATGCTCTCTTTTCTCTCAGTTTTCTGCATGTTCTTTTGATTGTACAAAATGTTTAATGTTAAATATAACATCAATCACATGATTAACAGCTTCAATCTATTTATCAGCATTACGCCATTATGGCATTTCATTATTGCAGATGCCAGCTTCTGCTATTTGGTTTCATTTTTTTGAATGCTCATAAATCTTTTCTAGAAATTGAACAATGGCTGAACAGATTTTCTGACAGTCGTCTAGCTCCACTGTGGCAGCCCTTCACAAGAGTAAACCTTTAAAATAAAATTCAACTAAAATGTTTCCTAATCCACAGTCACCACCTTGACTTGAAATTCACTACATTCACTAGACTACACTACTTCACTAAATTTAATAAAACTTTCCATGCATTTTTCAAATGTAGGACATGCGTTTCTTTATGTGCAACCTGACGTGATTAAATTTTTCCTGATAGTTTTATTTTTCCGATTTTCTCACAAATAATGTTCTAATCCTGCATATGCTAATAATGATAACCCATCCTTCTCAGGAATTATAGAAAAAGTCTGACTAGGATCTGTCCAGCATCCCCTTACTACCCTGTACTAACTGCATCAGAGTTCAGTAAAGTCTCTAATCCTGTAGAAATGATTAAGAAACACTGACATCACTGAATACTCCTTATGATGTGCATGATGTTGCATGTCAAACCGAATGCTCATGAATAAAAATAATAATAATCTGCAACCAAGTCTATTGTGTGTCTCCTTTTTATAAGAATCTAGGTCAAAATTTAAAACCATTTTATAATTCTAGCATTTTATTGAACCGACCAGGCAAAACATTAGGACATTATAACATTATGAACACTGAATGTATAACACTGATTATCTCTTCATCAATGCACCTTTTAGTAATACGATATATTACGCTGAAGTGGACATTTTGTCCTCAGAGTTGATGTGTTAGAAGCAGGAAAAATGAGCAGGTGTAAGTATTTGGGCGAGTTTGACAACTGTGATGTCTAGACGACTGGGTCGGATCCTGTTCCCAGTCTACAGTGGTCAGTATCTGGGGACAGAATGCTGTCCCGTGTGGTCCGATCCAACAGACAAGCTACTGTAGCTTAAATTGCTGAAGAGGTTAATGCTAATGTGCGGGTCAAGACTATTTTGACACTAAGAGGGGGACCAGTGCGCACCGGACACAGTCGGTTTAGCTTCTCCTGGTCAGGGGCCTGAAAAGGAGGAGGATAGAATGGCACTGGAGGAGACAGCCAGAAGAAAGAATGGCCAGAATGGCCAGAAGACCCTGATGGTTGATATAAGAGACCACCGATGTGCTGTCCGTATGGCCTAGCACATGGCGGCCCCTTAGGTCTGGAAAAAAATGCTTCAAGCCAGAAGCACGGCTAGCATCTCCAGGCAGTTGATGTGTCAAGTGAGATGGAGCCCACTCCACCGACCTTCCCCGTAAGGGAAGAGTCCGCAATCAGCATTACGTCATTAAAAGGAGCTTCCAGTACGGGGCCCTGAGACAGGAACACAGTTCCTCTACAGGGAAAGAACATCAGCTGACGTTCAGCTGACGTAGATCTAGAATAGAACGCAACTCTGGTACACCTAGAGCCATGGCTATGTCCTGCTGCAGCTCTAGGGGCCTCCAAGGAGTCCTTCAGGCCCACTACAATACAGAGCAGAAACCGTGGAGGGTGCTCGCTGGAGCTGGCCATTCCCTGAAGCACTGAATGTGGCAAGGTCAATGGACCAGGTCCCTGGGGGATATGGGCTGGGAGGGAACTATATAAAAAGGTGCACAATGCCTCTTCTTGGCAAAATCCCCATAAAATTCGGTGTCAGGATTTCTTGGCCGAAGCCCTCCTATATTTTTTGTCTAGAGCCTTACGGCCTCCTGAGATGTGGCAAGGCCTTCAGGTCCGCTACTGTATCGGGCAGAAATGAGGAGGGCACTCGCTGGAGTTGGCCATGCCCTGAGGCACTGAATGTGACAGGGTTAACATGTCAGCTCCCTGAGGGTGCCGGGGCACCATATACTGAGGTGCACAACGCCATTTCCTGGCATAGGCCCTGCCCACCAAAACTGAGGTTGTAAAAAGGAGCTCGGTGGGCAGTACTGGGGCCTTGAGGGACGATGCCACACCTGGGGAGAGATGCCAGTGTCTCTTCAACCCAGGGCATTCAATTGCTTGCTTTTATTGCTTTCTATATTTTTTTCAGACATTTACCACTTACCAAAAACCTGTAAGGGGACAAACACAAACAGAGTGCTTCCTGAACAAACAGAAGCTAGCATCGGTTCCACCACATGTGCGTTTTATAGCTACCTGGTCGTGAAACCCCTCTGTGACTTCGCGCCTCTCCGTTGGACAGATTACACACGTGATTCAGAGCGTGGACAACGCGGAGCGTTTCCAAAGCGTTGTTGACGCAGCTCGAGTTCCTGAAAGGGAACCCAGCTCAGCAACCATGCTGTGAAACATCATGTGTTCGGTTAATGCACATGCCTTAAGGTGATTTATTCCTCTAATATTACATAAAATTGTCATCAGTTTAATATTTAACATATGTTTTGAAATTTTTTTTATCTCCACAAAACAAGAAATATAATCATAATAATCATTATATATTATTTTTTTTGTTAGATTTCGTATTTGTATTATCTGTAATAAGGCTGTTATAGGTAATGATGAGTTCCCATTAAATGAACTGTTACTAAAGGAATGATAACTGGATGTCTCCACTTGAACAGCCTAAAGATACATGAGGGTAATGTGTTGGTTCAATTAAGGAACCAAGAAGATGGATTTGGACTGTAATTAACAATTGCTACAGTGGTTTAGGACTAAAATTGTCAATAGTTTTGCATTTAAGTGTCTATCAGTGAACAGTTGATAACCTGAACAATGGCTTTTTCATTAGGAATAAATTTGTAGGAACAAATCTATTACTTTATATTATTAATCTTTTTCTTTCTAAAATATGCTTCGTGACAAAGTCCATTATACACATCAAACTGAATTTAATTCTGCCTGCCAGAATGTCAAGCATGCAATGAATCGCATAAGAGACAAAGGAAACGTGATGGATTTAGTGTGTGGACCTCATGATGTTACTAGTAGATTGAACAGAAATGAGGTCCATAAGTGAACATTCACCTCTTGCCCCTCTGCACACTTTAGAAAGGCCATTACAGACAGGGCTCTGTCCCTCAAGGGGATAATAGGCCTGGCAATACAGATGAGACAGCATGGTGAACAGAGAGGAAGAAGGGCTCGTGGAAAAAAATAGTTTACGGCCCCAGGCTGTAGCTCATTTCTCTCAGAGTTCCCGCAGGCAGTGAACCGGTGGACAATCCCATCAAGAGAACGGGACCCATTTTTAGAAAGGAGCGAGGTCTCGACTCCACTTCGTTGTCTGTTCCATGGATGAAATGTGACATTAACATGCTTGTCAGACCCTCTGGCACCGGCATGTATACAGATTGCGAGATTGTGCCAACAGAGAGATGGAGAATAAAAGTGAGAAAGAGAGAGAGAACAGTCATGCTTGGGCAGTCAGGTTCTACCAATAGACTACACTTCCCAACAGCTACCAAGTCATGTGTTTGTATTTGCACACGAATCACACTTTCTGTTAATTTCCACTTGTATGCAGGCCCACACAAGACAATTATTGATGTGAAGAAAGCTCTGTGGACAAATTAATCCAAATATGAAATTTTTTCTCTAACAGAAGAACTTATGTAGCAGACTGAAACACTCTGGGATAAACTGGATCTTAAGGTCCTAAAGATATATTTATATATAAGATATATATAGAAAGTAATGGATGCAGTGTAATTGTGCGGTTGTAGTGCAGTAGAGTGTAAACATTGCTGATACAAGAGCAGATGAGGTGAATTAAAGTGGCAGTGTAAACGTTATCAAAGTGGAAACAGTAAAAAAGCAGAATAATTAATGGCAGGATGATGGCAGTGCTTATAGTGGTAGTTACTATTCAAGTTCAGATATGGCTCAATGTTCATTCTAAGACTGATTCAGAGCAGTGCAGTGTCTCAGCACAGTACAGCATGCTCACTGCTGGTACAAATGACCTTCTGTAATGCTTCTTTTCTACAGCCAGGCTGAATCAGTCTTTTGCTGAAGGAACTCTGATGTGTTATCAATAGATCACAGGAAAGGGTGGATGGGTAGAGCTGCTGTTTATTGTCCAGAATGGCTGTGAGTTACTGACTGTCCTCTTTTCCACCACCACCACCACCTCAAAACTGTCTAGTGAGCAACCCAGGACCTGGGCAGCCTTCTTGATTAGTTTGTTAAGCTTTTATTGCATTTCCAGCTCTGATGCTTCCACTGCTGCAAAGAAGACTGCACCGGATACCTTAGACTGGTAGAAGTTTTCTAACATCTTGCTGAAAATATTAATTCTGGATGAACCGGATAATAATCATAATACCTGTCTGTGACGCTGCGCTCTGCTATACTGCATTTCTGTATATTGATGGTTTCTATAGCTGTGGCGTCGTTAGGATGGTATTAACAGGTGAATTGATTCAGGTAGGACACCACTGAAGACATAGGCATGAAATGCACCACCTACCACTGGAGTGGAAACAGGAAATAATTGCTGAGCTAACTAGGTCAAGCTTCTTCTTTTGTATAAAACATATAATATCTAGAGTACACTACGTACTATAGCAATCATGGCATTCAATGAGAAATCTTCCAAGCTATCTGTAGGAATAAGCTTTCTGCAACAAAACCCTGCACCGTATTGAACTTGCAGAAATAGTGTCAATGAAGCAAATACTGGAGCTTCCATGTAGGAGTTAAACATTTTCCAGAAGCAGCTGCAGCACGTCCTGGTATCCCATTGACACTTCAAGTCAGCAAGAGAAAAAGGAAAGTGAAACATACACGAAGGAAAGAGAAGAATGGAGGGGAAAAAACATTATTTAGAGGACTGGGTCTCAGGGAAAGGTCAAACTAGCTATAGTATCTAAGGCAGAACACAGAACATGCATTTGGCCAATCGATACTCGGCCCACGCAGACTTCTTCTTTCTCCCCCTCTCTCTATGTGTTCTCTATCCTTTCGCTTTTTTTTTTACCCTCCCCCTACCTGTATTTTCAGTCCACATTTTCGATCTCCCCCAAGGTGCTTCTGAAAAAGGTGCAAACACAGGTGATTTTAATCATCTGTAATTCAACTGTTATTATATCAGTTGCGTAACACAACTCTGAAATCTAGGAAGTTTTTATTTGTAACTGTTTGTCCTACTTTCACGATGCACTTTATTAGGAACATCTGTTTATTTATGCAGCTATCCAATCAGCTAGTCATGAAGCAGCAGCACAATGCATAGAATCCTGTAGAAAAAGTTAAAGAGCTTTAGTTAATCTAAAGGTTAATTCCCTCATATCAGATTATGAAGCACATAGTGGCCCGATGTCCAAATCTATGGTGTTTATGTAGCCATGTGCATTTGTCTTCACCGTTGTCTGTTCATTTGTCATTTCCCTTATGTGTCCTAATTCTTTAGGGCATGAATTTTCCTTTATGATTAGTTTGTGTATATACTGTACTTATACTCCTTTGTGTCAGTTTGTGTTTGGCAAAGTATTTCATATTCATATTTCTTACGGCTCTCGTTTCCTAGTTTTTGATTTCGTTATATTTTCTTGTTTATTATCCTTGCCTCATCCAGTTTACGTTGTTGGTTGATCGCCTGACCCCAAACCTTAATTACATTCTTGATTTTATTTTAGTTTTGGACGTGTCTGCCTTTTTTATGAATAAATTGCCCTTTTATCTGCATTTGCATCCTCCGCCTTGTAATACAAAACCACTTACTTTGCCTACATAATGCGGATGCAGAAGGTAATAATGCTGAGACTTTCATGTCAGCCTTAGACTTGGTGAACTTACCACCGTTATTAACACATAAATACGTATTTTTTTTGCTGGCACTGTGAACTCTTAAAATTAGCTTGAGAGCCAAATTTATTTCAAGAGCCTGTGGAACCCCAAGCCAGCCAGAAAACTATGTATATGGTTCATGTTTTTGCAGTTCACAGGCTGAGCCCATTAGTGAGCTAAGCTCCAGGTTACCACAGGGACCAGAGGCTTTGACACTGTAGCCAGATTAGTCAGTATATTAATATATAGGTGTTTGGGGGGGGGTCTAAATTTGGCCTCGATCTAGAGAATTTATTATGGAGAGACTTCCTGTTGAATGAACACATGTGGCCTGGTTTTTGATCAGCTTACGTTTTTAATTTCTCGTTCTTGTCCGGTTTATGCTGTTGCTTAATTGCTCAACCCACACCTGAATTATTTTCTTGTTTTTTGCCTTTTCAATTAATAAAACATTATTCTACCTGCATTTGCATCTTAATCTTATTACATGACATCTTTTTCCTTCATGAATAACATGGAGTATATATAGGGCTAATTAGTTTATCTTTTTTTTTTACAACATTGTAAAATGTATACATTTGCTCCACTGTTGCATTCAATGGTCGTTTTGGTTTAATGGACATTTATATTTTATACAGGTTGCAACTTTGTAGCTCCTAGCAAGGGTCAATTCTTAGGCCTAAAGTAGTTCAATATACTTGGGTGTGCAATTCCTGCTTTCAAAATGCACACACAGAAATTTGAATATGAAGATGAATTCATCAGCAAATCCTTGTTCAAAATGTTCATCTTTTCAATTGTCGTCTCTGGTTCTGTAGTTTTTTTTTTTTTTTTTTTTTTACTTGCTGCTTTTCTCTTTTTAGCAGAGACGTGTATATCTATTTAAAGAAAGGACAGGGTTTTTTTTAAAAGCCACCATAGAATGAGAAGCCCAGAGGGACAGTGTTTACAGTGCAAAGAAGAAATAAAAAATCAGCCGCAAATATTTTAAAGTCGACATGAGAAGGTAATGTTAGTAAAATTTTGAATGAAGGAAATAAAGAATGAAAGGACAAGTGGAATGGGAGTGGATGTGTTATTTAAAGCAGAAAAACTGCACACTCTGCAATTTTAACAGAAGAGAAGGTAACAGGAAAAAAAAAGAAAATTGATGTACATAAGGCCAGCATTCAGAGATTAAGGAGGTCACAGTACATCCACACCATATTTTTAATCGATTTTTTTTTTCCTTTAAGGATGTAAGAGAACTAAATGCATTACTTGGAAAGAACAGATAACAGATGATGTGCTTTAAACAATACTAAAAGAGATATAAAAAGGTAAAGGAACAAAAGGTGCTTTATACTTGTCAAATGTACTTTACAGCACAGTGAAATTCTTTCTTTGCATATCCCAGCAATGAAAATGAAATGAAGCTGGGGTCAGACATGATACAGCACCCCTGGAGAACAGAGGGTTAGGGGCCTTGCTTAAGGGCCCCAAGAGTGGCAGCTTGGCAATAACCAACTTCCAATCAGTAACCCACAGGCTTAACCACTGAGCTACCACTTACTACAGCATGACAATGCCACCATGAATAAAGACAGGTTCATAAAACTAAACTTTACATGGGTTGGAGTGGAAGATCTTGTGCGGCCTGATATAAAGCTCTGACCTCAACCTTGCCAAACCTTTTTAGGATGAATTGGAATGCTGGCTGCACCCCAGGCCTCCTCATACCATTTCAGTTTCTATACAGTTTCTGCATTTATTAATGCCCTTGTAGATAAGCAACCATTTCACTCCAACATCAAGTCCCAAATAAACATTGTTAAATTATTAAAAGAGCAAATTAACTGATGTGAAAGACAAGACTTTGAAAAACTGCAAGTTGCCAGAGCCAGGACTCAAACTCCAGTTGGTAGTGTGAGAGACAGACACTCTATCTGTGAACCATGAAATAGGATGAACCTATGTGCAAAGATAAACTTGATTACTGAGGTTAAAAGAGTTTAAAGAACATTTGATTAAAACAGCAAACACAAACGGTGGGGTGGGGGGGCTGTTAATTAGCTGGAGAGGTTATCTAAAGATTATAAAGCTTAAATAAAAAAAAATCCAATGTGTCCACAACCAAATGCTCTCCTCAAAAAAGGTAAACTAAAAAAGATCCTCAATACAAAAGCACAACATGCAAGAACAATGGCACAAAGGGCAGGCAAAAAAAACTTATATACAAACAAGGGAAATTGGACACAGTTCAGAACAATGATTAAAATCCAGTGGGTGAGATCCAAATCCCAAAAAATAGTTCTATAATATTTTGAAGAATACACCTTTTGGAAAATAACACATGAAATCAGACGTATTGGTGTCTCCTGTAATACCCACATTGACCTTTTATGAAACATACATGGTGCCTTTTGTATGCTGTTGTAGACTCAACCTGATTTTTTTTATTTTTTATTTTTTTCAGTCAGGCTTCAACTTTCAGTTTTTCCTCGGTTCATCAGCTGTGACCTGAGTTTTTTTGTGGTAGAGCTGCTAGTATGCCTGGAGAATTTCTATCCTGTTACTTGAAAGATGATGAATGAGAGAAACTCAAGCAGTTAAGTGTGTGACCTGAGCAGCTGGAAGGTTAAAGGAAAAAGAAGATACATTTTCTACTTACTTACCAAATGTCTCATTCATTCTTTATCTTGATATATATAGACCACATATTATATTATATATGTGTGTGTGTGTGTGTGTGTGTGTGTGTGTGTGTGTGTGTGTGTGTGTGTGTGTGTGAGTGTGTGTGTGTGTGTGTACGTATATGTCTGTGTGGGTGTGTGTCTATGATGTATTTTACAGAATTTATACAACATATATGCAGGCAGATGTGTGTAGGTGTGTGTGTGTGTGTGTGTGTGTGTGTGTGTGTGTGTGTGTGTGTGTGTGTGTGTGTGTGTGTGTGTGTATGTGTGTGTGTGTGTGTGTGTGTGTGTGTGGTGTGGTGTGGTGTGGTGTGGTGTGGTGTGGTGTGGTGTGTGAATGTGAGATGGATGGAATTGGACAGCCAATAAAATAACTTTTTGCTTATTTGCAGGTAGATCATTTTTTATAGCAGTCTTATGTCACTTTGTCTCATCATATCTATATTACAGATTATTGTCATTTTCAGAGCATTTTTTTTCATATGGATTCATGAAACGGTGCTAACTCTGACTCAAAAAATCTTTAAACATTTTTCATATAATTAAAATGTATATATTAAAGCATTTTTAAAATTTGAATCATTTCAGGGAGAACAGCAGCATGTGAAGTTCCACCATTTAACCTGCCTGAGATATAGAGACATGAATGTATAACAATATTGTGTGGCAGATAATGTTAATTGGTTTGAAAAAACCTGCTAATTAGAAGTGAAAATAACTGAAAACTTGAAAAAAATTCATGTTCACATGTAGCATTTTTCACAGCATCATAAACAAATGGCATAAAAAAAATCACAAGTAAATGAATCATTTGGAACAAACATGAAAGTATATGAATCGATGTCAAGAAAAACACAAGTGAAAATTAATACATTGTTAAAAAATAAAAAAATATAGGACTTTCATATCAGAAATGTGATTCATGTAAAGAAAATCACACAAGAATGAAAACAAATTGGAAAATGTTGCAAACAACACAAATATGTGTGTGTGTGTGTGTGTGTGTATGAAAAAAATCATAAATAAATAGAATTATATTTACAGTGAGGAAAATAAGTATTTGAACACCCTGCTATTTTGCAAGTTCTCCCACTTAGAAATCATGGAGGGGTCTGAAATTGTCATCGTAGGTGCATGTCCACTGTGAGAGACATAATCTAAATAAAAAAGAAATCCCAATATATGATTTTTAAACTATTTATTTGTATGATACAGCTGCAAATATGTATTTGAACACCTGTCTATCAGCTAGAATTCTGACCCTCAAAGACCTGTTAGTCTGCCTTTAAAATGTCCACCTACACTACATTTATTATCCTAAATTAGATGCACCTGTTTGAGGTCGTTAGCTGCATAAAGACACCTGTCCACCCCATACAATCAGAAAGAATCCAACTACTAACATGGCCAAGACCAAAGAGCTGTCCAAAGATAGATAGATAGATAGATAGATAGATAGATAGATAGATAGATAGATAGATAGATAGATAGATAGATAGATAGATAGATAGATAGATAGATAGATAGATAGATAGATAGATAGATAGATAGATAGATAGATAGATAGATAGATAGATAGATAGATAGATAGATAGATAGATAGATAGATAGATAGATAGATAGATAGATAGATACAACTTTATTGTCATTGCATAGTACAGGTACATAGCAATGAAATGCAGTTTGGCATCTACCAGAAGTGCAAAATGTAGCAGTCGTGCAAAAGTGCAAATAAATATATGGCATATTTACAGCAAGTTATAGTGATATGTAAACATATGTAAAGTAAATAAACACAAAGGCAGTAACAGTGCAGAGATGTGTGGACATCAATTTAGAGTACAAGTCGAATAAACAGTCTAATATATATATATATATATATATATATATATATATATATATATATATATATATATATATATATATATATATATATATATATGTAAATATATATACACACACAGGTTTTATACACAAATGAATGAAATGTTGGGCAGAATGTACAGTAATGATATAAGTATACACAGATAAAAATAGTGCAGATGTAATGAGGAGTAAAAGATATACTATGTAATATGTAAATGTATAGTACAGAGGTTATATACAGTGTTTGTTTTGTGTTTGTTTTGTGGTGATTTAGCGGTGTAGTGTAGAGTTCAGTAGTGTGATGGTGGATGGAAAAAAGCTGTCCCTGAACCTGCTGGTTCTGGTGCGCAAGTTCCTGTATCTCCTTCGTGATGGAAGGAGGTTAAACAGTTTGTGACTGGGACACTAGAGACATTAAGACACTAGAGACAAAATTGTACACCTCCACAAGGCTGGAAAGGGCTACGGGGAAATTGCCAAGCAGCTTGACTTTCTCAGGTGTTCAAATACTTATTTGCAGCTGTATCATACAAATAAATAGTTTAAAAATCATACATTGTGATTTCTGGATTTTTTTTTAGATTATGTCTCTCACAGTGGACATGCACCTACGATGACAATATCAGACCCCTCCATGATTTCTAAGTGGGAGAACTTGCAAAATAGCAGGGTGTTCAAATACTTATTTTCCTCACTGTATATATATATATATATATATATATATATATATATATATATATATATATATATATATATATATATATATATATATATATAGCCAAATGGACTGGTTTTCCATACAGAGTGTATTCCCAGCTCACACTTAGCGTTTTCACTTTTCCAGAGAATTCTCCAGAGCCTGCATGAGTCTGACTAGGATAAAGCGCTTACTGAATATGAATGAACCATATGTGTACAGTACATAAACGAAAAACACCTGCCGTAAAGGTTTTCGTTCATTCTAAACCTGGACCAAGCATCTCAAACTAAAAGGGATAAAGAAAAGAGAGATAATATGATATGAAAAGAGTAACATCTTTTTTTAAAACCCCTTGAGGGTCTTCTCTTTTATTAACTATAATTCAGCACCTCTCTCTTACACCCTCCCTCACTCAATTACTTTTACACACTCTCTCTCTCTCTCTCTCTCTCTCTCTCTCTCTCTCTCTCTCTCTCTCTCTCTCTCTCTCTCTCTCTCTCTCTCACATCATACCGCCCCCAAACACACCAATACGCACACACCATCTCTCTTTATTTGCAACTTTCTCTTCTCACTTGTGAATAGTCATTACGGTAAATTAGCTTATTTGTATTCTTATTCACACACACACACACACACACACACACACACACACACACACACACACACACACACAGACACACACACACACACACACACACACACACAGACACACATTTTTATTAGCTCATGTATAAAGATATAATTTTCCAGAGTTATAAAAACGCCTATTATTATCTTTCCCATGGATTTCTTTTTACAATTTCAGCATGACCATGCATATTATAACAATGTCTGTCATGTACAGTATTCTTCTTAATTCATAACGAGAGACATTTAAGCCTCTATTTTACTGCTTGTGCAAGCATAATTTGTCTCAGTAGAGGCAAAATTAGGTCTATTACAGATATAGTGTGTAAAACAATTCGTAATGCAGAAGCTTATGGACAGTGTTGTACTGTGGATAGTTTAATCCAGGTTGATATTGTTGTTAATGATTAATGCCACTTTGTAAAACCTTAGAATTCACTTGCAATTGCATCGATTCGAAGAGATGGAGATTACACAGGTGAAAACATTTAATGTTTTTCACACATGAATAGTATTGTGTATTCAGATGTATTGGTATAGACAAGCAGAAACTTTTAAAAATGCCCAGGCAGGAGGACAGCATTTAAAAAGGTCGATCCGGTGTAAAATATTGACATTCCATGGAACATACAATGGCTCATGCAGAAGCGAGACAGCAGGAGATACTAATGCTGCATTCGAGGTGAAGTTGTGAACTTGTATCTCTACATCAGGGGTGTCAAACTCAATTGCACAGGGGGCCAAAACTCAAAGCCCACGATAGGTCGCAGTCCGAACAGGACATTTGTTAAACACACTAAAACTAAATGCTTTTTGGACATAAATATGAATAAAAACAGACAGGAATATTATTCCATTATATTAAACTTTAAATAACTTAAAATATTTTGCTCTCCATAAAAATATCCCCTGTCAAAATTATACAAATTCAAAATATGAACATGCTGCAAAAAAACCCTGAAAATATACACATTTTTGCTTTTCAGCAAAAGTTAAAATAACAACAAATAAAAACATTTGGTTTTCTTAGCTCTTATGCCATTTTGTCGCACACCTTCATCATGCAGCTCTTCAAGCAGCTTCACTTTGTGATTGTTCTCTGGTGAAAAACGTCTGCTGAAATGTCAGATTCTTCTTTAACTCTTCTACTTTCTGTATCTTCTGCTCTGCATTCAGGTTCTTCAGCTTCTCCTGATGTTTTGTCTCGTAGTTCAGTCTTAGAATTAATTCCTTAATTACAGCCACATTCGCTCCATAAATAAGACACACGAGTTTACTGGCAGTGTCAGTAAACATCTACTCAGAATCCCATCAGTTTTTAAATGTTCTGTTTTCAGAATCTACTTTTCTCTTGGCCATTGTGAGGGGCTTCACAATAACTGTACAATAGGGTTAAATACATCAACAGAAGCTCGACTTGATTGACGCTGGAATGTTCCCAGGTCGCCTAGCGTTCGGTAAGGCAGCTGAAGCGCTGCATTATGGGATCTGTAGTTTGTGTTATCAGCACTTCATATCGCCACAACATCATTACCAATAATAATAGACCTATATGAAATCATCTCGAGGTCTTGAGTTTGACACATATGCTCTACATCTATAGTGTAAACGGTAAAAGCCACTGAAAATGTTAAAATTTTAACTCATCAACTACTAGTCTTTTCTCCGTTTACACAGTGATGCCAAAACAACATGGCCGCTCACATAAACTGCGTAAAGTACTGCTACTCAGACTTTACATTCGATTATAGCAGTATTAGTGTTAGAACAGTTTATATAGAGACACTTCTTGATGAAATCTGTCCATACTTATCAGAAGATTAGCTGACTAGCTTGTTGCTAACTGGACTAGCTACAGTACTCTCTGCCTACTGGCAAACTTGCTATTGTATGATTGACTGTTGCTGTGCAATCAGCAAAATATTGCATGAATAAATGAATGTATTCCGGCTTGTCAACTGTAAGGGCTGCTTAAAGTATTTTTTTTGAGCTTTCAATGCTTTGCCAAAGCAAAAAAAAAAGACACACTTTTTAGCGTTTTTTTTTTTTTCACCAAAGGCACCCTGAATGCACCATAACAGCTCACAGGATAAAAAAAGACCACATTCATTAAAAGTATTCAGTTTTTCATGATTAGTAACTGCCTCTTAGTGATGACAGTGCTGCTTTTTTCTACCTCTGGTGCTTCAGGTGGCATCGTAGCAGGGCTGCTTTGGGACATTGTCCATTGTTAAAAGCTCTATGCAGACTAAAACTAAATTAAGTAAAAAAAAGTAAATACAGATATGAATATTTAGAGCAATGAAACAATACAAATATATAATAATATCCTTTACACAGTCTCATTGTCTAACAACTCTACTTAATATTCAGAAACATCATCCACCGTTCTGATACGCAGGATGCTGCCATCCTCATTAACCTCCTCTCATGAGTCTGCCAAGCCAAAGAAGATTTGCTCACGGCTGACAGACACATCAACTGTAAATCTGCTCTGAAAGGAAAGCGCTACAACCTGAGCTTCTATGCTGTCTCTGAGGCAATGCCTGAGATCTCTGCTGGCCTTCTTTTGGCACAGCTTTCAAAGTGTGACCAAGGTGTACAATGGATTTGAGAGGGAACTCTCAGTGTATCTTTGATCAGTAATTCATAGATACTGCAAGCTTTTTGGCAAGAGCTCTGTGTTTGTTCGGCGTTTATCTAAAAAAAACAAAACTTTAAGAAAATTGGCATTTCAGTTTTGCAGCTGCCTCTGAATTCTCAGAGATGTGCTATATTACATGTAAATCATGCTTCTACAATGGAAATTGATAACTCTTTTAAAGTACATTAGTACATTAAATAAAATACATTTGCTATAAACATTAAAACATCATTACCTTATTTAAAACTCAAAACTGTACTCCAGCTCAGATTACTATTTTTGGAAACACCTCAAAACTTTAACTTTTTGTTTTGGTGCTCTTTGCCTGCCTGGATATCTCTTTTTTCCAAAGATTCAACAGAAACTTAATTAAAACTAAATTTTTCTACCAACTAGCTTGCATATCTTGTGCCAGCTATGCTTTAATACTCTGTTCTCCTTTATCACTCATAAAATAACCCCCCCCCCCCACACACACACACACACAAAAAACCCTCCACAGTGTTTCTTTTTCAAGTTCTTTCTCAAATTTCTTTTTAAATCTATATGCTGTTGAATCTGGAGGAGGTGCCTTCAATCTGCCCCACATGTCCTGCTCAGTGCATTCGGGGAGGTTGTCAAATGATTCACAAAGACACACAATATATATATAAACCAAGGATAATTGGCTCAAGCAACAGTATAGGTACAGTAGCCCAAACAGTAAACTGTAAATAGATATCGACAACACAAGCACATCCTCTGTTCTTTATCTGGCAGGTAGTTTTTCTATCCAAAGTCCCTGGATGAAATTGGTCAATTCCACCAGCATCAAAGATGACTGACAGACCAAACTTGGCAAAAGAAACCACCTAATTAGCAAGGGATAGTAAGAAAGAAAAGGGAAAAAATGAATATATAAGAAATATGAAAAAAGAAAGACACAAACAGCCCACCCATATCTGGGTACATAAGAGTCTCAAAACAACAAATCCTGAAGCATGTTACCATATATGGAGTGCAGTTGGTAAGACTAGGCACCATACAGCGTAAATAATTTATATAAAGGAGAGAAGGAAACAGTATATATATACACACACACACTATATAGACAAAAGTATTGGGACACATGACCTTTCCTGCCACTATGAACACCTTTGGGATGAATTGGAACACTGACCTCATATCCCCATATATGTACAAGTCAAAATAACTTTCAAGGCATGTTTATGTCACATATTATGACTTACATTTTGTCATTTATATACAACTGAGCATTTGAGTGTTAAAGGCAATGTTCAAAGGCCCAGCAGTGGCAGCTTGTTGTTAAAGTGTACCCATGTGTACAATATTGCCCATATTGTGAAATAAATACAAAGTTAGTTAGTCAATATGAAATACATAGTGAGAATATCAAATATTTATTGCCTACTTCTTTATTTTTGTCTTGAAATATGGTTTAGAGGTATATGTATCGTGTATAACAGCTGACATCTGCACAATTGCTAGCAATGGTAGTTTTTTTGATTGATCACATTCTGTTCAGACCATATGAGATTGCTCTGCTAATTACTGAAAGCACATTAGCCTGAGGGCACACTCCTTTCCTGACTCCTCTGTTTTCATTATTTTCTGAATTGTAAATGTATTAGGCCCTCGAGTCTCCTGGAACAGTTCACTACCATAAAGCTGTGTGCTTATGTTTGAAATAGTAAAAGTATCACTCATTCTCAGATCAGGGGGGCTAGATTTGCACAATATTTCAGACCCTTTATCCTGTCAGATCTGCTTGTTAAATGTCATGAAATCCACTTTGTTTGAACTTTGCCCTTTTCAAAAGAGGTAAAATATTTTTTTCTTTTTTATTTTGATCAGATAAAGAATTCCCTGTTTTTTTCCCTTTGATTACATTCCCTTTATACTGAGAATAAACCCATCATCATCTGTTTCATGCTCAAATTTTTTTTTTTGTGAGGGAAATGGGTAAAGATCAAAAGTCAACTTGTCATTTTTATGGAAATACTGATTAAGTCCCATGGGGCAGTTGATTCTCACACAAGAGTGGTTATTTTTTTGTCAATTGATCATTGCATTCAATATTTATGAACAGACAAATATTTTACTACTGCATGTGCTCTTGTGTTGTGACGAAACATTCAGCACTTTGTAATTGCTGCCTCTCAGCTCCAGGGTTCTAAAGAGTTTGTGGGCTGAATTGGCAAATATGCTTCAAAACTGAAGACAATGAATCTGGTCTAAAGAATCATGTTTTCTTGTACATTATGTGTGTCTGCATCACTTACTCTTACCCAGTCAGTCATTTGTGGGATGTGCTAGACAAACAAAACCAATCCATGAAGGCCCCAGCCACAGCTTACAATGCTTAAAGGATTTTCTACAAACATCTTGGTGTTATACCACAAATGTTTTTTTGGGTCAAGAGCTGTTTTGCTGGCACAAGAGAGACCAACAGGGCACGGAGCTGGAGATTTTAAGTCATGGCTGATCGGTGTATATGCTGTTTAAAGTATGTAATGGGACTTGTTCCATCTAGAGTAAAGTCTCCCACCTTGTAAACAGTGTTGGTTGGATTGGTTCTGAATTCACAACTAGTTTGTTCAGGATAAAACAGTTACTGTGGATTATTGTATAAATAAATAAAAAGATTTGCAACAAAAAATGTGCTGAACATCACATTTGATGGAATAAATAATATAGTGCTATTATGTACAAGATATCGATTTCATATGTACCAATGAAATGGACACCAAATTGGGATGCTAGTTTGACACATTGAGTAGGTGCAGTAAAAAAAGTTCACAGTTTGTAATGCAAATAAAACCTTTTGGATGAATTGCCAAATTTGCCCGTGCCACTTTCTGGTTGCTGTCCAAGGTGCTGACCTGTTTTTAGAACATCAGTCATAACATTAAAACCACTGACAGGTGAAGTGAATATCACTGATTATCTTTTTTTATTTTGATTGATTTTAATAAAAAAAAAAATCTCGAAAGTACGTTTTTAAATTCTATTGTAAATTGAATTGATTGCTATCCCATCCAGGGTGTATTCCTGCCTTACAATATGTCCAGTTCTCCCAGGATCCATGGCAACCCTGTCTAAAATAAAGTTCCTAATGAAGATGAAGATGGTGTTGCTTAAAATTCTGTGGCATAGCAGCCTGGTCTTATTATTGCAGTTTGAAAACGTGCAAAATTTCCAGGATGACAAGCTACAGATTGTTAACCTAACCTGAAAAGGTGATGGGAAAGGCTTTAGCAAAAATTTAATTTTCTTTCCCTTTTCTTTTTATTGCATTAAATTGGATTAAGAATATATGTTATCGCACTAATCTTCAAACTACGAATCATCCTTTTATGTTAATTTCACATGAACACGTACATGCACCTCAAGAGCGAAGAGTTTCTATTTGCGATATGGAATTTTAATGTCTTCTTTAAAATTTCATTAACTTCACCATCTGTCCCTAGACACAAGCCGTCTACATGTGACTGACTTCAAGTGACATTAATGTTGCATGTTAATGAGCTGGAAATCCAGCTAAAATATTATCCTGCTGACAAAAGCCTCTTTTTGAAAGTCAAATTACTGCTAACATGGAACTGGCATCTTAAGGGGGTGGGGTGGGGGGGAAAGGGGTTGCTATAGCCTGTGAAAAATTACTTCTGTTGAATATCAATGATCAGCTTCTGTTCAGACTATTTAATAGTTTTACATTGATGAAGCTGTCATCTCAGATCTCATTGTATAAGTTGCTCGATAATAACCAATATATCAGAATATATGGGACTGTTATAGTTTGAAATTTCAGTTGTATGTAATCGAATTAAATTCTTTCTGCTTTTAACAAAATGCTTTATTCATGCTTTGCTTTCATTTACCATGAGTTAATGACGGATTACTTGATAAATTCTGTTTTGGAGGATCAAGTCTGCAGTATATAATGTTAATTAGTTTATGCCTGAATTATTCAAATATTTATTTGTCAAAAAGTTACAAATATTAAACCACTTTTTTAAGACCTTAGAAAAAAGGAACAAAAACAACCATAGCATGAATTATTATAGTGTTAAAGCCTAAAAGATATTTCTTAATGTATAATCTTCACCCTTTTCTTTCCACATTTGTCCAGATTTTCTTTTCTCGGGTGCTTCTTCAATAACACAGTAATCACTTTCTCTGTCATTTTAAATTATCAGGAGCTTTTTTTAATTTCCTGCTCTGACTCGCTGTTAAGGTTTTAGCAGACGCCTCAGATCTGGAACGAAGCAGTTCATTTTGGAAGATAAAACCGAAAGCAGCTATCCATCTGTGTTTGAGTGAATAATTCTATAAGAAAAAGTCTTTTGCTTGTAACTTGTAATTTTCTGTGTGCTGATGTAAGATGTCCAGATAGGAAGGTGAGAATGTTCAGTTCATATATGTTGTTTCAGTGGATGTTACTGGATGGTAAAAGAAAGGAACTGAATGTCGAAATATCTCACACTGCATAAAACATATGGTCTGGTAAGCATATCCACTAGGAACTTCCACTTGGACATTTAACAGGTTTCAGACTTCGCAAGAAAAGAAATAGGACAGAAGATTTACTCAAAATTAATATCAAGTCAAGAAGCTTTTATTGTCATTTCAACCATATATAGCTGATGCAGTACACAGTGAAATGAAACAACGTTCCTCCTGAACCCAGGTGCTACATAAAACAACATAAAACAACAGTCACAGAACAGAAGAACACAGGGCCAAGAACTAAGATAGAACAGGACAGTGCAGGACAATACACAATACACAAAATATAAAAATAAAAACAACAATAGCTCCGCCAGTAAAACCTGTCGTGACAGAATAAGGTGCACAGTAGCAGAAAAATGTAAACAGAAAAATGTAAACAGGATTGTGCAATTCTACAATCATCATTAATGGTGTTGTTTGGGTTGTTTCTGAGTTCTTTCAGGGTTTTGCGGTTGTACACAGGGACACCGGTTGCTCCGATGTCCATGTGTTGTGTAGGGCGGGCAACAAAAAGAAGTTAGCACCATTTTGGGTCCGGAGCGGCCGCTACGAGCTACTGCCGCGCCGCCATCATGTAGTTTGATCTTACTGTTGGATCAATGCATAATATGATCTTGCCTGTCTTACTGTTGGATCAATGCCTCCTTCAATGCAACTGACATTAGAGAAGGCTACACCTCTATCACCTGGACTGATACTGTAGAGGCCACATCTCCTTCATTAGGACTGATATTCCAGGGTCCAAACCCCCTTTATTGGGACTGATACAAGTGAGGCCACACCCCCTTTAGTTGGACTGATACTCCAGAAGCCACATCTCCTTCACTGGAAATTACACTCCAAAAGCCACACCTCCATCCCTGGGAATGACATTCCAGAAGCCCCAAACTTTTTAAAATTGTGACTGATCCTCCAAAAGCCACACCTTCTTCACTGTGACTAACACTGCAGAGGCCCCACTTTTTTCTCTTGAGATTGACACTCTAGACGCCACACCTCCTTCACTGAGACTGGCTCTCCAGAAGCCACACCCCCTTTATTGGGACCGAATATTCAGAAGCCACATCTCCTTCAATTAGATTGACAGTCCAGAAGCCACACCCTCTTAATTGGGACTGACATTTATGAAGAAACACCTCCTTCACTTCCAATAATACCTTTTTTTTTGCAAATTACACTGCGATATTATGTCTCTATAAACCAAACCTCTTTCACTGGGACTGGTATTCACAGAGGCCACAGATTCTTGACTTGGACAAACACGCTGAAAGCTACATCTCCTTTACTGGAAATGACACAGCGAAGGTCACATCTTCTTTACCCTGCCAACAGTAGACATTCCCTCCTCATTCAGACTGAGAGACACATCAGCCACACCTCCTTCAATGTGATTGATAGGTACAGACATATTTGTAAGTATGAGTAAGAAAGTAAGTCAGGAAGCTACAGTACCAGGTATGAGATAAAGTAATCCACCAATAACAAATAGGGCTGTGGGTGTCTATGCTTTAGACTTGTATAGATACAGAGATGCTTTTATTGATTTCATTTTGATTCCCTTCCAACTTTTTCCTGATTCACTCTGCTCTCATTTGAGGCACTGATTCGTGTTGGTGATCTTTACAGTTTTTTTAAGCCTTCCTTTCAGCTTCTGGCTGGAGTACTTGTGCAGAGTGTGCATCATCATTATTGCTTTATATCACAGAGGTATCAGAGACTATGTTGAGTTAGCAGAGCTGAAATTAGTCTCGAATCAATACGAACAAGTTAATTCATCTGTGTCCTGTTACTGTGTAGCTTTTGGTGTGTGGTCCAGTATCCCCTAAGGAATAATACACTTTGTGTCATGCAATAGGGTACAATCAACAATAGAGTGATGTGGTCCATAAAGTGGTGTGACTGTTACCACCCTCAAACATCATGCTTTATTTATTTTCTTCGATGACACAGTAATTTGATGACAATCCCATTTTCCCAGAGAACATGTCATGCACGACTTGGTTTTATTCTTCTCTCACACCAGCCCATTGCTACATTCCCTTCCTAGGCTTCCTGTAGCTGCCCACATGTGATTTAAAACACTTATGCTTGCTTACAAAGCCAAAAACAGTTCAGCACCCCTCTTCCTCGCATCATTTATTTCACCCCCACACTGCACCACACTCTGCTCGATGAATCCCTCCATCTTTCAGGGTACATGGAAGACCTGCTTCAAAACTATTCTCTGTTCTAGAACCAAGTTGGTTGAACAAACTTCCTCTTGTCCAAACAGCTGAGTCACCAGCAGGCTTCTAACAATTCCCAAAGCCCTATCTTTTCCAGCATACTTAAATTAGTTGTTCTAAAAACATGCTTTTCTAACTGTATTTTCTCCCAACAGGGTTTTAGACTGATGGTATTCTTAGAATTCTCTGTATCTCAGCACTTATTGATAGAGACTTCAAAGCACATTTGTACTCTAAGTCACTCTGGATGAGGGCATCTGACAAATGGCATCAGTGGAAATGAACTGTGCATGCAGCACACCATAGTTTTTATTTATTTCCTGAGTTTGATCAAGAACTTTAATCACAGCTATGGGAAATACTACACTGGTAAATTTCTATTAATAACTCTACTGTTCATATTAGGATGTGGAATTTTCTGTGGCAAAAACTGAAACAGTGAAATGTCCCAGTGAGGGTTTACTAAATATAAGCTCTCTCGAAATGCCGCTCGTCCATTCAAATTGTTGAACCAGAACAAACTGTTGTATATTGTTATTTCACCCACCAGCCTTGAGGTATCATTTATTTTCCCCCTGAAGGCAAGAAGTTCAGTTTGGTCATATCATATATCATTTGTCTCTGAAGTTGCTCTTCCATTTAAGACAGGACCTCTGGGCAGAAAGTACAGATGGAAACAGTACAAAGTGATGTTATGGTCCACACTCATCTGATCTACAGCTCAAACCAGAGATCCACAGGATGTTGATTAGATCTGTATTTGGAGAAGTCACACGAAAAAAGCACAGTATGTTTGGATTGAAGAGCTTCATCAGCTGTCAAGTGCACAACAAAGTGCTTGTAAAACTGAATGTTTCTCAGAGATATTGTCCTGGGACAAAATCCTGTTTTCAGATGCCACATACTGTAGATTTACAGTATAAAAGCATACACCTTCTTTGTACAACTGTAGGTTTCTGTGAAATAAAACCGTCTAACCATGGTGTCAAATGGAATGTGGTTTCAGAGGGACCATGCAGGTAGGAAGTTTTGGAGACAAGCTGAGAGAGGTGAGGTTGAGATTGTTTGGTCATGTGCAGAGGAGGGCCACGGTGAATATTAGTAAAAGAATTGTAAGGATGTAGTCTCTAGGCTGGAGGATATGAGGAAGGCCAAGGAGAAGGCTTGGATGTGGTGAAGGAAGACAATAAATTAGGAACTCAATCCGGACAGCCGATTGCCTCACAAACTTCAAGAAAAAAGTTCAGTTTTTTTTGTCATCTTATGATAAATCGCTTTTTGTATTCCATATTTGTAAGTCGCTTTGAACAAAAGCATTTGCCAAATGAAAAATGCAAATGTAAATGTAAAAAAAAATAAATATCAGCTATAGACAGACAGACAGACAGACAGACAGACAGACAGACAGACAGACAAACAGACAGACAGGCAGGCAAGCAGACAGACAAATAAATAGGAGTCACTGTTGTATCCGAATGGACTTCTCATGGGTTTTCCTCAGAACCTCTGTGAGCTAAACTAAATCCACTAAATCCACTATTATTCACTAAAACTACACACACACACACACACACACACACACACACACACACACACACACACACACACACACACACACACACACACACACACACACACACAGTTTCTTTCTGTGATTTGCTCTCTGTGACTACTTCTATTCTTCTGTCTCGCTTTATTTATTTTATTTGTCTTTTTTTCTCTACATTTCTATTTCTCGAATTTTTTTTCTCTCTCTCTGTCTCTCTATATGTTCATTCTCCCTCTATCTCACCCCCTTTATTCTCAGATTACCGGTTTCATTTTTTTGGGGTGGGTGGGTTATACACCATTTCCTTCTCTCTTGCTTTCTCTCTTGGTCTCCCTCTTTATTCTCTGTCTCTGACTACTGCTTTTTTCTCTCCTTTTATACCATGTCTCTTTCTTCTTTTTCTCCTTATCTCTCTCTCTCTTTCTCTATATTATCCCCTGCTGCAAAATAATGAAAACCGCCTCTCTACTTCAAACCTGTTTACCCCTCTTTCTGTGATTTTTAATCAAAGGCAGAAAAGTAATGACTGGTTTAAAACAAATAGCAACCTTTGATGCCAGTTGTTTGAGATGAATTTCTGCACACAGAGGCATCCATGCCCACCTCTCCTCATCTTGTTTACAATGGAGAGCGGGATTTCTGTCTCTTGGGTCTTTCTCTCTCTCTCTCTCTCTCTCTCTCTCTCTCTCTCTCTCTCTCTCTCTCTCTCTCTCTCTCTCTCTCTCTCTTTTTCTCTCTTTCTCTCTCTTTCGTGTGTCTATGTTTATACTCCACCTATTCTCAGCTTGTTTACAATAGAGAGTGGAATTTCTGTCTCTTCGTTTTCTCTCTCTCTCTCTCTCTCTCTCTCTCTCTCTCTCTCTCTCTCTCTCTCTCTCTCTCTCCCCTCTCTCTCTCTCTCTTTCTCTCTCTCCCTCTCTCTCTCTCTCTCTCTCTCTCTCTCTCTCCTGTGTCTATGTTTATACGTCCACCTCTCTCTCACCTCCTGCTGAAACCCTGGCACTAAATCAGTAAAGCAGAGTTCCACTTTTTACTTATCTTACTTATTTTTCTTTCTTTCTTTAAAAACACAGCCTGATGCAAAATTCTTGGTTTGTGTGAAACCCTGAGAGTCTGCAATCTTAAGTACCATTACTAACTAATGTGATTAAGCAACATACATAAGTGCATTCCGGTCCACAAGTCTGATTGGTCCAACTACGTTCCAAGTGGGCCTATACTTCCTTTATCTACACACGCTGAGATTTTGTGTATCATATTTGTTAACCTGCTGTTAAGGGTGTGAATGTTCCTGTATCTCTTTCTGGAAGGAAAGAGGTTAAACAGTTTGTGATTGGGATGTGAGGAGTCCCTGATGATGTTTTGAACCCTGTACAAACAACTGCTGTGGTGAAGGTGCTCAATGGCAGGTAGTTGGGTGCCAGTGATACACGGGACAATTTTTTACCATCTTTTGAAGGGCTGTCTGTTTATGCACAGTGGAGTTTCCAAAGCACACTCTGATGGAGTTGGACTGGAGTCTGATTAACAAAATTGTAATCAATCAACCTTAACAAAACACAACCCAACCATTAGGGTTGCACAAGCCAGTGCACTCTTAGTGCTGGTCCCGAGCCTGGATAAATGGGGAGGGTTGCGTTAGCAAGGGTATTCAGCGTAAAACGTGCCAAATCAAATATGCGGATCACAAAAATAATTTCATACCGGATCAGTCGAGGCCCAGGTTACCTACGACCGCTACAGGTATTGTTGGCCAACAGGGTACCGGTGGAAATTGGGCTACTGTTGGCCGAAGGAGGAGAAGGAGAGGAGGAAGACGTCTACAGAGATGGCAGGAAAAGGAGAAGTGGAGGAGAGTGGAGGTTCTGGTTGGTACTTTAAATGTGGGTACTATGACTGGTAAAGGGAAAGAGGTATCTGATATGATGGAGAGGAGAAAGGTAGATATGTTGTGTGTTCAGGAGACCAAGTGGAAAGGGAGTAAGGCCAGGAACATTGGAGGTGGCTTGAAACTGTTTTATTATGGTGCGGGTGGAAAGAGAAATGGTGTAGGGGTGATTCTGAAGGAAGAGTACAGTAAGAGTGAAGTGGAGGTGAAGAGAGTTTCTGATAGGGTGATGAACGTGAAGCTGGAAGTTGAAGGGGTGATGATAAATGTCATCAGTGCTTATGCTTCACAAGTGGGTTGTGAGATGGAGGAGAAGGAAACATTTTGGATTGAGTTAGATGAAGTGGTAGAAGAGGTACCTAGGAATAAAAGATTGGTAATTGGGGCAGACTTTAATGGGCATGTAGGTGAAGGGAACAGAGGTGATGAGCAAGGGATGAGTAGGTATGGCCTTAAGGAGAGGAATGTGGAAGGGCAGATGGTGGTAGATTTTGCTAAAGAAGGAGGCGCATGGGGTAATGTATAAAAGTGGAGGAAGGTGCACACAGGTGGACTATGTTCAATGTAGGAGATGCAACCTGAAGGAGATTGGAGACTGTAAGGTGTTGGCAGGGGACAGTGTAGCAAGACAGCATTGGATCGTGGTCTGTAGGATGGCTTTGGAGGTGAAGAAGAAGAGGAGGGGAGTGAGGACTGAAAGAAGAAGAAGATGGTGGAAACTGAAAGAGGAAGACTGTAGTGTGAGTGTTACGGCTTCTTTTTATACGTCTAGGGTTGAAGCTGTAACATTCATACTGTGATCCATTCTGAGAATAGGCCAGGGAAAAGGACACGTAAACCAAGTATAATATAAAAGGATTTATTCAAACAACGAGGAACAGAAGGGAATGGCAAAGTATATAAAATGTTTACACTAATCAAAAAAAAAAACAAGGCATAATAATCCCACAGGAGAGAGAGGCGGAGAGTGGCGCTAAAGAAAAGAACACAATAAAACCAACCCAACTATCTCAGTAATAAACCACTAACCTAACACTAAACAAAATTCTTCTGGCGCCTCTACACGCTCTAGCTTGCCTACTCTAAACTAACCAAACTACAAAAGTAGCGCACACTCCTAGCTAGTGTCTCTATACATAACATCATCTACGTGTTGCAAGATGTAAGTCACGTGACATACTACCTGCCCAACACTCCTGGGGAAAACAAGGGCTGTTGTCAGAATATAACCACTCACAAAAACAAACAGGATAACAACAATAAATCAACGAATGTTGTACAAACCCAAGTCAAAAGGGGAAAATACAAGAAACAATCAATGCTTCAAACACAACAATGCGAAAACAAAAACGCGCGCTGATGCGCGCTCTCTCTCGTTCCTGCAATCCTCTTTTAAAACTCCAGCAGTTGACCGGATTGGCCACAGGTGCAGTCAGGTCACAAACGATGATCACCTCCCTAGCCAATAGCAGTCCAAACAGGGCGGAACCTTGAGAAATCGACAGGAAGGCGATCCAATAGAGAGAGAGACAAACACCCACACACACGAACATCCAATGGGACGTAACAGTGAGATTTAGGGAAGAGGTCAAACAGGGGCTTGTGGTGGTGGAGAGGTGCTGGATGATTGGGCAACTACTGCAGAAGTGATAAGGGAGACAGCTAGAAAGGTACTTGGTGTGACATCTGGAAATAAAAGGGAAGACAAAGAGATGTGGTGGAATGGGAAAGTGCAGGAGAGCATAAAGAGAAAGATGTTGGAGAAACAAAATTGGGCTCGACAGAGAGATAAGAAAAGCAGGCAGGAGTACAAGGAGATACAGCAGCAGGTAAAAAGGGGTTTTGGCGAAAACCAAGGAAAAGGCATATGAGGAGCTGTATGAGAAGTTGGACACTAAGGCCTTGGGCAGGCAGAGGGATCGAGCTGGGAAGGATGTGCTGCAAATGAAAGCGATAAAGGATGGAGATGGAAATATGTTGACTAGTTAGGAGAATGTGTTGAGAGAGAGATGGTTGGATGGTGTGGAGTTGGTAAAGCAGGAGTCGATAGGATTAGTAAGGAGGAAGTGAGAGCAGCGATTAAGAGAATGAAAAGTGGAAAGTTGGTAGGACCAAATGACATACTGGTAGAAGCATGGAGATGTTCAGGAGAGATGGCAGTGGACTTTTTAACCAGATTGTTAAACAAGATTCTGCAAGGTGAGAGGATGCCTGAGGAACAAAGAAGTTTGCTGATACCAATCTTTAAGAATAAGGAGATGTGCAGACCTGCAGTAACTACAGGGAAATAAAGTTGATCAGTCCCACCATGAAGTTATGGGAAATAGTAGTGGAAGCCAGGCTGAGAGAAGAAGTGAGCATCTGTAAGCAACAGTATGGTTTCATGCAGAGGATGAGCACCACAGACGCCTTATTTGAATGTTGATGGAGAAGTATAGAAAAGGTCAGAAGGAGATGCATTGTGTATTTGTGGATTTAGAGAAAGCATATGACAGAGTGCCAAGAGAGGAGTGGTGGTATTGTATGAGGAAGTCGGGTGTGTCAGAGAAGTATGTGAGGGTGGTGCAGAACATTAATGAGGACAGTGTGACTGCAGTGAAGTGTGCAGTAGGAACGACAGACTGGTTCAAGGTGAAGGTTAGACTGCATCAAGGATCAGCTCTGAGCCCTTTCCTGTTTGCAGTGGTGATGGACAGGTTGATGGACGAGGTCATGTTTGTGGATGATATTGTTATTTGTGGTGAAAGTAGGGAGCAGGTTCAGATGAGCCTGGAGAGGTGGAGGTACACGCTGGAGAGAAGGGGAATGAAAGTCAGTAGGAGTAAGACAGAGTACATGTGTGTGAATGAAAGGAAGGGCAGTGAAGTAGTGCGGTTGCAGGGAGAAGAGGTGGAGAAGGTGAAGGAGTTTAGGTACCTGGGGTCAACAGTGCAAAGTAATGGAGAGTGTGTTAGAGAAGTGAGGAAAAGAGTAAAGGCAGGGTGGAGTGGGTGGAGAAGAGTGGGGGGCAGGAGTGATTTGTGATAGAAGGGTATCTGCAAGAGTGAAAGGGAAAGTTTATAGGACTGTGGTGAGACCTGCGATGTTGTATGGTTTAGAGACAGTGGCATTGAGTAAAAGACAGGAGGTGGAGCTGGAGGTAGCAGAACTGAAGATGTTAAGGTTCTCGTTGGGAGTGACAAAGATGGACAGGATTAGAAATTAGTTTATTAGAGGGACAGCGCATGTAGGGCGTTTTGGAGACAAGGTGAGGGAGGTGAGATTGAAATGGTTTAGACATGTGCAGAGGAGGCACATGGGGTGTTTCAGTAGGATAATGCTGAGGATGGAGCCACCTGGAAGGAGGAAAAAAAGGAAGGCCAAGGAGGAGGTTTATGGATGTGGTAAGGGGAGACATGCAGGTAGTTGGTGTGAAAGAGGCAAATGTAGAGGACAGGGGGGCATGGAGACGGATGATCCGCTGTGGCGACCCCTAATGGGAGAAGCCAACAAAAGAAGAAGAACCTTAACAAAACATAATTTGTCACACAAACCATATTCCAACTCTCACATTGTGTTTCTTCTACATTCCTTCTTTTTTGCGAAGAAAAATGTTGGCATTTTCCCCCCTTGAGCCTGTTTCTTTTTTAACTGATTGACTCACCTACTTTTAAAAAATAAAAAACTTTCAGAAAGTACAGATGATACCAAGATATATGACAGTGACAGATCTCTGACTAGTTTGCGAAATTGTTTGACTTGTTAGTGACCAGAGGAACAGCAGAAAAAGAAACAGTTCCTATTAACATTATGTAAATATTATACTCATTTGTTTATAAAATATTTCCAGCAAGGATCGTTATTTCATTGTGAAATTTGATTCTTTCAATACACAATTCAACTCCAGTATCAAAATTATGCTTCAGAATTGATGTCTATTCCTACTTCCTAGTATGTAACAGGAGAGTTAGCCACATTATCAGTGACAGGACATACAAATGTAATGTTATTTGTACAGCACTTTTAACAATGGACACCTTCTCAAAGCAGCTTCACAAAAGTAAATACAAATATACAGTAAATATGTATGTAAAAATATACATTTTTATTTTATAAATCAGTTTCTATAAGTTTATTAATAATGATTGAGCCAGAGACTGAGACTGTGGCAGGGAAAACTCACTAAAATTGTATTAGGAAGAATCCTTGGGGGAACCAGATTTAAAAGGGAACCCATCCTAATCTGAGTGTCACCGACTGTACTGTATATTCAATATAGTTCCATCATTGTTGAGCTTATCAACTGTTCACTGATGGGATTTTCGACTTTTGAGTTATCATTTAAAAGCTCATCAGAGAGCACCTTTAATAGGAATGTTCAGATCAATGACAGGTAGCTACAGTAGTTATCCATTCAATATGATATAAAGTAAGAGTGTCACTTCCTTCCTCTTTTTCCACTAGCGGAGCAAAAATAAAATGAAATGTAATTTCTTTGATACTAAATTATGTGTCATAAAAACAATATCACACTCTAACATGCACTATTCATCTACTATATTTGTTTATGGATCGTTTTACTTATAGCAGGGTCAGTTAAATACTAAAATTAGTCAAATAAATACTAAAGTTTATATATATATACACAGTACAGACCAAAAGTTTATATATATTATATATACAGTACAGACCAAAAGTTTGGACACACCTGCTCATTTAAAGAGTTTTCTTTATTTTCATGACTATGAAAATTGTAGAGTCACACTGAAGGCATCAAAACTATGAATTAACACATGTGGAATTATATACATAACAAAAAAGTGAACTGAAAATATGTCATATTGTAGGTTCTTCAAAGTAGGCATAAAGAGAATGCCAAGAGTGTGCAAAGCAGTAATCTAAGCAAAAGGTGGCTACTTTGAAGAACCTACAATATGACATATTTTCAGTTGTTTCACATTTTTTGTTATGTATATAATTCCACATGTGTTAATTCATAGTTTTGATGCCTTCAGTGTGACTCTACAATTTTCATAGTCATGAAAATAAAGAAAACTCTTTGAATGAGAAGGTGTGTGCAAACTTTTGGTCTGTACTGTATATATATATATATATATATATATATATATATATATATATATATATATATATATATATATATATATATATATATAAATATATATATATATATATATATATATATATATATATGGATGGATAGATGAATGAATAGATAAATACATTATCTATTATATATAGATCTAGAATTCTGCTGCTTTAGATTAATTAAACACAGAGATAAAGTAGGGACATTAGATTACATTTATTTGAATATGTTTGCATAAATAGTTATGAGAGAGATAGACTGCAAGACAGAGAGATTATGTACTGTATGTGTGAATTTCCTGAATCTGTGCTGCATCTGTACTAATAACAAATCTGTGAGTTTAACTCTTTCAGAAAAAATAATTCTCCCCATTTAAAACAAGACACAGATATAAAAGTAAGATTCATAAAGTCAGATGAAATGGCTTTATTGTACAGTAAAGCACACAGTGAAACGAAACAACCTACCTACAGAAACAAAGTGGTATTTAAAACAACATAAATTACACACTAAATAAAACATAACTAGATCTAGATCAGACAGGCAAATACACATAAACACAAGCCATTACATAAAGTGTATGTGAACAAACAACATTTACTGCGACTCAATAATGTTTTATTATTACCTTTATTGGAAGAAATTTGAATATTCCACACGGCATGTTTCATTACATTACTCTTTTTGCTTTCTCGATTTCATGAAATTTTGAGAATAAAAATTGGTGCTTCGACCCATTTTTATATACACACACACACACACACACACACACACACACACACACACACACACACACACACACACACACACACACACATATATATATATATATATATATATATATATATATATATATATATATATGAATGAAATCATCCACATAATTACATATAGCCTACATATAAATGCACATAGCAAAACAAACACCTAGAGCAACCTTGCATTGCTTACACATGGGAAATATTTCTCACTTCAGCACTTCCGTGCTCAGAGCTCTGGAAAGCCCAGTGCGACAAACAGGCCAAACATACACACACACACACACACACACACACACACACACACACACACACACACGCACATATGCAAACGCACACACACACGCACATATGCACACACATCCGGCAGTCAATATTCTAACATGTCTCGGTATAAAGGCCCAGCAGCTCATTAAAACCAAAGCTCTCAGCACAGGAGCTCATTAATAAAGCCGTAACGTCGACACGGCAGCCTTATGATGCAAAACAAGCAGCAGTTTCTAAATTCTCGCCACCTTTTTTTTAAGGAGTGCATCTGCAAAGAATAGATTTGTAACTACTGCACGTTTAAGATGCCCTGAACCTGGTGCAACGCTGTCAGGAAGTTGATTGCTCTTGGAAATGCAATGTGTGCTCCACCTCATGTTCATTTGCAGCTTTGATGTGCAATATAAAATATATATTAATGTGCATCACATAAAAAAAAGGAATGTAGGTCATTTTCCTGTGGATTATTTTACTTGTGTAATATAAATGCATTGACATTTAGTAAATAAAACATTTAGTTTTAACACTCAATAGTCAATAACAGTTCTGATATTGATATTAAAATAAGTAACCTACATGGTATTAATTAAACAAGAAATACATAAAATTTTGCTTGATTATTTACTGGTTTTCAGAGTAACCATGAAAAACTTATTTAGCAAGATAGCAAGACTGACTGACATTTGTATTTGTGTAAGTTGATACTGAAACTGATACTGGTGAAAGGGAAACGCAACTGCATTTTATTGGCCCTGTACTCTGTACAATGAGAATATATTATTCATATATATATATATATATATATATATATATATATATATATATATATATATATATATATATATATATACATATACAGTGAGGAAAATAAGTATTTGAACACCCTGCTATTTTGCAAGTTTTTCCACTTAGAAATCATGGAGGGGTCTGAAATTGTCATCGTAGGTGCATGTCCACTGTGAGAGACATAATCAAAAAAAAAAAATCCAGAAATCACAATGTATGATTTTTAAACTATTTATTTGTATGATACAGCTGCAAATATGTATTTGAACACCTGAGAAAGTCAATGTTAATATTTGGTACAGTAGCATTTGTTTGCAATTACAGAGGTCAAACGTTTCCTGTAGTTTTTCACCAGGTTTGCACACACTGCAGGAGGGATTTTGGCCCACTCCTCCACACAGATCTTCTCTAGATCAGTCAGGTTTCTGGCCTGTCGCTGAGAAACACGGAGTTTGAGCTCCCTCCAAAGATTCTCTATTGGGTTTAGTTCTGGAGATGCCAGAACCTTGATATGCTTCTTACAGAGCCACTCCTTGGTTATCCTGGCTGTGTGCTTCGGGTCATTGTCATGTTGGAAGACCCAGCCTCGACCCATCTTCAATGCTCTAACTGATAGAAGGAGGTTGTTCCCCAAAATCTCGCAATACATGGCCCCGGTCATCCTCTCCTTAATACAGTGCAGTCGCCCTGTCCCATGTGCAGAAAAACACCCCCAAAGCATGATGTTACCACCCCCATGCTTCACAGTAGGGATGGTGTTCTTGGGATGGTACTCATCATTCTTCTTCCTCCAAACACGTTTAGTGGAATTATGACCCAAAAGTTCTATTTTGGTCTCATCTGACCACATGACTTTCTCCCATGACTCCTCTGGATCATCCAAATGGTCATTGGCAAACTTAAGACGTGCCTGGACATGTGCTGGTTTAAGCAGGGGAACCTTCCGTGCCATGCATGATTTCAAACCATGACGTCTTAGTGTATTACCAACAGTAACCTTGGAAACGGTGGTCCCAGCTTTTTTCAGGTCATTGACCAGCTCCACCCGTGTAGTTCTGGGCTGATTTCTCACCTTCCTTAGGATCATTGAGACCCCACGAGGTGAGATCTTGCATGGAGTCCCAGTCCGAGGGAGATTGACAGTCATGTTTAGCTTCTTCAATTTTCTAATGATTGCTCCAACAGTGGACCTTTTTTCACCAAGCTGCTTGGCAATTTCCCTGTAGCCCTTTCCAGCCTTGTGAAGGTGTACAATTTTGTCTCTAGTGTCTTTGGACAGCTCTTTGGCCATGTTAGTAGTTGGATTCTTACTGATTGTATGGGGTGGACAGGTGTCTTTATGCAGCTAACGACCTCAAACAGGTGCATCTAATTTAGGATAATAAATGTAGTGGAGGTGGACATTTTAAAGGCAGACTAACAGGTCTTTGAGGGTCAGAATTCTAGCTGATAAACAGGTGTTTAAATACTTATTTGCAGCTGTATCATACAAATAAATAGTTTAAAAATCATATATTGTGATTTCTGGATTTTTTTTTTAGATTATGTCTCTCACAGTGGACATGCACCTACGATGACAATTTCAGACCCCTCCATGATTTCTAAGTGGGAGAACTTGCAAAATAGCAGGGTGTTCAAATACTTATTTTCCTCACTGTATATATATATATATACATATATATATATATATATATATATATGTATATATATATATATATATATATATATATATATATATATATATATATATATATATATATATATATATATATATATATATATCCATCCATCCATCCATCCATCTTCTCCCGCTTATCCGATGCCGGGTCGCGGGGGCAGCAGTCTAAGCAAAGATGCCCAGACTTCCCTCTCCCTAGACACTTCTTCCAGCTCTTCCAGGGGGACACCAAGGCGTTCCCAGGCCAGCCGGGAGACATAGTCTCTCCAGCGTGTCCTAGGTCTTCCCCGGGGTCTCCTCCCAGTGGGACGCGCCCGGAACACCTTCCCAGGAAGGCGTCCAGGAGGCATCCGGAACAGATGCCCGAGCCACCTCAGCTGACCCCTCTCGATGTGGAGGAGCAGCGGATCTACTCTGAGCTCCTCCCGAGTGACTGAGCTTCTCACCCTATCTCTAAGGGATCGCCCAGCCACCCTGCGGAGAAAGCACATTTCGGCCGCCTGTATCCGGGATCTTGTCCTTTCGGGTCATGACCCAGAGCTCATGACCATAGGTGAGAGTAGGAACGTAGATTGACCGGTAAATCGAGAGTTTCGCCTTGCGGCTAAGCTCCTTCTTCACCACGACAGACCGGTACATCGACCGCATTACTGCAGAAGCTGCACCGATCCGTCTGTCAATCTCCCGTTCCACCCTTCCCTCACTCGTGAACAAAACCCCAAGATACTTAAACTCCTCCACTTGCGGCAGGAACTCCCCACCAACCTGAAGTGGGCAAGCCACCCTTTTCCGACTGAGGACCATGGCCTCGGATTTGGAGGTGCTGATTCTCATCCCAGCCGCTTCACACTCGGCTGCAAACCGTCCCAGTGCATACTGAAGGCCCTGGTCTGATGAAGCCAACACGACAACATTATCTGCAAAGAGCAAAGACGAAATCGTGTCGTCACCAAACCGGACACCCTCCGACCCCTGGCTGCGCCTAGAAATTCTGTCCATAAAAATTATGAACCGAACCGGTGACAAAGGGCAGCCCTGCCGGAGTCCAACATGCACCGGGAACAAGTCTGACTTACTGCCGGCAATGCGAACCAAGCTCCTGCTTCGGTCATACAGGGACCGGACAGCCCTTAGTAAAGGGCCCCCGATCCCATACTCCCGGAGCACCCTCCACAGGCCGCCGCGAGGGACACAGTCGAATGCCTTTTCCAAATCCACAAAGCACATGTGGACTGGTTGGGCAAACTCCCATGAACCCTCCAGCACCCTGTAGAGGGTATAGAGCTGGTCCAGTGTTCCACGGCCTGGACAAAAACCACATTGTTCCTCCTGAATCCGAAGTTCTACTATCGGCCGTATTCTCCTCTCCAGTACCCTGGCATAGACTTTCCCAGGTAGGCTGAGAAGTGTGATCCCCCTATAGTTGGAACACACCCTCCGCTCCCCCTTCTTAAAAAGAGGGACCACCACCCCGGTCTGCCATTCCAGAGGCACTGTCCCCGACCGCCACGCGATGCTGCAGAGGCGTGTCAGCCAAGACAGCCCCACAACATCCAGAGACTTGAGGTACTCAGGGCGGATCTCATCCACCCCCGGTGCCTTGCCACCGAGGAGTTTCTTTACTACCTCGGTGACTTCAGCTTGGGTGATGGACGAGTCCGCCTCTGAGCCCTCAGCCTCTGCTTCCTCAATAGAAGACGTGACGGCGGGATTGAGGAGATCCTCGAAGTATTCCTTCCACCGTCCAACGACATCCCCAGTTGAGGTCAACAGCTCCCCACCTCTACTGTAAACAGCATTGGTGGGGCACTGCTTTCCCCTCCTGAGGCGCCAGACGGTTTGCCAGAATCTCTTCGAGGCCAGCCGATAGTCCTTCTCCATGGCCTCACCGAACTCCTCCCAGGCCCGAGTTTTTGCCTCGATAACCACCCGGGCTGCAGTTTGCTTGGCCTGCCGGTACCCGTCAGCTGCCTCAGGAGTCCCACAAGCCAACCAGGCCCGGTAGGACTCCTTCTTCAGCTTGACGGCATCCCTTACTTCGGGTTTCCACCACTGGGTTCGGGGATTGCCGCCTCGACAGGCACCGGAGACCTTACTGCCACAGCTCCGAGCGGCCGCTTCGACAATGGAGGTGGAGAACATGGTCCACTCGGACTCAATATCTCCGGCCTCCCTCGGGATCTGGTCAAAGCTCCGCCGGAGGTGGGAGTTGTATATATATATATATATATATATATATATATATATATATATATATATATATATATATATATATATATATATATATAATTCAAATTCCAAGGCGGAGAATGAAGTATTATGTAACAGAGGAAATGACAAGAGCCAACAGAATGCAAGCAGCATTAGAATAAAATTAAATAAAATGTAATTAAATTTTTATTTTCATTCATTCATTAATTTTCTCCTGCTTATCCGTAATTCGGGTCGCGGGGGCAGCAGTCTAAGCAGGCCCCCGCCTTCGACTGCTGCCCAATCCTCACAGCACCGTCCCTTACGGTCCCTCCTGCAGGTGGTGAGCCCACAGAAAGGCGGCCCCACGTCACTCCGACGTCACGGACCTTGATATTTCCCTCATAAGGGACCCCCGGAGCATAAAGGGTTAAGGGCCTTGCTCAAGGGCCCAAGAGTGGCAGCTTGGCGATACCGGGGCTTGAACCCCAGACCTTCCAAATTTTTTTTTTATGTTTTCTAATATCTATCAAAAATATTTTATTAGCAGAACCCGAAATATTTCAGTACAAAACCCAAAACAGACTGTTAGCCT
This sequence comes from Silurus aristotelis, assembly GCF_946808225.1. Classification (NCBI taxonomy): domain Eukaryota; kingdom Metazoa; phylum Chordata; class Actinopteri; order Siluriformes; family Siluridae; genus Silurus; species Silurus aristotelis. The sequence continues at coordinate 28,662,885 of NC_139579.1, forward strand.
GCATTATATATCTAATTAACTTTCTTTCGGCTTCTCCTGTTAGGGGTCACCACAGCGGATCCTCCGCATGTTTGATTTGGCACATGTTTTTATTCTGGATGCCCTTCCTAACGCAACCCTCCCCATTGATCTGGGCTTGGGACCGGCACTAAGAGTGGCTGGGGTTGGTTCCCTGACCGGGGATCGAACCCGGGCCGCAACGGTGAGAGCGCCGCAGTCTAACCACTAGACCACCATTATATATCTAATTAATCAATTTAATTACAACATACTGACATATTTAAAATTGGGTGTATTACTATAATTTAAGTAAATTCCACTTCTTCTGTAGACATATTTTAATGTATGAATAACTTTAAGTTTAATGGATTCATATAGTAAGTTTTGTACTGACCCCCCCCCCCCCCCCCATCACCCCACACCGATCAGCCGTTTCAAAGTGAGGTGACGTTATTTTCATGTGTGGTTGCATGTGCTTGAGTTTTTGGTGAATAGTTAGATTATAAATGTTTGTCAGTTTTTGTTTTTATTTCCCAAAGAGGCTGATTCGAATTACTAAAAAACAGTTCAATGTTTCAAGTAGTGTTTCACTACTTTTGCTTGTGCGTGAGTCCCGCTTAAACACCTAACAGGCAAATTCGGCTGACATTATTTGTTATGAAACCTTTTTTTTTTAGGGTTTATCTTCTTTTTCTTCATTAAAAAGATGTTTGTAAATAGTGAAAATAAAATGTTTTGAACAATTCAGGACATTTCATCTGTTAATCTGAATGATTTCGAACTTCCGTGTGACCGACAATCGCACTTGAATGACTGTGAGGAAACTTTTGCGGCTTTTGGCCGTCTGTTTTTTGTTCTCACTTCTTCCTTTAAGGGACTGATTGCGAGAATAGAAAACTAGATGGTTTTCACATTAGCTTGCGGTGGACATTAACCAGTTTAACCCCTGCTAGATTGCCACATAGCTTTCACAACGTGCTTCCAGAGGAGCAGGCGATCACAGTTTAGTAAATCTGGTGAGTTCACACTAACATTAGGAACCATGTTTTATAAAGTTATGTACATGTACATTTTAGTTAACAAAAGCAGCATTAAATAACGTCATCTTGTCATTCTGTTTCTTTTTTGTTAGGATGTCATTGACGTGGACTTGTTTCAACAAATTCCAGTATAGGAATTTTTAACCAGAAAGTCCACAACTAAACCCTTCCTGACTGTGCATCATTTTGCAGTGCAGTGCAGGAATTCTGTCTTCTTTTTGGAATAATTTATGTTCTGCAATAAAACTACTCAGTGTTTACAAACACTTTCCATTTTTTCCAGTAGGTATTTCTTTACATTGGAAAGGTTGATTTTATTTCTTTTTTTTTAAAGGTTTTGAAAAAAAAAACATTGGCAAAAAAAGTCAAGTCAAGTCAAGTTTATTTGTATAGGGCTTTTCACAACAGACATTGTCTCAAAGCAGCTTTACAGAAAACAACAGTGAAGGTGAATGGTGTGCGTTTGTCCCTGATGAGCAAGCCGTGGCGACAGTGGCAAGGAAAAACTCCCTTAGATGATATGAGGAAGAAACCTTGAGAGGAACCAGACTCAAAGGGGAACCCATCCTCATATGGGTGACATCAAAAGTTTGGTCATAAATCTTTCAACAATACAGAACAATTTGTGATCATCATAGATCCAGCATCAGCTTCTCCATGCCAGGGCCTTTAAACACTCGGCATCTACTTCTCCATGATCATCCATAGGTCCATAATCTTCACGAGGTGGGACGTGACTGGAGCTGGCCAAACCTCAGGATGCCTCGGGATGGGGAGAGAAAGAGAAGCAGTGGAGAGGAATTAGCGTAGCTGCTGTTCATGATATTAACAGCACAAGTTGATAATGTGCATGTGATCAGATGTTCTGGAGCACAAGGTTATGATGTGATGTGTGTGATGTGTGTTATGTGTAGGCTTTGCTAAAAAGATATGTTTTTAATCTGCACTTAAACTGGGAGAGTGTATCTGAACCCCGAACACTGTCAGGAAGACTATTCCAGAGTTTAGGAGCTAAATGTGAAAATGCTCTACCGCCTTTAGTGGACTTTGCTATTCTAGGAACTACTAGAAGCCCAGAGTTTTGAGATCTCAGGGAGCGTGACGGATTGTAGCGTGTTAAGAGACTGGATAGATACATGGGAGCCAAACCATTTAGTGCTTTATAAGTGAGTAGCAGTAGTTTGTAGTCTATTCGAAACTTAATAGGAAGCCAATGTAGGGACGATAAGATTGGGGTTATATGATCGTATTTTCTTGACCTAGTAAGAACTCTTGCTGCGGCATTCTGAACTAACTGAAGCTTGTTTATTAATGATGCAGGACATCCACCTAGTAATGCATTACAGTAGTCTATTCTAGAGGTCATAAATGCATGGACGAGCTTCTCTGCATCAGATATAGATAAATTGTTTCTTCACTTGTTTGTATTTGAAAATTAAAAGTTATTTAGAAATAAAAGAAAACATTTTCTTTATTGTTTGCTTGCTTCTGTATATAATTGAATTTATGTTTAAAGTTATGTGGAGTAATTTGAAAGAACATGATACTTAAAAGCATATAGTCTATTCAACTAAAAATAATTGTTAGAACAACTGACAATTTTAAGTGTTCACTCAAGAGAAACTTAAGTTTATCAAGTATAGTTTACTTGATTGATTTAAGTTTCACTTGAGTGAACTTTTACACTTGAGTTTCAATTGAGTGATTTTTTTTAGGTCAACCTCCTTTAGAGTTTCCTCCATTTTTAAGTAAACTCAACTCATCCGGGCTTAGAGTGAATCAAATTAACCCTTATTGGCTAAATTTGAGATTATTGTTCGCGGTTTTTTTCTTTTTCAATAACACTTCTAAAAAACAAACAAACAAACAAACAAAACCCAATATTAACAATCACAGAAATTGAATTTCCAAAAAAAATTACCACAACAAGCTATCAGGATAATAACTTGAACTACATTTTTCCATCATCTGTTGCACCTCCACATTCAAAGTCACTTCTACACTGATCACTCACACCTGCTTCATGCTTCACCTGAATAGGGTTAGTATTTAAGTTCAGGATTCTATGTTTCTTTGTCTTGCTTTTTTTCTTACATGCTTGTTGGTCTCCTTAAGTTTCAGGTTATGGTTTTCATGCTTTCTTGACAGGCTATTTTGTATTTTTCTTTGTGTGATTTCACTAGCACTTAAAGGAATGTCTGCACTTGTGTCTGCATATGCTCAAATTACATGACACAAAACATTAGTGGTAACCATTGCCAGTTGTTTTCCACTTACATAGTGTACTTGTAATATCATCATCAAACCAAAGAAACCAGTGTATAAACATACTGGAATCTGAAATGCCTAATGATGTCCTAATTGTGTCTTATAGATATTAACATGTGATCTACAAGTTGCCAAATGTGTACTATTAGTCATAATAGTATGCACAAGACATAGCAGCAACAGAAGAGTCACCAGTAGAGACCCACAGGAACTATTATAGCTTTCATTTAAACCAATACAATTCCTATTAAAACTTATTACAAATCCTATCCTTTTTTTTCAGCAGGGAAAATGTGCTCAATGTAAGAGAATCCATTTTGTACACACAGGAACAGAGGACATTTCCAGTAAAAGGAGTGAGAGATGCAAAAATCTAAATGTGTGCACTAAAGGAAACAGAAATGTGTAGGTTGGGACTTCTGGTATGTTTTCCTGATAAAGCTTTTATGTTTGTCTTTCTTCAAAAAAAAAAAAAAAAAGAGAAACAAGCTGAAATGGAGAATTACACAAGACATTCTTTGACCAGCATTTGCTGAAGGGAATGTTAAGTAGTTCAAAAGTGTGCAACAATATATTTTAAAACTATGAAAGGTTAGAGCAAGTGTAGGAGAAAGGGGCAGGGTAGTGTTCAGAGTCTCTATTACCACCTCACTGATGCCCCATAGACCTCTCCCCAGAGACTATATATATATATATATATATATATATATATATATATATATATATATATATATATATATATATATATATATATATACACTGTTATATTGTCTTTTCTTCCACACACTCTCTTTCTCTCGTTCTGTCTGTCAATCTCTCTCTGTCAGACTCTGTCCCTTTTTCTTTCTCTTCCTGTCCTCTCTGCTTAGCTCTGGGAGAATTGTTAGTCAGAGGAAGATGGGGTGTATTCATGCTCATGGTCTCAGCCTGAATGCAGTCTGTCCCAGTGCCATGTTTGCAGAGGAAGTTAAAAAGGTGCACTAGCCTCAGGGTTCAATTTTACATAACAACAACAACAACAACAAAAAAGAACTCAAATAAACTCTAGGTTTGTCTCATAAAACATGGACAGGTGTGCGATTGTGTCTTGGTGTATATGTGGGTTTATGTGAGAGGAAGAAAGAGAGCGAGAGAGAGAGAGAGAGAAAAAGAGAGAGAGGCAGAGAGAGAAGCTCAGAATAAGCCCTTATCATACCTTCATGATTCACACACCTTTAATCGTATTTTTTTCTTCATGGAAGCAGCTCAAGGTTTAAGATTGTAAAAAAAAACCTTTTTCAAACAACATCCAAACAAGTCTCACCAAAAACACAGCAATAGTCAAAAGCTTTAAATGAGTAAATTGGTCCTGAACTGTGTAAAAGAAAAACTAGATTAGTGAAGCTGATCTTGAGGAATAGACAGAGCATTGTATTAAACATACAATTAAGCATTATGAAACATAAACCTTTGTGGGAAAGCTGTCATCCTGAGATGTTAGTTTTCGATCTTGCGCTCGAACAGCACTGGTGTGAAATTAAAAATCAGAGTAGCATGGAACCTGTTTAATTCTTCACACGCTGTTCGGATCATCCACCTTTCCTCTTTTCTCGTCTGCACACCCAGTACACCCACCGAGCACTTCTCAGGCTTATCTACAACCTTCCACTTATTACGTCAATGCTGAATAGGATGACGTGGCACCATTTCTTCTTTTTATTCAATACTGCTTTGGTTTTTTTTCTCAGTATATTTGACAATGAGCTCATTGGGATTCAGGAACTGTTCACATCTGAATCTGAAAAGCAGTTCCATTAAGTTTCATGAAATTAGACTTGTAAGTGAGGTTAAGACCGATAATATCCCCAGAGCCTTGGCTTAAACAAGTTGTATTTTTCTTTTTAAATCTATATAAATGAACAGGGGTTAGAAAATAGGGACAGAGAGACAAAATCTAATAGAAAGCCTTCCCAGAAAATTGGAGGTTCTTCGAACAGCCAAGTGATGTATAACATGCACATATGGGTGTGATTGTCATGTTTTTACATATTTTTGGCTGCATAGTGTATGAATAGGAAGATAGCAAAATTATAAAACAAATGTTAGTTAAGAACAGTACATTTGATGTAATCATAGTTAAAAGTCATAGTTGTACTAACGTATCATTGTTTTAATAAAAAAGTGACCTCTGTGCTTATTAAACTGCATCTTTTAAAGTAGCCCTTGAGACTATTACAACCCTAATTCCAAAAAAGTTGTTTAAAATGTAAATAAAACAATGTAATAAGTTGCAAATGACATAAACCCAAATTCTATTCACAACAGCATGCAAAAAAAAATAAATATATATATATATATATATCAACTGTTTAAACTGGGGAAATGTACTATTTCTAAATTTACTCATTTTAATTTTGGCTGCAATACGTTACAAAAATGTCTGGGGGCATCAAAAGTTTGGAAAAGTAAGCGTTACTTAAAAGATGCAGTTGAAAAATCCTTTTGCAACTAAAAAGGTTAATTGACAACAGGTTGGTAAGATAATTAGAAATAGTCTATCTTAGAGAAGCAGAGTCTCTCAGCAGTAAAGATGGGCAGAGCTTCACCAATCCACATTAAAATTTAGTTTACAGATGGTGGAAATATTTTAGAACAACATTCAAATTGAAATTAAATATCTCATCATCTACAGTACATAATATCATCGAAAGACTCGAAAAATCTGGAGAAATCTCTGTGCGCAAACGACAAGGGAAACGACCTCGTGATCTTTGGGCCCTCAGACGGCACTGCATTAAAACAGATGATGTTGTAATGGAATTTACTGCATGGGCTCATTAACACTTCTTGAAATCATTGTAAAATTGCGTGCCATCCACATATGCAAATTAAAGCTCCATAATCCAGTGAAGAAGCCACATGTGAACATGATTCAAAGCTCTGTGTCAAAGCTCATTTACCTGTTCTGTGCTCCGAATAATTGAAATGTGAAATTATATTTGAAAACCATGAATTCTCATACTCTCCTAATACTCATATTTACATACTCTCCTTCTAAAAAGAGTTATTAGCTTTTAGCTCAAAAGCATGCATCTCTGATGATATGACGTTGCATTAATGCCTATGGAACAGGCAGCTTTAGCTAAATGCTAAATGGCTAAATGCTACATAAAGTTTTTAGAGCAGCACATGCTTTCATTCAGAGTTTTATTTCAGGGAAATTTTAGAGCAAATATATTCTTCCATTTAGACAACTTTTTAAGGGGAAAGCCTTGCAAGACAATGCTACATCACAATTTTAATTATGATTCAAATTAAAGCATAACAAACCCAGAAAATAATATATTTAAATTTTTCCAATCCACAAAACAATAGCAATGCACGATGTGCTCTCTAAAGCAAATGTGTCTGTGGTTTAAAGAAAAGGCTGACTGAGCATTTATCCACTCCTCATTCAGCCTTCTTTTAATTAAGGCTTTATGTACAGAAAAAAAAAACAATTCTGTCCTCAAGACATTCATTGTCTCTGATTACAATGCAGTCTCATCTGATGTTCTTATAGGACCATATAAGGATAATACATACTTCGTAGCTTCAAATATTGTGTATTTACAGCGTGATATTACAATTACAGCAGCCTGTAGAACAGTGTCACAAATCATAATACACATTAAAGCCAATATCACGTGGAAAATTCCGAGTCAGGATCAAGCAGACCTGAGCCACACCCCATTTTTAGTAAAACTCCACCCTGTGTGTGTAATTAAAAAGTGCTTACGTTTTTGTATTACAACCTCATTACACGCTTCAATTTCCCTGAGTCTATTGGAGCAATGTGCTCAAAATCCGGCAAAGAAATTTAGATTTCTACACCGATTCTGCATTCTCATACCTGAACTGAAGCAAATGCAGTGAAATGCAAAGCGTGTAAAAGGGTCACAGTAAAAAGGTTAAGCCCAATCAAGAATGCTGCATGCCAAATGTCTCTTAATGTGCAGACCCCTGCAGGGGGGTACCTATACACAATAAGCAGCAATCCCCTGCACTGAAAAACACATTATGTTAACACAGAAAGATGCAAGAGGTCAGGTATAATGTATGCAAGATAAAGGCAAATGGATCTCTCGTTACCATAGTGGCGTGACGTATCTCTTGCAAGGGCCTGCTCGATTTATCCTCTCTGACGAAAATTAGTGTCCGCCTTAGAACTTAACCTCTAAATGGAAATGGTTAAAAGCATTAGAAGTACCTGAGCTATCTCATTTTTCCAAGCCCATATGTTTGATGATAAATTAGTTATTCAAGCAGGAATTCACTTTTTTTTGCAACAGAAGTCCTGGTGTCCTGGTCTATATACAGTGAGGAAAATAAGTATTTGAACACCCTGCTATTTTGCAAGTTCTCCCACTTAGAAATCATGGAGGGGTCTGAAATTGTCATCGTAGGTGCATGTCCACTGTGAGAGACATAATCTAAAAAAAAAAAAAAATCCAGAAATCACAATGTATGATTTTTTAACTATTTATTTGTATGATACAGCTGCAAATAAGTATTTGAACACCTGAGAAAGTCAATGTTAATATTTGGTACAGTATCCTTTGTTTGCAATTACAGAGGTCAAACGTTTCCTGTAGTTTTTCACCAGGTTTGCACACACTGCAGGAGGGATTTTGGCACACTCCTCCATAAAGATCTTCTCTAGATCAGTCAGGTTTCTGGCCTGTCGCTGAGAAACACAGAGTTTGAGCTCCCTCCAAAGATTCTCTATTGGGTTCAGGTCTGGAGACTGGCTAGGCCATGCCAGAACCTTGATATGCTTCTTACAGAGCCACTCCTTGGTTATCCTGGCTGTGTGCTTCGGGTCATTGTCATGTTGGAAGACCCAGCCTCGACCCATCTTCAATGCTTTAACTGAGGGAAGGAGGTTGTTCCCCAAAATCTCGCAATACATGGCCCGGTCATCCTCTCCTTAATACAGTGCAGTCGCCCTGTCCCATGTGCAGAAAAACACCCCCAAAGCATGATGCTACCACCCCCATGCTTCACAGTAGGGATGGTGTTCTTGGGATGGTTCTATTTTGGTCTCATCTGACCACATGACTTTCTCCCATGACTCCTCTGGATCATCCAAATGGTCATTGGCAAACTTAAGACGTGTGCATTAAGACATGTGCTGGTTTAAGCAGGGGAACCTTCCGTACCATGCATGATTTCAAACCATGACGTCTTAGTGTATTACCAACAGTAACCTTGGAAACTGTGGTCCCAGCTCTTTTCAGGTCATTGACCAGCTCCAGTGTAGTTTTGGGCTGATTTCTCACCTTCCTTAGGATCAATAAGACCTCACGAGGTGAGATCTTGCATAGAGCCCCAGTCCGAGGGAGATTGACAGTCATGTTTAGCTTCTTCCATTTTCTAATGATTGCTCCAACAGTGGACCTTTTTTCACCAAGCTGCTTGCCAATTTCCCCGTAGCCCTTTTCAGCCTTGTGGAGGTGTACAATTTCGCCTCTAGTGTCTTTGTACAGCTCTTTGGTCTTGGCCATGTTAGTAGTTGGATTCTTACTGATTGTATGGGGTGGACAGGTGTCTTTATGCAGCTAACAACCTCAAACAGGTGCATCTAATTTAGGATAATAAATGTAGTGGAGGTGGACATTTTAAAGGCAGACTAACAGGTCTTTGAGGGTCAGAATTCTAGCTGATAACCAGGTGTTCAAATACTTATTTGCAGCTGTATCATACAAATAAATAGTTTAAAAATCATATATTGGGATTTCTGGATTTATTTTTTTAGATTATGTCTCTCACAGTGGACATGCACCTACGATGACAAGTTCAGACCCTTCCATGATTTCTGAGTGGGAGAACTTGCAAAATAGCAGGGTGTTCAAATACTTATTTTCCTCACTGTAAAAAACAGGTGCTCTTTCTTTGCCTAGAGCTTGCTATGTACCTGAGGGTGGGGGTTTGAGTTTGAATCCCATATAACACTTTGCCAGTTCCATATTCTTTTTAATGTGCTTTTTATACACACAGGATACAAGATATACAGCACAGCCGATTATATAAATGTCAATCAATATACTCACAGTAATCCCTCAATACTAATGTTCACAAAAGGTCAACATCAAATGAATTCGTCCTTTACTTTGTCATTTATCAGCCATAATGTTTCATTATCATGATCTTACTTTATTTATAAGTCGATCTGTCTTTATAATTTAAGTAATATATTTTATGTACATGTTAATTGTTTATCATATGATTTGGTTGAGGGTAAACCTAGTGCTGTAGAATCCTCCCAAATGCATGAGTAAGTGCGTTTACATTTACAGCATTTGCCAGATGCCTTTATCCAAAGTATCTTACAATGATCTGATTCATATAACTAGGGTAACTTTAGGGTTAAGGGCTTGTTTAAGGGTTCAGCAGTGGCAGCTTAGTGGGGGAGGGATTTGAACAACATTCTGTTTAGAAGTCCAACATCTTTCCACTGAGCTACCACTACCCAAACTTATACTTGTATACCACACACTTATCGCAAAGATAAAGATGTTTTTTACTCAGTTTCTTTGGTTTGCCCTAATCATTTCCACAGTATTATAAATATTTTATTTACATAATTTGCAACCACAATAAAAAATGGAAAAGAAAGAATCCCATCTATATGATTGGGATTAGTTGCTATCATAATTGCTTAACAAGATTTATTGTTTTTGCAGATCAATAATGTCTCCATGTGTGTGTCATAGTAAGGCTGTAATTGGTGTCGCTTTGCACAGAGAAGCCTACTAAGAAGCCTTTTCATAGTGTTTTCTGGTTATTTAGGTTTATGTCTTAGTTTTTTGTCCTAGTAATTCTGATTGCACGTCACCTGACTATTGCCTGAATCCTGATTTTATACTTGCCTTACATTTTGGAATTGTTTGCCTGTTGTTTAAGTTTTAAATCACCATCTGCCTTCTGACAGTGTAGACGTGGCTGTCAGAATTATCCATGATGCAGCACAAGCTTATGAGATTTGAGAACTGAAAATACAGACTAACTTGGTTAAAAAAATCCAATATCGTTTTTCAAATTTTAGAAAAGTGGCACATTTACAGTACATGAATGGATAATGAGAACATAATGAACTGGTTTAGTGTATGAGGTTAGAGTAAAAGAGGTGGTAGCTCAGTGGGTAAGGCATTGGACTTTGGGTCAGAAGGCTACAGGTTCAAATCCCACCTGCTATTGCTTAACCCTCAAATGCTCAGTTGTAAGTCGCTTTGGATAAGGGTGTCTGCCAAATGCCAGAAATGTAAATATAAATCAGTGAGCCAGTGGAATGATAAAGTGCGGTTACTGTTAATAAGTTAATCATTTTTCAAGAATCTCTTTTATTCCTCTTATAACAATTAGTTATAATTGTTTAATATTCGTTAACAAATATCATACATTTTGTGCATTTATATTTACTGGGACGTCAGGGTTTGTGTGTTAGTATTCCCATATATTTTCTATTCTGGCTTATGATTATGTAATAGCTTTACCTTACAAAAAATAATATAAAAAAAAAATCAAGATACAAAACACTGACACTGGAAACTTCTTTGCTGGCCTAAACACTAGCAGAAGCACTGACCTACATTTACAACATTAATTCTAATATTTGTTCCATGAAACTGTTTTAATTTATTCCCAACAGTTTATTCTCTTCATTTCATAGCGTTTCTTTTGGCTGCACTGCTTCCAGTATGTGGATGTGGATGTTAGATTTTTTGTCAAAAAATTATTTTTTTCTGCCTCTATGTGCTGCAATCTAATCTGCCTAGGGCCCTTTTACCATAGAGTATATTATCAATGTGTCTGTTTCTTCAACCAATCAGATTTAAAATTCGCCTCACAGAATAGCGCCAGCATTTTTTCGTCCTCTAATTGTTTGGTCAGAGGGAAACTGTTACAGCCAAGTTTGACTGGCAAAACACGACTGTAGTGCACTGCACACATTTATACAGTTGAGTAAAAACTTTTAATGCTTACGGAGGAAGAAAAATTTATTTGGTCTCGGACACACTTAAAAATAAATTTTCCAGGAAAGCGAGACATTGTAAGGAGGTCGGCCAACCCCGAAGCTAGCTAGCTTGTCTCAGCCCGGGAAAGAGTTTTTGTTCACCACTTCCAGACCAGTGAATACGAGCGGTACCACTGATTACAGCCTCTGAGGAGCGCTGCAAATTATGAGTGTGCATCTCTGAACTGCTCCAGATGATGTAGGTGGCACAGTTGCGGTTGTAGTGTAGAGGTTTGGAGTTTGCTTTAGTAAAAATGGTTGTAACGTTGTTATATTGCGTATTTGTATAGTATTGATGGTTTCTATAATTGCGACCTTATAGTGGTGGTAGTAAGAGGTGGATTAAGTCGGGGAAGTCCTCACTGAAAGTCCAGGTACCAAATGCATGGCCTGCCACTGATATATATTTGATTATACTGATTGGACTTGATTAGGAAAACCACACACCTGTCTATATAAGACCTTATAGATCACAATACATGTCAGAACAAATTAGAATCATGAGGTCA